>NC_136486.1:37281565-37381565 GCF_053919585.1 Euprymna scolopes | reverse complement strand
CAAAATGCGGGATCGGATTTTGCATGTAAAAGTATTTAATGAAACTGCAAGTAAGTCACATATCTTACTTGGTTAAAAAAAGGGTGAGGTAAGGGGAATAGGAGGTAAGAGAAAATGATAAAAAGATTTCACATGAATGGATAGTCCGGTGAAATTAAGTATGTTTTTAACTTTTTTTCAAGATGTCTTTTTTAACATGTTTCATTAATCATTTGTTCATATATATATATATATATATATATATATATATATATATATATATATATATATATATATATATATATATTGTCTAACACCAAATTCTCATGTGGTTTTGCAAGGATCGGTTTCAGTTAAGGCTTTCAAATGTTCATTATCAACCACAGTTGACCGACCGCGACCGTCTTCATTTTCGAGTCTCTTGTAACCATTGTGAAATTTCTTGAACCACCGTTGTGCCACACGTTCGTTTGTGATTCCTCGGCCAAACGCATCATTGATATCACGAGCTGTCTCGGCAGCTTTTCGACCTAGTTTTAACTGGAACAAGAAAATGGTACGGATTTGAATTTTGTCCATGCTGTCGAAAAGCCTGCAAAAAAATAATGAACGGTAACGAATAACACGATTCGATAGAGCAAAAACTGCGTTTCAAAATAATATATAACATGTCTCTCTCTCTCTCTCTCTCTCTATATATATATATATATATATATGTATATATATATATATATATGTATATATATATATATATATATGTATATATATATATCAATGAATTAATTCAGAAATTAAATATAAAAGTAACATATGTGATAAAACAATATTGTTTTAGCATCAACCTTATAGCTTCAAACCCCCCTCATGCACGATGTATTGTTGCCATATCCGGACTGGTGCATCTACCACTAGTCTATTCGTCTTAACCAAGGTAAAAAACATCTCACTAGATTCCGCAGTATCGCAGTATATTCCAATCTGTCTCATCACCGAAATGTTGCATATTTGTGTCTGTTTTACAAGTACTTTAATGCAATGTTCTCTGATGATAATCGCTGAAAATTCGCTAATCAATCAAAATGTTGCTAAAACATTACATTTTCGTAGGATTCGTGGCATTTATTAGGAGTGTTGCTAGCAGTACTTTGTTTTACTTTAAATTTTGTGCGATTACCGAGACTCCACTTGGCTGTAATGAGGTCGCTATGTTTTCCTCTTCTAACTAAACAGAATTGATACTACTTTTGTTCAGAATTAAAATAAACGCTTTAAAATAATTAAAACACAAAAACTTATCCCGGTAGATAGAAGAGTAACTTATCTTGCCTTTGGTAACATTTATTTTTTGTATATTTATTTATTCGCCCCTTTTTGGTTTTGATGGCTCTTGGTAAAAACAATGAATCATAGTAGAACCATGGAAATTCCACGGTGGTTTAAAAAATTTAAAACACATTATAAATTAAATGAATAAAATAAAACAAATAATGATGAATTTAAAACAATTTTTTAGCAAATTCTTTTTTAACCTTAATTGATTTAAAAAATTCAGTTTTTTTTTCAATGAAAATTCAACACATTGTTTTGCTTTGTTATTTTTCTAAATCATTTTTATATAAATTATAAAGGAACCAACTCATTTGCATATTTTAAAAATTTTAAAATGAATCTGTAATAAAAAAAACTTGCAGTCTCCTCTGAACATGACTTTTTTTAAATTCTGAAATAAAATAGTTAAATAAACATACAGCCATGTTTTTATGCTTTTTTTAAAAACTTTTAGTAGCGAAAATGGTTTTAATGATTTTTTACTGATAAAGATCGTCTAAAAAGGAAAGTAATTTCTTTCTCATTAATTAATGTTTGAAATAATGATGTTTTGTTTGTTACATCGGACGTCGGACAAGTAAATTGATATTATGATTATTACTAATATTAAATTATGCAATGGAACTTGCATGGGACCCTGTTTATATTACTAAATCTTCAGCTTACCCTAGTTCTAAAATAAGAAATGACGTAAACACATTTGACTTATCAGTATTTTCTATTAAAAATGTTTTTAATTTAAAAGTATGAATTGAATAAAAAGAATCCTCAACTGCTCAAGGACTTTTATTTTGTAATTACTCAAATGCACAATTCAAAAAATACTTCAAATTAATTAGTGTATGACAGACGTTAAACGCATTTTATAAACTGAAAAATAATTTACTTTGTATAAAATTAAAATGATACTTCTAAGTTTTCCAGTTTCAATACAATTAAACCAATTTCTAATCCTCCGGTATACAATATATATATATATATATACATATATATTTATATATACACACACACATATATATATATATATATATATATATATATATATATATGTGTATATATATATATATATATATATATATATATATATAAGTGAGTGGTTTCTGTAAAAAAAAAAAAACGGCCGGGTAGCTGAAACAATAATGTAACTTAACAGAAAGATACGGTAATAAAAATAAAACATATATATATATATATATATATATATATATATATATATATATATATATATATATATATATATATATATATATGTGTGTGAGTGTGTGTGTATCTACGTATATATAAATGGCACTTTGTGTGCTTGTGAGTTCGTTCTCTATGGATTCTTAAACGGCTATTTTTTTTTTATATATATTCTTGGGGGTTCTCCTCCTCTGAATAGAAACATTTAGTTTCGAAATGCATTTTCCTTATTGATCTGATTATATATGATAAAGTTTTATTTAACTTTTAATTCTCATTTCATATGTGTGTGTGCGTTTTTGATAAAATGTTTTTTCAATTATATTTCACTCTTTGTGTATACCAATCCTTTTAGCTTGGAAGCTGAATGTATGTTAAATATAACAGTATAGTTACATTCCAAGGTCTAAATATTTATTTTTCATGCAAAACAGCCCTTTCAGCGAATTAAATTTCGATACATTTGTTTACAGATCCGTTTCGTTATGCAGAAAAAATCGTTTACTATTCTGTTAATACCGACTGTTTTCGTGCATATACTCCTCAGAAAAATTAGAAATTCTTTTCTTTTAAAGTAAATGAGATTCAAGAAAATAGGGGGAATACAAAAGCAAAATACTAACATAAACTGAAGCGAAAATAATCTAAACTATTTATGTCCAATTTACATTATTTTTCCTTGTTTAATATTTGAACTGTGTGTTTCTATTGAAGCATCTTTAAGTGAGATCGTTCCTTTCTAGCATTATGTCTTAAGATATGTAAAAATATATAATAATATTGATATTATATTAGATATTAGATGGGATAAAGATGGGTTGAAATAAACTATACTAGCAAGTTACCCGGTCGTAAAATGCGCTTAGATATTATATTTTCATTCATGCAGATTTCGTATTCATTATAACTAGCGAAGGGGTGAGGCTTTGCCCGAGCGTAAAATACGCTTAAATATTATACTTTAATTTGTCCAGATTTCGTATATATTATTATAGAGTCGTGATTTCAAAAGTGAAAAAAATATTTAGGCACACTCAGCTAGAATCGAAACTGTAGCATCAAAAGCTGGTGACGTTACCACTGTATCAACGTGTCACGCATATGAACTGATTAAAATTAAAAATTAAAAATCAACTAAGATGAATGTACAAAATGTATTGCGATTTTTTCAATTTTTGCCCATTTTTTACCCCTTACAAACTATTTAACCAATTAAAACTATTCAACCAATTAAAACTATTTAACCAATTAAAACTATTTAACCAATTAAAACTATTTAACCAATTAAAACTATTCAACCAATTAAAACTATTTAACCAATTAAAACTATTTAACCAATTAAAAACCCATAAAAGAATCTTGTCAACGTCCTCAATGTATTTGTTCCAATTCATATCCTCGTGAATGTTAAGGTGAAAAGTTTGAAAGATGGGCTCTCAGGCATATGTTTTCTTATTTTGCTATGTCAATCATAAGCAGAAAGTGACTTAACTCGTTTGCAAACAGGAAACAATTGTTTTATTTTTCACGTGACTTTAATTACGAAAGTTTCAGCTGAGTTGGTAAGCAACAACAACAAAAAAAAATATACCGTCATTTTTTGACGGCATATTTTTTTAGCCACACTTGTCCATATATTTTTTGGTTAATTTTAAGGTATACATGTATCTAAAAATAGATATGTGCATATGTTTATATATGTGTATATGTTTACATGTATAAGATCAATTCTCCAACTAATTAACCGAACATTATGCATTTTCAAACACAACTACTACACATAAGTTCGTCACGAGGGCTATATTTAATTGGATTTATTTTATTAAAATGCAACAAAGAAGTGTTGGAAGACTTCGTGAAAAATTAGATACCAAGGATTTTTGTGAAATCTTTAATATCGACATTTGACATAAATTAATAAATACATTTTAGTTTTTCGGGCCATTTGAAATATATTACTAGTGTATACTATGGACATATATTTTCTTTTTAAACCTAAACACATCAGATTTGAATTGACCTTGATTGATAGTCATTCGACACTAATTCTGAAAGATTCCAAGCATTTCATTTGTTCTTGCGACCTCCTAACATTTACCACTTAAATGTTAGCCGTTTCCTAGAATCAATAGAATGTGATGGATTTTATAAACATTTGAATGCACATTCTGGACATTAGGTTTGGTATTATTTACTATTGATTTTAATCTTCGCAAAAAGTACATAAATTTGGTGCATACTGTTCTGTAAACAACATGTATTATCTTTCTTTTTCGATGTGTATCCTTCTGGTATATGCATACGTAATATCTATCTATATATCTATAAAAAAAGTGAAAATGCGTGTACGCGTGTGCGCGAGGACACTTCTCAACCTATATACTCAACAAATTTTTAATCCACAGACATGAAATTCGATATATAGAATATTCAGACACATGGAAAAATTTCTAACGCGTTTAGATCCGGAAAAGGGACTGCTAAGGGGTCAAAATTGAAAAATTGATTCGTGAAAGGCTACCAATTTTTTTTTTATCTGTTTTCAACTGTTTAACGACTACGCATGTGCAAATAATTCACATGACAGCTTCCTTACGTTAATAATAAGTAGGTTTGAAAACATTCACTACAATTCGTGTTAAGCTGATGTAATGGTTATCGATTCACTGTCTTTAGGTTTTGGTTTCGATCTCAGTTCGAGTGTGCTTTTTTTTTACTTACAAGAAGTGAACTGTTTAGAAAAACATAATACTCGCACGCATATGTCTCAGTTTCTTTCCGTTTTGTTTTTTTTACTTCATTTTGTTTTATAGGAATTTAACGTTACGTTTAATACCAGGCAACGCCGGGTACATTTGCTAGTATATCTATAAAAGTGAGAATGTGTGTGTGTGAGGACACTTCTCAACCTATACATTCAACGAATTTTTATCTTCAGACTTCACATTTGGTGAATAGAATGTACAAACATGTGGGAAACTTTTTAATCTGCATTCATCCGGAAAAGGGGCTGCTAAAGGGTCAAAAATGAAAAATTGATACGTTGAAGGCCATCGGATTTTTATCTGTTTTAAACTGTTTCACGACTGTGCATGCGTGTGGTTGTAAAACATGACAGCTTCCTTATGTTAAGTATAAGTTGGTTTGAAAACACTCTTTAATATTCATGTGAAGCTGGTGTAACGGCTATCGTACTTGACTCACTATTTTTAGGTTTTGGTTTCAATCTCAGCTCGAGTATTTTTTTTTTACTTACAAAAAGTGAAATATTCAGAAAAAACATAATACTCGCATACACATGTCTCAGTTTCTGCCCCCTTTTTTTTGCTTTATTTATTTTTTTAGGAATTTAACGTTACGTTTAATACTTACGGTATTTCTGTTTACAATGAAAAAGAAATGTGCATTAATTAAAATATAATATTTATGTGTATTTTGAGACCGGGCAACGCCGGCGACCTGCTAGTAAAGATATAAAACAATGTTGCGAGAAGGGGAATAACTCGCGATGTAAAAAAAAAGTAACGTACAAACAGCATGCCAAGACACGTGCTTCAGATTAAATGAAGCGTGAAAGGAACTTTTTCGGGCAAGAATTGCTGACAAAAATTAACAACAAAAAATGAAAAGTGGTTGAAGATATTTTGGTTAAGATGAAGAGAGAAAGAGAAGGGGAAAGAGGTATGCTACATATAAACTGAATTCCCACAGAAGGGAGGAGTAGAGCCTTGAATAAGAGAAGTAACTGTGAGAACGTTAAATACGAAAATATGTGCAATCTGGCAGCTGGCTAGAGAACGTGAGTCCAAGTGGTTAACTGTTACGCATGGATGAGGAAAATAAAAATCGTAATTGGGTTGTTAGTTAGCATGAAAAATTATGCAGAGTTGTGCAATAGTTTTATTAGAATTCGACATTTGTTATTAAGAATTCGAGGATCGAAATTTAATTGGAGAGATATGAAAAATCCGTGTAAATATTATAAAGTCTAATAGTCTAGTTTTTTTCTAACAGTAAAATTATATCGCATTTAATTAAATAATTATTAAATGAAAAAATGATTCCTTAAAGAAATTAACTTGTAAAACAAAAATATATTAAATTAAAAATGTTTTTCAAAATAAGAAACTCTCAATTTCGAATTTAAAAGAATCACATAAATCTATCGCGCAACGGATAAACAAATAGGTTATAATCAATTCTATGTGATAAATTATACGACATAACACGTTGACACACCGATTCCCGCTGGCTCACCGAAGTTAAGCAACGTTGAACATGGTCAGTACTAAATGGGTGACCATTTGGAACTTCCAGGTGCTGTGTGTGTTCTCCGCTTATCTCGGCATTGTTTCCAGTCGTCCTGGACTTCTCCTTGCCACTGGAATCAAACAATGCCGAATAGGTGTGGTTGTGATTGCGCAACCCTTGCCTCACAGTTACACGGGCAGCTACCCTTCCTTTTTCTTTTGAGACTGAACGGAGGCATCATTGAGTGTGATAAATTGAAGGTTCAATCCTCAGTAAAGGTGATGGCAAGAATATAATAAAAATTATGTACGACTGTTAAACCTTTCAATCCTCAGTGCGGACGATACTCAAAATACAATTATGACTTACTCAAGACTGATAACGAGAGCATGCAAACCGCGTGGACAGCATGCAAGTCTCCTAGACCTTTTTCTCACAACTTGCCCTGAGCTTTGCCCATCCTCCGTTCTGTCCCCACTGGGATCTTCGACCACTCTGTTGTATCAGTTAAGATAAAAAGGAAATCTAATAAGTCTTCATACGTGGCTCTCCATCGTATCGTCACAGTATATCGACAGTCTATAGCGAAATGGGATAGCTCTCCTACTTTTATGTCAGATCTATCTATGCGTTCTATGTAAAAAAAAGGGCGCCCTCTATAGTATCAGACTTGACGGAATAGTTAATTCTAGGTATAGACCGCTTCATACACTTAAAAAAATCCCAACACCAACACAACGGTCAGCCGTGGTTCTCTCCAGAATATACTGCTGCCATTACGCACAGAAATCATTATTTCCATTGCTTCTAACATAGCAGATGTACTGAAACTAAAGCCGCTTTCAGGACTTCCAGCAACCACTGCAAAAGAGTAATAAAGAACGCGAGAGAGTTGTATGCTCAGTCCGCTGTCCAAAGTAGCTGAGCAGCGGCTTGGTTCCCACTAGTTTTGGCAAATAGCAAACAGTCCTGAACAGAAGCGTGTGCTCTATCCCAGCCATCATCAATGGAAACTGATGTAATCTCGTCAGCATCAGACAAAACCAAACTCTTTTCTAAAAAGCTTTGCAGCTAATTCTATCCTATGCGATCAAGGCCGCCCCTTCGTATTTCTTCCTGTATCTGAAAACACGCTATGCGACATACAAATATCTGTGCGTGATGGTGCCAAGCTAATCAAACATCTTGATTCCAGTAAAGTAACTGGACTTGACGGCGTTCCAATTATAGCGCTGACAAAGCTTCAACCTGAACTAGCTCTCAAACTTACAAAGCTGTTTAAGCGTTGTCTTAAGTAGATTTGCTTCCCAACACTCTGGAAAACCTAATCAGTATGCCCTGTATTTAAGAATTAAGGTGATTGGTCATCCCACTCTCAGTACAGACCAATAAGTCTCCTGTGCGTCATAAGTAAGTTGCTGGAATTTGTGTAAAATAGAGAAGTAGTCAACCACCTCAGCAAAAATTACCTCTTTAGTGGCATGCAATATGCTTTCCGTTTTACTAGATCTACGACCGAAGTGTTAACAATTATATTCGATAAGATTTGCATATCTTTCGACTGAGTCTTCCTTTCTAGGGCAATTGCTCTTGATATATCACATGATAGGGTATGGAAAAAAGGTCTACTCCAGAGGATCTCCAGCTACGGTATAGCTGGAAATGTCTTCTCAATTATTAAATCATTTGTCTTTGATAGGTTCATAAGAGTAGTGGTTGATGGGCAGAAATCAGAAGTTTACAGTATTAATGCTGGAGTCCTTCAGGGGTTCATCCTGGGCCCAACTCTCTTCCTGATCTATATCAATGATTTCCCAGATCATACCTTACGATAATTCGTAGACATTTATCCTGGCGACACTACCATACATGGCAACATTTCAAAGGCAGTAAATAACCTAGTTCTTACTGATTCTATCTCCTCTGATCTTGATCACGTGGTGCAATTGGGAAAGAGCTGGCTGCTTAATTTTAATGCATCTAAAACCAAGCTTCTATCTTTACATCATCAATGTTCTGATCCCCGTCTAGCATTCTATCGCTCAAGTAAATATCTCACTGCTGATGAAATTCTCTACCTGTATAAAAGCCAAGTACGTCCAAGGATGAAGTACTAATCCACATCTGGGCAGGAGCTGCTAGAAATATCTGATCCTACTTTTACCGAGTTCAAAATAGACTAGTGGAGGATGACCTTTTCTCTTTCCCACAGAAAAGACGTTGCGAGCCTGTCTCTGCTTTATCGTTTTTTTTTTGTTTTTTTTTGCAAGTGCTCATCTGAGCTTTGATCTATGGTCCCCTCCAGCCAAAATTTCACGAAAAACACACGTCTAGTTGAAACCACTATCAATAATTTTCCCCGCTTTTAATCTTTGCCTAAACCTAAACTAAAAGAACCTTCTTTGGGCTGTGGAACTAATTATATATATATATATATATATATATATATATATATATATATATATATATATATATATATACTAGCATTTCAGCCCGGCGTTACCCTGGTTTTTGAAGGTGTATGTTGAGCAAAAAAAAAGTGGTAGTAGGAAGGCAGGCTCGAACCCGTACCCCAAAGGAGGAAAAGAACGGGAGAAAAACGTGACATCTTTGCTGTTACGACCACCGCCAAACCAGAAACCGTTTAAATTAAGGCTAGACAACCGAAAGAAGAAGATGATTTTCAAAATATCGACGAAAAAAGCGACCCCACCTGTAGAAAATTGTCCAATTGAAGGTGAAGATATTAATATTTTTAGCCAATTATTTGTCGTCTGAAAGATCGATCTTTAAAATAATACTGATCTTAGTAAAATCCGTCGCCTCTGTCGAAAGTTTAAGGCAGACATGCAAGCATACATACATACATACATACATACATACATACATACATACATACATACATACATACATACATTTATATATTGGTAACTAAAAGTTTTCGATCCAAGCCGATTACAAAGCTTGCCCTATCTCTGAATACCCTGTATGTAAAATTACAAATGTTTAGACCAGAAATTGTCTGAGTAATTTGGAAGGGACCGCAGAAGGGACCGCAGAGATCACATTTTTTAAAAACTTTGACCCCTATTATGACCCCTTAAAATTTATTGTTTGGGGCTCAATCAAGTTATTAAGTTAGATCCATGTCCAAGGAACCTATATCTAAAATTTCAAGTGTTTAAACCCAAAATTGTCGGAGGAGTTTGGTAGAGATCTCAAATGTTAAATCGTTGAACTTTGACCCCTTAATCGCCAAATTTCTTGCCGAAACGGATCACAAAGATTTTCCCAAATCTCAGTACCCTGTATATCAAATTTCGAGTCTGTAGACTTAAAATTGACAGGGTTATTGCGTAGGGAAATGTACACAGACAGACACTCAGACACACACACAGACACGTTCACTTATATATATATACCTTTTGATCACTACTAGTGCTCACATAGTTTCATTACCCTATACCCTCGAGTTGCTTTTGACCTTAATAAGCGCTGATTCAATAGTTAAATAGAGCACACACACAAAATAATCTAACATATTCCAAGTTTATATTTAAAACACCCACACACCAAAGCTTCATCATAATAAGGATGTTTTATATTCTAAATTATAATTGTTGAGCAATGTACATTTAATGACTTGTTCCATAAAAAAAAAACTGTTTTGTTTTGCCCTAAGTTGCTGACTACAGAATTCCTTGCAAGACAGAAACGATATGAAATAATAAACACGAATCTCATGTGTCATATTAACCGAAGAAAAATTAATGCAGACCATGCCAGATTATCCGATGTTCTGGCAAACAGAAGAGTAAATCTATCTAAACTAATAAACAAGTCCATCATTGGAATGATTGGTATTATCAGTAAATAAATTACTTCCTGATTCAATCTTACTTTTTTTATTTTTTTTATTTTTTTTTTATTATTATTATTATTATTATTATTATTATTATTATGATGATGATGATGATGATGATGATGATGATAATAATAATAACAACAACAACAACAACAACAACAACAACAACAACAACAACAACAACAACAACAACAACAACGACAACGACAACAACAACAACAATAATAATAACAACAACAACAAAAACAACGTGGAGCGCTACATGGAACCGAGAACATTGAAGCTGCATACTTATAAGTTCTCTAACTTCACCTCCATCCCCCCATTGCCAAATCACTATCCCCCTCCAGAAAAGAGTTATACCAAATTGCCAAATTGCCAAGTAGTCAAGGAGGAAGGAAGGACCGAGGAGTAAGCACTGGTCAGACATCCACTGTATAAATGCGAATGGGACCTTGGGGAGGCTTATTGCCACCCAAATTCTAGTAAAGACCAGTGGCCACTGCCAACGAGAAATCAATGGTAAGCAGCTGTTGCGATAATGCAAATTTATTTGCAAATGGTATCGAAAGAGGTAGAGATTAATGGAAAATCTGGGGAGACTTGTTGTCACTCAGCTTCCAGAGAACGCCACAAGCTGTATTCAATGAGATCTTTGATGACCTGTGTGAAAGCTCCTTGTGAGCCAATAATAATAATAATAATAATAATAATAATAATAATAATAATAATAATAATAATAATAACAATAACAATAACAATAATAATAATAATAATAATAACATTAATAATAATAATAATAATAACAATAACAATAACAATAATAATAATAATAATAATAATAATAATAATATAATAATAATAACATAATAATAATAACATAATAATAATAACATAATAATAATAATAATAATAATAATAATAATAATAATAATAATAATAATAATAATAATAATAAACATTAGTGTGTGCCTGATCCTTACGTCGTGTTGGTACAGTACTTGGGTAGGTCTGTTTCTAGTCATAGCTAGCTTTTACCGCTATAATCTTGTACGAAGAAAACTATTTTTTGCAATTTTGTGGAATAATTACACTACTCAGTTTTCGCCTGAGAGTAACTACGATGAATCTATTTACATACTGTTTCCAGTGGCAAAAGAATTATGTTTTTAATTAATTTAATTAATCACCTTATGTCGAATAAGCCGTCTACCTTTTGCGAATGATCAAATAAAGATCATTTAGTTTTAAAATATTTATCTAATTTTAAAAATAAAATTATTACGCTATGTAAATTTCTTTAAATTGATAAAACACGTATCCAGTTGAAAAAAAAAAAGACTTACGTGAGATTCGAACTCGGGTATCGACATCGTCAAAATTACTGCTTACTACATTTTTTTGACAACCAATCGCGTAATTCCATTTACCAATAATTGGAAGATTAATAGAAAAACAACCTACTTAGAATTTCTATAAGAGAGTAAGTGACTAAGATGAATATAGCTATGCATTGTTTTTACTGGCAACGGTGAAATTAGAAAATTAGAAATTGTGTTTTTAGGCAAAAATAATTCGCTTGGGGCTAAAACCGACTATACAGTATGAGCCCGTTGGGACATTGGTTCTCGTAAGATCACTGGAGTTAAGCAACGCTGAGCCTAGTCTTTTCAGTATGATAAGCGCTGTGTGTAAAAGGGCGTCGACACCTCCCGGCATGAGTTGCAGAAATCTAACGTCACCATCTCCCTTTACCCGGATATACACGCGACTCGAGAACGCTTGTGAATTTCACACTTCCTCGAAGCTTTTTCCATCGGAGGAAGCTGGTTCAACTCGCCTAGGGTGAATGCCTCTTCAGTACGGTGGGGTAATACCGAATAGTCTTTATGTATACATTTTGCGGATTATTACAAAAATGGTTCCTTTAGTTTAGAAAAAATATTTATGTAATGTTTTTGTTTATGTTATTATTAGGGCTATGACAAGAGTATATTCTTATCATGATTATTTGGACTCTCGCGTATATATCTAACACAATTAGACACAGTTAATCAATCAAGAACCATATCATTCTATCTAAAAATATAAGATATTAATTGATATATATTTGCGAGTCAAAATAATAAAAAGAATATGCTCTTGTCATAGCCCTACTTATTATATTATACTGATTTATTTAAATTTGTAAAATAAGTATCCGATTTCAAAAACACTTGAAAAAAATTTTTTTTTGACTTATGTGAGATTCGAACTCGAGTTTTGGCATCGTAAAAAAACTCTTTTCTCAACCAATCTCATGATTCCATTCAAAGAAGAAACTAAAAAATCACTGTTCTGAATTTTTTAGATGAGGTATAATTGTTTGGATTAATCGGACAATTTTTCTCATCTTGAGTATTATCTACACAACGTTTCGGTCGATGTAACCCTCGACCTTCTTCTTTTATGAGTCGCCATGTTTGGCAAAGGAGAAAAGGGCTTAACTCTAGACTCCGTGGTTTCCTAATACAAGAAAAAAAAAATACATCTCGTTAAAAATTTAAAAAATCTGACACCATGTGACACACACGTGATTTAACATTATGTTTCACCGATAACCCTATTCTTTTCGTGAATTTAAGTTTCTAAGAACTTATAATTGTTTAAAAGATTTAATTAAATCTTAGTCCTAAATAATTTAGAAATGGCGTTTTGCTTGATAATTTTATTGACTTGATATATATATATATTTTAAAATTTACTTTCAATTCGAAAAAAAAATTACGAAACCTCAAGTTACCACCTTGATGCGAACATTTATCCGATTAATCTAAATAATACAAACTCCAAAAAATACCCTAATTTTTTAGAGTCATCATAGCCTATTTTTAGACTTGAGTAACTAATTCGTTCTGCACAATTGTTTTATATATATATATATATATATATATATATATATATATATATATAAACAAACAGTATTACCTGGATCCACCCAGAAAAAAATCCTTTCGTCTTGACCAATACGTATTTTGATTGGCTGTCGTTTACCCCCAGTCTCTATTTAGATTTCATTCAAACGTTCGCACGAACTGGGTACTTCGGGCAATATTATTGACCCATATGTCATGTCTGACCCCAGCTGATCTCCGTAGCTGAAATGTTTGTTTTTAACAGGTTTGCCTACTCGTAGATAAAACAGTAGTGTTATATTTTTTCCGAACTTTTTCGTAATTTGTGTGAATTGTAAATTGATAATTTCTTTTTTGCTTAGTACATTGTCCCAAATTTACGAGAGTCGTTCCAAGAGTAAAGCCTCCAACTTTTTTTTTTTTTTTTTTTTTTTAACTCAAAACGCTGAAGAACTATGATAATGGACGTGGTACAATTAAGTCACCTTTAGTGCCCATTATTTTTCGATATAGTCACCTCCATTTGCAATGAACTTTGCCAGCGACGAACGATGGCTGTGCGTAGGGGTCCGGAGTGCGCTTTTCCATACGATATTCGTTCCAAAAGTTAAGCCTCCTATTTTTTAACTAAAAAATTTAGAGAGCTACGAAGACGGAAGTAGTACCATTAAACCTAGCGACCTTTTGTGCCCCAGAATTTATTTTTCTACATAGTCATCACCATTCTCAATGCACCGTTTCCAACGAGTCAATAACACATCTGTTGTAATCTACGATATAATAACGCATGCCATTTGTTACAACAAAGGGTATGCGTTATTACAGATTATAGTGTTTTCCTTGAAAACAACATGTGGCGTTCCCTGGAAGCTGAGTAACAACAAGTCTCCCCAGATTTCTAGTACTCTCCACCTCTTTCGATAACATTTGTACATGAATTTGTGTTATCGCAAATTAATTTGCAAATGTTGTTGTTATTATTATTATTATTATTATTATTATTATTATTATTATTAGTTAATTTTTTTAACCATTTTACTTATAGGCGAGTACCTATATTTCATTTATAAATCCCTTATACGTTTTCTATGAGGGGATGGAAAGAAAGTATGAAATCCAAGATCAGTCAAGTAATTTTGTCAATCTAAAAACACATTTCGTCCCTTACTTTCAACTGCTCTACAATATGGATCTCATGAAATAGAAATTCATTGTAACTCATGTGAACAAGTGTTAAAACTCGCTTAAGAAGGAAAGTTATCACGGAACATGTTCAAAACGAATGGCTCTTTTCAGTCATCATATAATGGATGCGAATCAATTAGCTAAAATGAACGTCCACTGGCATAATCTTCTAGAATCTTCTGGTAATTTTGAAAAGGATTACTACAAGAAAATGCACATGATGAGAACTGAAAGGTTACAACGGGAACAGTGCTATAATATAAACAACAAAGATCGGGATGACCGCCCGAAACAAATAAATATTAGCAAATTTGTTATATATTGTGAAACATACAAACGAATCCAATTCAAACGACACGAATTCAAAACAAATGAAGAATGTTGGCCTTCTGACCTTCAGTTCAATGTTCTCTCACTAAATGGCAAATAGACATTGTTGGCATTACAATAGTCATTCGTGAATCACATTTTTTTAAATAAACGATAAAATACCAGTCGGATTGTGTTTCACGTGCGTTGCAAGAGAACATAATCCTTAAGTATTAAAATAAACAAATTGAGAGATAGTCACGAAAAACTTCGTTTTCAGTTAGTCTCACAAAGTAACAAAATAGACGCTACAAGAAACCTTAACACACACGCACACACACACATACACACACGCACACACACACACACACACACACACACACACACACACACACATATATATATATATATATATATATATATATATATATGACTCGGAAACGACTGGGCAGATATTTTAAAGTTAACACGAAGGTACTTGATGTGCCCGGGAGTGTTCGTACGTAGATTTTCTATCGGTGTTTGATAAGTATCAAAAATCGATAATCGAAAAAATCCGATTAAAGAAAGAGTCATATTTTGAGCAAAGTTATCACAGTGCAATGCAAACTACAATGTATTATAGACAAAATTAATGCGGGGAGGCACGTGGAGCTTCCTCTCGGTACACTGAGGGTGTTCCTTAACTAGAGCAGTCAAGCAATCAATTTGATTAAAAAATGGCTCGATCACGCCGATTTCGAGTATAATGAAATTATGGGAGGGTGGAATATTTGCTATTCCTCATCCAATCCTGGATAACATCGGGTCACCTGCTAGGCTCTATATATCAACATCAAATATATAAATTCGCATTCCTGTCTGTTTATTTGTTCACAATTTGATTAATATATGCAAAACGTGTCTTACTTTAATCTTTCATTAATTTCTATATATAGTATAATTGCAAAAACTATACAATTAAGAGATCAACTTATTTTCATATGACATTAAGAAAGATCGATTTTACTAAATAGCGGTATCTTAGTTAATATTTTTAGCGAGGAAATTATTTTAAGTATTATATTTAAAATTGTTATTTAATAAATTTTAAACAACAATTATATTAATAACATATTTAATTTAATTTATTTTGGAATTAATTTTTCAACAGCGACCTTTTTAAAAACTTTTTTTTATAGTTATTTGCCCCTAGATGCTATGCATAAAAAATAACTAACATTCACCAAATATCATTTGGTAATTTTATTAAATAATAATTCCGTGTAGATAGAAAAATGTTTGGCTTTTATTGTTTTTTTTAAATATTCAAACAAACAACAAAAAACACTTACGAAAAAACTGAAAAGATGTCATTTGTTTGTTTTATTTTATTCCTTAAACGGCAATACGGAAATCGGTAAATTTTTACCGTCGTTTAATACAAAAAAAAAAAAAAATGAAGACCTACTCCCTCCCCCTCTAAATTCCACAATGTACACTTTTTTCTTTTTTCGCGTTAATTTCATCTATTACAAACTTAATTTTCTAATTTATAAGGTAACTTTATATGACGTGCCTCAACGGCGTTTGACCCCTAAAAAAATGGAGATCTACTTTTTTTCAGCCTAATACATTTAAATAGCCTTTATAAATATTATGAGAGAAAACATTTTTATAGAAAAGGATAAAATAACATGTTAGAGTGGAGGATAAATAAATTTTACGTAAAATGAGCATCCACTTTTTGGCCACTAAGCGTTCAACGAGACATGTTACCTCTAGCATTTTTAAAAGTTTGGCGATTGAGTGGGAGAGCAAAATCTGACAAATACAATTTGTTTTTTTCTGGTGGGAGGATTACATTGGAAACATAAAATAACGATGAATTTAATTATTTTTTGCGAGCATTCTCTACTTTCACCTAAAAATTTAATAAACAAAACAAACCCCAAAATATGACAAATTCAATTTTTTGGGGGCGGGATTACATTAGAAACATAAAACGACAAATAAAAAGCAAATCAAAAAGCACCCCCTCCAAAAAGCAAATCAAAAATTTCCTTTATTTACAAAAAAAAAAAAAAAAAAGAAAGCCAGTAAAAAATGCCCTTACAAAAAATAAAGGAAATGTGTAGTTTAGCAGCGTAAATTATTTGACAGACAAAAAAATAAAAACTATTTATTTTTATATGAAACATTATTGGACCGAAAGGCTGAAATAAAACAAAAAATAATATTTATGTGTTTTTATCATTTTTTATTAGATTAAATGTGCACGCCTTACATGTTTAGAATTTGGCCTTTTTTTAGGTTTGACAGATGGCTTTTTAAGACCAAATTTGGTCATTTTTACGCTCGTTCCTTACAAAAAAAATCTATGGCGGCCAAAACCATAGTTCATGAAAGAGCGTAAAAAGGCCAATCTGCCAAACATTAGAAAGGTCAAATTTTAAAAGCAATATAGCGGCCTCGAATAATATAAATGATAAAAGAATAATAAAAATGGATTTTTTTCTGATTTTATTTCAGCCTGTGGTTCTAACAATGTGTTTTATATAAAAAATAAATATTTAAAAATTTTTTTTTTGTCTGATACTTCTTTTTGGCGGCAATTATCATTTACATTTTTTTATCAGTTCATTTATTTTTGAAATTGTTGTGGGGGTATCAACATTACCCCTGATGAAATGATTAGTATAGCAGGCGTGTTTCAAACGGAGCTTGATATCAACCCAGGCAACGCCAGGTACCCATGCTAGTATATATATATATATATATATATATATATATATATATATATATATAATATAAAGCTGAACGTCTGTGTGTGTGTGTGTGTGTGTGTGGGTGGGT
This sequence comes from Euprymna scolopes, assembly GCF_053919585.1. Taxonomy (NCBI): domain Eukaryota; kingdom Metazoa; phylum Mollusca; class Cephalopoda; order Sepiida; family Sepiolidae; genus Euprymna; species Euprymna scolopes. The sequence continues at coordinate 37,363,736 of NC_136486.1, read as the reverse complement.
GTCTGGTCACGAATAGGCTCCTATATGGTTGACTATTTTAAAAAACTGATTACATATAATGATAGAAGATGTATCGAGGATCAGGAATGGGTATGTTTGATCTGGTAGAACGGTGGTTCATAAAAATTGTGGGGTCTGCGTTCGCGCCTGGCCCCCAAAGTATGGAAATGAAAAAAAAAAAAAAAAAAAACGTTTACAAGGATTTTTAATATAGATGTACATAAGAATACTTTGATAAGTATGTTTTAACTTAAATAGGGATGGTATAATAAAGTTGTGAGGTCTGCGTTCGCGCCTGTACTTCATGGAAATAGGCACAAACTTTAACAAAGACTTTTCATATCTATTTGCGTAAGTATACTTTGATAATTATGTTTCAGTTTGAAGAAATATGGTATAATAAAATTATTGGGTGTTCGTTCGCGCCTGACCTCCGTAGAATGTAAATATATCACAAAGTTTAACAAGGTTTTTTAAAAGGGGTAAGGGTCCACAATAACTACTTAACTTTAATCTTAATTCACGTTAGCTTTTATTTATTTTTTTGAGTTGACTCATATTGTGTCGAATAAATTCATCTTATAAATTCATGTTCTTATTAAAATGAAAGCAAAAAAAAGTCGGAACTTTAGACAATTCTCGACACAAATTTTGCGTAAGTCTGTTTTTTCGTTCTCCACTTGCACGTGGCACTATTTCGAAAATAGATAAATAGATAAATAATAAAAAAATAAGAACCTGACTTGTTATCGCGTCAAAAGAAGGAAAAAAACTCCTGCTCACGTGATTACGTGTCTTTTTTTAAACATTTACATAATCTTTTTATTTTTATTTATATATCTGTTTAAGCTTTTTTGTCAGTGTACTAGAAGGAATTCACTTGATTACAACCCTTTTTGCGTGTTCTTTACATTACAATAGTACAACGCTGAATCTGACGGCGCAATACAACACCGTTCAATACTGTAAAACTGAAACGAAGCTGTTCTTCTTGAAAAGGGCGCCATTTTCTCCTTATTCATAATTATATCGATTCTTTGCTTTAAAAAACTAAAGTAATTACGTGTTTACTTTTTTAATATCCCATTTTGTTGTTTCGGATTATTTTACTAAAGTAAGTAAAGCTGCATTATTTTTCAAAACTGTTTTTGTTTCTTTGTTTTTCGATATTTCGTCGATATCTTTAGTAAGAGTATTTAGCAGAAAAGCCAACAAACGACTACCCGAAACTTAAATATACAAGAAATAAATGTTACCATGGTCAATAAAAGTTCAGTTCATGCTTTTTTTGTTTTGAAATAGTTTTTAATGCTCTTTACTTGAAATAATTTCAGCGAACCGAAATTAAAACGAAATTTGAGGCGATGAATTTTAATATAAACTACATATGCCATAATCGAATATTCCTCAAGCACAAAATAACGGAAAACATTAAAATATGTTTATAAAACGGGGCTCTCGATTTCAAAGTCGCTGCCATTTTGATTTTTTTTAAAACCGGTTCGTGAATTTAAAAAATAGAAATTTTTTTACAAACTACTTAAAATAGAAACCAATGAACTTTTCCACCATAAAAATAACTTTTATTGACTATGGTAACATTTATTTCTTGTATATTTATATTATTATATATATATAACATTTTCTCTTTGTAAGGAAACATCATTTTGTTGGTCACTCTTGGCTACGAATGGAAAAAAAGTTGATATAAAAATATATTTTCGCGAAAATTATCTTTACTTTCATTATATTTTGCTTAGGGTAAAATTTTTGAGTATCAAAACCTATCTCTTTACAACCCCCTCCGTTTCATAACCTATCATACTTTCATCAATCACAGTCCATTTTCTGTTGTCTGTTTTTGAACCCAGTCAACGACGGGTACTTCTGCTAGTATATATATATATATATATACATACACACACACACACACACACACACACACATATATATATATATATATATATATATATATATATAACTGCTTCATTTAATCACGTAAATTAATACACGAAAGTATACATTTATGTGTAAACTTTAAGTATTTACTTCAACAGTGCTCAGTACGTAGGTAGAGCTAGGTAGTAAGTTATAAAATATATATGGCGATTAAGCTACACAGAATATTCTGCGTTTCAACCACGCAAGGTAGCTTAATCGCGATATATATATATATATATATATATATATATATATATATATATATATATATATATATATATACCATGAACAACGTTCCAGTAAGTAAAATAAACTACCAATCATAATTTTTGTTTATATTATTGGCTCACAAGGAACTTTCACACGGATTATCAAATATCTTTCCTTAAAAACAGCTTTTAACGTTTCCTGGAAGCTGAGTGGCAACAAGTCTCCCCAGATTTCTAGTTCTTTCCACCTCTTTCGATAACATTTGTACATGAATTGTGTTATCGCAAATTCATTTGCAAAATTTTGTTGTTGTTGTTGTTGTTGTTGTTGTTATTATTATTATTATTATTATTATTATTATGATGATGATGATGATGATGTATATTTTAAATTTTTGAATCATTTTACTTATAGGCGAGTATGTATATTTTAGTTATAAAATCCTTACATGGTTTTCTATGTGGGGATTGAAAGAAAGTATGAAATCTAAGATCAGTCGAGGAATTTTGTCAATTTAGAAATACATTTCACTTTCTTTCAACTGCTCTACAATATGGCTCTCATGATAGAAATTCGATTGTAACTCATGTGAACAATTGTTAACACTCGCTCAAGAAGGAAAGTTAACAAGGAATATGTTCAAAACAAATGGCTCTTTTCAGTCATCATATAATGGATGCGAATTAATTAGCTGAAATGAACGTCTGTTGGCTTACAATCCTTAAAGTGATATCAGTTGCAAGTATAAAATACACAACTAATACATGGGTGAAAACAAGACTTAATATATGTGGTAAAACTGTAAGAAAAATACTTAATCAACTAAAATTTTCACGCAGCTCCGGAAAAGAATTATTCGAAGCAAAAAGAAAATCTTCAAATGGGTAATAAATAAAACAAATCACAACAAAGGTGGCGGCAAGGGCCAAACAGTAGATGAGACAAACTTGCTAACATTTTGAGAAACGAGTAAAACAACGAACTTGTATCAAACTAACTTTAAAGTAAAAGCCTTACTGCTTGTGAAGTGATAATGGCTTAAATTTAAGTTTAAAATACAGCCGTCTTGGTTTAATTGTGCCTTAATCAGAAACATTAATTTCGAGCCTAACCCTTTCATATCAAAGGACCTACTGTTGATTTTATATGTCAAGCCTTTCGACTTGTGTGGTAATAATATTTCTGAAATGTACTTATGATGTTAGGCTGTGTAAGGTGTTAACTTTGGTCAACATCGCCTGTCCCTTCTTTCATTGGATTTTTTCGATTATCGATACTTATCTATCGAAGACATTCCGATGCAAAACCTATCTAGGAATACTGTCAGGTACATAAAATACCTTCGTGTGAAATTTCATAAAAATCAGTCTTGCCGTTTTCGAGTCTATAGATAACGAATTCACAGAAACGGACACACACAAAGTTCCTTATATATATATATATATATATATATATATATATAATGTGTGTGTGTGTGTGTGTGTGTGTGTGTGTGTGAAAAATGAAACTGCGGCAGTAACTGTAAGGCAGGTTTAACCGGTTTCCTCGGAAGGAGGAAATTTCATGGCGGTGTTAAATTCACAAGCAGTCCCTAGTCATATGTATATTCTCGTTAGGGGAGATAACGACGTTACGTGTTTGCAACTCTTGCAGGGAGATGTCAACGTCCCCCTATATACAGCGCCTGGTTTTCCGAAATTAGTCACCCATATGGTATTGACCAGATTGAACCTTGCATTACTTCTAGAACCTGTGTGTCAACGTGATTATACCGTATTTCTCAGACAGTAAAATCTATCATGATTATTGATTGCTCCTTTTCAGGAGCTTTATATCAATTTCATCCTAAAATACATCTATAATGAGATTATTTCGGCTTAATCAAAAAATGCAGAATATTAAGTAAGTGATATAAACATGATGGTAACGATATTTAAGTTAGGCATGCAGATAGATGCATGGCATTTAGAATGCGACTGTTATTATTGTGATAATTTCAAGATTAGAGCGAAAAGTAAAATTTTAAGATTTATTGTTTATATTTTGAGGTTGTCCATTTTTTTTTTTTTTTACAATTTTCAAGACAAACAATTTTCTTTGATTTTTAAGCTTTTAACATACATACATACATACATACATACATTTAAGCAGACAGGTGAGGTTTACATTATAGATGATTACATATTCTATCTGCTATAAAATCAGGTAATGTCGTTTTTCTCACTAGTTCCAGGCAGAATAGGCGTTTAAACACAAACGCTATATCGAATTTCAAATCCCACGCTTTATACCTATAATTAAAGGAAAAACAATACATTTTACAGCATTAGCTAATATTATCTGAATAAAAAATAGAACTTTCTTCAGTAGTCTTTTAGTTGTGATTTGGTTTGGTTGTTTTGTTTTCCGGTATAACAACCTTTTTTTGCCGAATCCAGTAATTTTGGAAAAGAGTTTATGCTTCAATTACTTTATATTTTCAAATGTTTATTCATAAAATTTGGTTTAATTGTTTTGTTTTACGGCATATCAACTTTTTTTGGGCTACTTAATGCCGAATCCAATAATTAAAAAATGTTTTTATACTACAAGTGCTTTATATCTTCAAATATTTCTGCATTGTGCAAGTTTTGTTGTTTTTGTTTTGATTTTACAGAACATGATTGAGTTTAGTAAAGGAAAAAGAAAAAAACAACAACACATCAATGTTTTGTGTATTTCAGGTCAAGATGCCGATACCCTCAGACAAACTGATTTGGTAGCACGAAGTATCAGTTCTGAAGGATCAAGATATGCATGCATGAAGTAATAGAAAGTCTTTGTGATAATAAATAACCCCGAAACATCAGAATATAAACCATTTGAATATGAAATGAAAAGGATATTGGATTCCGGTCAATATTCAAAATATTTGAAGATCAAATCTCATAAACGATTGTAAAGATTTTTTTTCAACTTTTTTTTGGACATTAATAATGTTAACTAATACTTTTTCTCGTCTGATGAAAGGAATTATTTCTTTAGAAAAACACAGTGTTTAAATATTTTATAAACTATTTTATTGGACTATTTAAATATATTAAACATGTAAAGTATTTAAATTCACGTTAGTTTTATTGCTATTTTCGTTTCTATAATAATGTTCTAATCCCAATATTGAACATAGTCTTTTCGCACTACGAACTAATGAAAAATGATTATTTTACTAGCGGGATCTGTAGAAATTCCACATAGATATACACACACATAAATAAATAGAATTTTATTAATAGTATAGATTACTGATTGAATAATAGCATTTCAAAATCTACATAGGCAAAGCGGGGTTAGAGTTCAACTTTCAATTTGAAGTTTTGTTATAATTTTTTTTATCATATTTCCATAAAATATAATAGGATTTTTATTTAAAATGTTTCATATCAAATGCTCAAAAACCCGTTGAAGAATCAAATTTAAGTTTTGGTATAAGAAATAGGTATAAGTACAACTACCGGTACATTATTCTTTTGAATATTTAAAAAAAAAATAAGAAAAAAGTGGTAGTTGGCAGGCAGGCTCTAACCCGTACCGCAAAGGACGAAAAGAACGTGAAAAAAAAAAATCGTGACGACTTTGCCGTTGCATCCATTGCTAAACCGGAAGTGGAGAAGGTTTAAATTAAGGCTAGTCAATTGAAAAGAGGGGATGACTTTCGAAAATATTGGCGAAAAAAAAAAAAAGCGACGCCTACCTGTAGAAAAGTGCTCAATTGAGGGTGAAGAAATTAGTGTTTTTAGCCAATTTTTCGATATTTGTCGTCCGAAGGGTCGGGCTTCAAAACGATACCGATCTTATGAAAATCCGTCGCCCCTGTAAAAAGTTTTAGGAAGACATACATACATACATACATACATGCATACATTTAAACAGAAAGGTGAGATTTATATTATAGATGAAAAATCTACCTCCTCTACTACATATGTATGTACCTATCTGTATATGCACATCCGTAAGCCGTGGTGAAGGCAAACTTTCTAGGAGAAGCAAATATCTGATTTAAAAAACCATAAAGCGGAAGATCATTACCCGCATTAAGCTGGTCTGCAGTTTAATTTGTTGCTGGCTAACTTGCTCTTGCTTGTTGCTGGATTTCAACATTTTAAACCGAGAGAGAGACTTAGCTGTCGTACAAAGCTAAGACTCTGTAACATCATACTTGTATAGATACTCCCTCAGGCATTTGGGCTCATGGATTTTAAATGTTTGAGGGAGTGGCACTCGTCTGACAAGGCGTTGCAATCATCATGCACATCTACTACTACTACTACTACTACTACTACTACTACTACTGATTAAGTACGAATCATTTAATGAGTTACGAGATGGAATACAATACACAAAAGCCGAAGACAAAAACTCGAAGAAGATACTGATGTTTGAATCGGAATTGAATTAAAATAACTGAACAAATACGTCGACATTTTCAGACACAACATCAGACACGTCATCAGACACGTCATCTTCAGTTGTAACTTCTTAAACAAGAGAGTAGAATAACGAAAGAAACTGAATCGTAAAACAAGAAAGCAGTTGACAGTTATGAAAGAAATGCGCCGCGCGAAAGCAGATAGGTTTTTACTTATGTGGAACGAACAGCTACTTCAAATCTAAATTGGATACTCTCTCATAATTCCTCTAGGCCATAAACAAAGTGTAAATTGAATTCAGAATAAAGCTCAATATTCCCGAAATCGAAAATATGAAAAAAACAAAAAAACAAAACAAAACAAAAAAACAAACTTGCCATCAACTAAAACGAAATCGTAATCACATGCAAAATAACATTTATATAGACTTTGGTGGTTAGTACATATTTGGAAACTTTAGTGTGTGAGAGAAGTAATACTATAAAGATAATATAAAAATATATATATACTAAAAAGGACATTCAACTTGAAGTCCACGTATGAAGATGAAAAATGGGACTGTAACAAAATAAAAAAAAAACAATGGTGTTAATTGGGACTTTAATGGTAAATGTAGATCCGATGGTGTTATCCGAAAATCCAACAGTGGAATATCCATCTATTAGTATTAATCGATCGATCGGTGCCTCCGTTCAGTCTCAAGATAAAATGGATACCCACTGTAAGAGTTTCTGCGCGTGTAATTGTGAGGTAAGTGTTGCGGTTGCGCAATAACCAAGCACACTTCTCCTGAATCGCTACTGCTTGAGTCCAGTGGCAAGAATTCTAAGAAAGTTAGAAGCAATGCCTAGATAAGCTGAAAGAACATACATCAATTGGAATCCCCAAATGGTCATCCACTTTAGTACTGAATAGGCTAATATATATATATATATATATATATATATATATATATATATATATATATATATATATATATATATATATATATATATATATATATATCAATGTATGTATATATGTATATATATGTATGTCTTGTTTTTAATCCTTACGGGAGACTAGCCGCCCTCCTCACCAAACAAGTCTGGTGGGGGGACCATAAGGCAGGTAGTACTGGGTTACATGGTACCAGAAGCATATGACATGACCTGACATTCAAAGGGCGAATGAACCCCTTTTCGGGGTCAACGGCCAACTTGCATCATGTGTGTTTGTGTGTATGTATACTTATATATATAGAGAGAGATTTGCGCCGGTACAAGGAAATTACCAGGTTGGTGTCTGGGGGCGCGGTTATACCACTAAGAGAAGGAAACTCTTACATCAAACCTGAGGGCTGTTGTCTGCTTGTTCTGTGGCAATTGGTTTGCACCGAGTGAGTTAATCAGCAGTTCCAAAAAGTGTGGATGGTCCTACACGAGCCTTCACCACTTAAATCAAGTCATTTGTGTGGGTTTCTGACAGCTTATCGTAATTTCATTATGAAAACCTCACACTGTCCTGCAAGAAGTCCACTGGCGATGGAGTGAAAGCGACGGGGACAGGTAAAGGATATTACTGGAAGTCCTCAGCCGGATCTCTGCACAGTGGCGGCTGATGGTAGATGGCCGTTCTAGCACAAACCTGTGAGCAATTGTGCTGTTCGTGTCCTCCATCAGAGACAAAGCAGCCCTCTTTAGGGATAGCACTGCTTTCCCTGTGGCGGGGAGGGGGCGATAAAAGGAGCCCTAAAAAATTGCTTGCTCACCACTTAACTTGGCAGCCCGCTGCAGCTGTCTGGTTATCCAGTTGCGCAGTCAGAATAATAGAATACGACAAAAAAACTCAACAAAAAATCTCTCAATAGGGTGTTGGAATGTCCGTACCCTCCAAGATAATGATGCTGCACCCGAGCGCAAGACAGCCCTTGTTTCTCTTGAGTTACAGAGGTATGATGTTGACATTGCTGTCTTATGTGAAACTCGCTTGCCTGGCAATTCTCAACTTCGAGAGGAAAAGGGTATGTTATGTAATGGATGGCTGGGTCCATCCGAAACATAACTGAAAAGAAAAACTTCTTTAAAAAAAAAGATAATAAAAGATTTGAAAGGTGGGCATCGAATAATCGATTGTCCACCAGTCGAAACGAAAAAATAACTACGTCGTAAACAGAGAAATCGGACGACGATTTTTTTGTTTACAAAACAAGGAAACGTGACATTCCTTGTAAGAATGGAATGTATATGAAGTTAGCATGAGAGATGGATTCACGTGTATAAATAAAGTCAATAGTCGGTCAGCTGAAGAGAAATGAATCACGATGTCTCTGGGTCAGATGCGGCAAAAGATTGTCAAAATGTGACCAGGAGACGCGTGCTCCATTATCGATAGCAGAGTGATCGACAGATGGCGTGGCGTGGAAAAAAACCAAGTAAAAAACACATGCTAATATAAGACGTGATTTTTGGAGTCCAACAGGGTAGAAGCAGAAGAAGACGAGGTAGAGAAGGAGGGAGGTAGAGAAGAGGGAGACGCCGATAGGAGACGTGCGTTGTCGAGAGCATAACGTTTTCACCCCCTCTTCATCACTGAAACGACAGTAAGCCACACCGTTAAATTTTGAACTATTAAAAATCTCGATGTACAAGAACGAGAAAAATAATTTCAAAACAAAATATATTTTTATATAAAAAGCCAGCGTGTCTTACGTCTTGATTGGTATGCTGAGTTACGTCTGATCTTTGTGTGCATGTTAATTCTCTTTCAGTCGGAATCATTATTATGACAAGCGAATGAGAGCTGAAGAACACGGAGAGAGAAAAATGCACAGTCAAGGGGGAAATAACTCTGCCGTCTTGGCCGTTACCATAACAACCAGAAAACTAAACAAAATAGACGATCAATAAGAGACGGCTACTTGGTTTTGTTGCAGCGGGGAACTTACTAACTACGACCGTTCCCAACCTAGGGGTCCTGGCGCCATATAACAGGTAGATATGACTTCTTTTGGTCAGGAAAGGCAGAAAATGAACCCCGCCAATCAGGCGTTGGTTTTGCCATTAATTCCAAGACGGCAAAGTCCTTATCGTCTTGGCCCAAAGGCATATCTGATCGTGTGGCAACTCTTTCCCTAGAGTTAGAAGGAAACACCAGGGTGACGCTAGTTAGTTGTTACGCCCCAACGTTAGCCAGTTCAGATCAAGAGAAGGATGACTTCTACGATACCCTCCGTGATGTCCTCTCCAGAGTTCGACACCATGATAAACTCGTTCTTGCTGGCGATTTCAATGCTCGTGTTGGTAGTGACCATCTGTCGTGGACCGGTGTACTTGGTAAGCATGGCATAGGCAAGGTAAATGCAAATGGTTTACGACTTCTTACAATCTGTAGGGAGTTTAACCTCTGTATTACCAATACTATATTCCAACAACCTTCGCATCGGAAGACGACATGGATCCATCCTCGTTCAAAGGACTGGCATCTTATTGACTTCGTCATAACAAAGCGGAAGCACATGAGTGACTTCAAAATGACTCGCTCTTTCCACACTTCTTGCTATCTTTCGGATCACGCCCTTCTCAGAAGTAAACTGTCGTTGCATGAGCGAAGGCACAGAGTTAAAAGATCAACAGTCCCCAAATGCATTGATGTGCGGCCTCTTAAATCCAGGGAAAAGAGAACTGAGCTCTCCAATAAGCTTGATGAAAACCTTGAGGATGTTGATGTAACTGATGATGTTGAATCTTCTTGGAATACCGTCCTTGGAATACCGAAAAGAAAACACCAGGATTGGTTGACGAAAGTGGCGATGAAGTTAAAGCACTGATTAACCAAATGCACTCATCTCACAAATGTTGGAGTGAGGACAAAAACTCAACAGTGAAGCACACAGCCTACAAAAAGTGTAAAGGTGAGGTACAACGAGCTCCCCGAGCTATGAAAGAACAATGGTGGTACAATAAGGCAATTGCACTGCAGGGAGCTGCTGACAGCAAGAACACGAAAGCCTTCTATGATGGTCTGAAAGAGGTATTTGGTCCTGAGAAAAGTGGTGCTTCCCCATTAAGCACAGCTGATGGAGAGGCATTGCTGACTGATAAATCAGATATTCTCAATCGTTGGAAGGAACACTTTGAAACTGTCTTAAACACCTCATCTGTCATTGACAGCGATGTCGTGTCCTCTATTCCTCAGAATCCAGATATTCCAGAATTGTCATTGGAACCTGCTTATCAGGAGGTATGGGAATCCATCAAACAAATTGCTTCTGGCAAGTCCCCATCACCAAAGGATCCAATTCCGCCTGAAGTGTACAAGCATGGTGGGCATGTGCTGGTAAAAAAGCTCCATGCTTTCTTTGTAAAGATATGGAAAGCAGGCCGAGTTCCACAGGACTACAAAGATGCCTGCATCAAACATCTCTACAAAAATAAGGGAGTCAAGAATGTCTGTGACAACCATCGGGGGATATCTCTGCTTTCAATTGCAGGAAAGATTCTGGCTAAGCCCATTCTAAACCGAATCATAAATCGTCTCGTTGATAAGGTGTATCCAGAGTCCCAGTGTGGGTTTCGGTCGGGTCGCGGCACCATTGACATTATATTTTCCTTACGTCAAGTGGCAGAAAAGGTCCGTGAGAAAAATCAGGAATTGTATATGGTGTTTGTTGACCTGACGAAAGCCTTCGACACTGAATCGCGATGCTCTTTGGCAAGTTTTAAGAAGGATTGGTATTCCAGAAAACATGCTGAACCTGATCATTTCCTTTCACGAGGGGATGAAAGCCAATGCTGTCTCAGATGGTATGATGTCTGATCCATTTGATGTTACGAATGGGACCAAACAGGGATGTGTGATGGCGCCAGTCCTCTTTTCGCACTTCTTTTCACTAATGCTGAAACTTGCATTTGATGATTTGGACACTGGTGTCAAGTTTCAATTTCGGTCATCCGGTGGCTTATTTAACCATCAACGGTTTAAGGCCAAGACTTTTCTTCGCACCGAAATTATTCGCGACTTGCTCTTCGCTGACGATGCCGCACTGGTAGCCACATGCTTTGAGGAAGTCCAGGTTCTTCTTGATCGATTTTCAGCCGCGTGCAAGGCCTTTGGCCTGACAATTAGCATAAGGAAGACTGAGGTGGTGCATCAGCCTCACCCTACCCCAAAACAAGTTGAAGGCGTAAAGCAAAATCCACCAGAGTATAGATGTCCTGCGCGCAAGCTGAAAGTCGACGGTCATGATATCAATTATGTCAAGTCCTTTCCTTACCTTGGTAGCAAGGTGAACCAGGGCGGTTCTCTTGATGATGAAATTGTCAACAGGATTGCTAAGGCCACTTCTGCCTTTGGAAATCTTCGCCATCGCTTGTGGAACGAAAGGGGTATTCGACTAGACACAAAAATCCTTGTCTACCGTGCTGTTGTTCTTTCCATTCTTCTTTATGAATCTGAGTCATGGACTCCATATAGACATCACATTAATCAGCTGGACGTTTTCCACAAAAGCTGTCTACGCTCCATATGTGCTCTCAACCTCCGCGACAAGGTATCAAATGCCGAATTATTCACAAAATGCAAAATATCTGGCATTGAATCATTCCTTATTCAATCGCAATTGCGGTGGGCTGGTCATGTATTAATGATGCCCGATGACAGAATTCCAAAAATTGCGATGTATAGTCAATGTGAGGGTGGTAACAGAATTGTTGGACGTTCTTGGCTTAGGTACAAGGACAAGTTGAAGAGTAACTTGTCTGTAGTGAACATACCATACAGGAGTCTTGAAGATGAGGTGAATGACCGAAAAGGATGGAGATCAAGGTGTTTTGAAGGTCTCCAGAGGTTTCAATCTGAAAGCTTAAGGCAACTGAAAGAAAACAGAGTAAAGAGCAAAACGACTAGCAGCCGCACCAATATCTGCAGCGTTAAATCCACATTCATGTTCTATTTGTGGCCTTGTTTGCAAGTCCCTTGCTGGACTAAAAAGTCATCAGAGGAAATAGCATGAGTTTTAGAAATATAGGTTGTCCGAACCTCATACGTCGAAATCGACGGGTGAGTCCATCATATATGTATGTATATATGTATGTATATATATGATGATTGCAACATCTTGTCAGACGAGTACCATTCCCTCAGACATGAGCCCAAAAATGACTTCCATCGCCACAGGACCATTTTAATAGACAAATGCCTCAGGGAGTAGCTATACACGACTGATGTTACAGAGTCTTAGCTTTGTACGACAGCTAAGTCTCTCTCGGTTCAAAATGTTCAGATCCAGCAACAAGCAAGAGCAAGATAGCCAGCAACAAGATAAACTGCAGACCAGCTTAATAAGGGTACTGGTCTCCCGCTTTATGGTTTTTTAAATCAGAGATTTGCTACTCCTAGAAAAGTTGCCTTCACCACGGCTTATTGGAGCCCTCTCCATCCAACATACACATACATACACACAAACACACACGGTGCTAGTTAGCCGCTGATCCCGAAAAAAATATATATGCATGTATATATGTATATATATATGTATATATATATGTATATATATATGTATATATATGTATATATATATGTATATATATATATATTTTTATATGTATATATATATCTATATATGTATATATATGCATATATATCTATATATTTATATATCTATATATACCTATATATCTATATATATATGTATATATATCTATCTATATATCTATAAAAGTGAACGTGTCTGTGTATCTGTCTGTCTGTGTGTCTGTATGTGTACATTTCCCTACGCAATAACTCTATCAATTTTAAGTCTACAGACTCGAAATTTGATAAACAGGGTACTGAGATTTAGGAAAATCTATGTGATCGGTTTTCGGCAAGAAATTTCGCGATTAAAGGGTCAAAGTTCAACGATTTTACCTTTTAGAACTCTATCAAACTCCTCCGACAATTTTGGGTCTAAACACTTGAAATTTTAGATATAGATTCCTTGGACATGGATCTAACTTAAAAACTTGATTTGAGCCCACAACAATAAATGTTAAGGAGTCATGATCGGGGGCAAAGTTAAAAAAATTGACCGCTTTTTTTTTCTTTTTGCTCAACATACACCTCCAAATACCCGGGCAACGCCGGGCACTCATGCTAGTATATATATATATATATATATATATATATATATATATATATATATATATATATATATATATTTGCAAAGATACTCGCACTTCGCAGTAAGTGGATGTTGTAAGAGCAACTCTCGCTACAGCTGTTTTAAAAAATTTTATGTAAGAATCATGATTTGAGATATGATTTTGAGATTTAAATTTTGGCCTATGTTAGATATCCCTATCGTGCCAAATTTCATCAAGGTTGGTTGAGGGGATGTGGATGGAGGAGGGTGATCTGATTCAAATTCACAAAGAAGTTGGCCGGCGTCATGATGACGTACCCCAACTTCATGTGCACCATCCCTAGGTGGGGAGTTTATGAAGAGTCGCACTAAATATGACCTTAAACTTTGACCTAGACCTTGAAAAAGTGTGTGCACAGTCCCTATGTCAGAGATCATCATCATGTCAGGTTTAGTCATGATCGGTCCAGTAGTATGGGTTGTAGGAGAGCATATATATATCTAAACTATGACCTTGACTTTTGACCTAGACCTTGAAAAATGGTGTGCACAGTCCCTAAGCACGGTCACCGAGAGTAAGAAAAAGGCCTGTAACTGAAAATTGTCTGCAGGCAATGTAGGTAAGATTTGTCAGACTGTCAGTACTATATGAGGGCCATTTGAAAAAGAGCAATAAGACATTTTTAAAAAGAAAAGGAACACAGTTCGATTACTACTTAAACTGAACTTTATTCAATATAAAATATAAACATTATCTATGTAAAATTAAGTAATTTTAAAGCAATATACAATTTAATACTGATAAAACTGAATTATGAATTTAGGGAACAAACAATTAAAGAAACATTAAACAACTATTTTTTGGTCTTCGGAACAAAATCACAGTGTAGTATCTGTTTTGATGCTACACTTTACCTTTTCTTTCTTCGGTCGGTGGGGGAGAAATCTTTCATGACTGAGATTATTTTTGTTCCTATCCAGAGTGCCCCTTATTGGGAAGCTGGATTTTCTCCACGAGATTATATGTTGAAATATTTAAATAACTATTACTTTAAATACAGAAATTATATTTAAAGTTTTGGTTTTCTGTTCTTCTATGTCCATTTTTTCCCCATGTTTTTCATCAAAATGTGTAGCGTATTAGTTGTCTCACAAGCCATCATCAGTGATTGCTCACTGGCAGTAACCTGTGGTGTTCCCTGGAGACCAAGTGACAAGTCTCCCCAGATTTCCAGTGTTCTCCACTTTTTGACCACTTGTGCAGATGATTGCATGTTATCGCAACAGCCGTTGTCACTGGTTTCTCGTTGGCATCGGCCATTGGTGTTTCCTGGTGTTTGGGTGACAAAATGCCTCCCCAAGGTACCAGATTTGAACTGCACACTTTCGGTAGAGATTTGGTTAGTACTCTCTCACCTCGGTTTTTCCATCCTCCCTGACCATTCACAACTAGCTGTTGTGGTGTGGCGCCAGTCGATGTCATCTACACCAGTTTTTTATTATTATTACTATTATTATTATGATAATAATAAGGGCGCTTGTGCAGTGTATGCTCGTGTATTTTAAATATTATTTTCAAGTTAAATTAAATTTTTAGGTTTGTATTATTGTACACAGAGATTCGGAAAAGTTGTCAAAAACAAATATATCACAAATAAATGTTATCAAAGGCAAGATAAGTTACTCTTCTACGTTTCTGAGAAGGGTTTTAATGGTTTTACTCACTTTAAAACGTGTAATCACTTCGAAAATCATACAATGTTTATCAATATATTTTAAAAAGAAAAATGTCGGCTTGTTTGTAACTTATCTTGCCTTTGATAACATTTATTTGTTATATATTTGTTTTTTGACAACATTTTCGAATCTATGAGTACGGTAAAACAAACTCGTTATGTAAATTATTTACAGTTAAAATCAACAGTTAAAAAACAAAAAATTGAAGTTTTAAATATATTTCAAAGAAATGAATTACGCCCAGTGCTAAAATATTGCTAATTCACCAATCGTAAAAAAAAACAAAAACACTGGCGTGAAAAATGCTTACTTTAAAATATTTGAAAATACTCAGTGAAAAGTTTTATTTATTATTAAAAGAACGGACTGAAAAATATTATATAAAAAAAATGTTTATTTTGCAGTAAAAAAATAAATAAATAAAATGAAATATTCGACTTTCTCCAATAAAAATAAAAGTTCAAACACGAATTCACTCACGATATTTTGATTAAAATTATCCCAAATGTGCAATTATAATAATTATTTTCCGAATGGAGAATTGTTCTTTTTCTTTAGAACAGACATAGACAATCGGTAACACATATTCGTAGCCATATTTTTTTTATGCCTGTTAGCATGACCACGTGGTTGAATACCGGAAGCTGTCTATACCTATAACTTAACTAGGAAGTGACGTTACGCTGTCATATGCATCGGCTTTCTTTCTCGGTAGCCACGCCCAAATTCGGAGACCATCATCATGTCAGGTTTGGTCATGATCGGTCTAGTAGTATGGGTTGTAGGAGAGCATATATATCTAAACTATAACTTTGACCTTTGACCTAGACATTGAAAAATGGTGCGCACCATCCCTAGCTATAGGAACATCATCATGCCAGGTTTGAGCATGATCGGTTCAGTGGTTATGGGACACACTCACAGGGGAACGCTACTACTTTATATTAGACACACACACACACACACACACACACACACACACACACACACACACACACACGAATGCTACTATATATATACATATATTTATATATATATATAAATATATTTATATATATATATATATATAAAGTAGTAGAATTCGTGTATATATATATATATTTAAATAAGGAAGTAGTCACCAACAATGTGTATTTTTTAACATTATTTTATTATTCCGTGTCTTGGTTTTTCATCGAGAATTATGTTTGGCTCATTGTAATAATGTTTTTAAGTCATTGAAATCGTTTTTACGCGCGTTTCAGACGGTCTGTGATGCGTCCTCGTCAGAAATTATTTTCAAATGTGTTGGAGATGTAAAAATGGCGATTTTCGTAGTTATTTTGAAGTTTTTCCAAGGGGTGGAGGCTTGTAAGTGTTTATTATTCATTGGTATGCTCAATTTTTATTATTACGCCCAATAAAAGAGCAATAAAGTTATCATAAAGAACCCACTTTTCATCGCAAGTAACAACCATGTCAAGAAACAAGTCGTTCTCGTTGTGTAAAAGAAGGGAATACGACTCTTCATAACGTCATTTCTTTTGGTTCAATTCATGAGGCACCAATTTATCAAGCTTGGGCTTTCCAATCTCTCTCAAGTGGTTGGAAATCGTCGTATACGTTAATTGATAAGCAAGTATTCGAACAGTTGTTCATGGATTAGCTTCGACTAAGGCTCTTAATTGATCGATGTCACATCCGGTAGCCGGCCACTACACTCATCAGCTTCAAGAGTCGTCGTCGCCACGAAATTTCTTAAACCATCATTGTGCTGTGCGTTCAATAGTGGTTCCTGGGCCAAATCTTTCGTTGATATCGTGAGCTATTCTAGCATTTTCGGTCTAGCTTGAATTAAAATAAGAAAATTGTGCGAATTTGCTTTTTTCCATTCATTTGTATTCAACGTGCTGAAAAGAAGACGTAATTGTTTCCTACTACCACTTTTTTTTGCTCAACACCCCCCCCAAACATCCGGCCAACACTAGGAACCCATGCTAGTATATATATATATATATATATATATATATATATATATATATATATATATATATATATATATAATTTGAGGTTGCTATTTTTCAAGGTAGGGTAACCAGTGAAATATAACGAGGTTTATACAAGAGTGCTCAATACAGAAGTAGAGCAAGTTACATTTTAAATTTGTCTTTACATCAGCAGTAGCTTGTTGCTACACAGTCATGAGCATGTTTCGGTCTACTAGTATTTACTAACTAGAGACCTCTTCAGGCAACAACCCTTATTTTCGAAATCCGAATTCCGTTTTTCGAAAATAAGGGTTGTTGCCTGAAGAGGTCTCTAGTTAGTAAATACTAGTAGACCGAAACATGCTCATGACTGTGTAGCAAAAAACTACTGCTGATGTAAAGACAAATTTAATATATATATATATATATATATATATATATATATATATATATATATATATATATATATATATATATATATTGTTTATAGTTAGATTGCGGCAATATTTCTGGTCTGAATCATGCTATATGAAGGTATTTGTTGAATCATCCTCTTTGTGTTTTAAGGGCCTTGTGTATTACGTTTCATATAAGATGAGTTTTGTGCTCGCAAAACTTCATGCGTATCTTGTTTCATGGTTTATTTGTTTTTGCTAGCATAATGACGTGGCACGTCCGTTTGTCGTTCCCTTTTGTTTGACAAATCTTTCTCTATCACGATTACGCTTTGTTATGCTTATTTGCGGCTGAAATCAGAAGAAACCATAAAACGACAAGATTTATTTTTTATACTAATGTGTCACCAGTTATCAAGGTCCGGGACTACTATGATTAGAATTAATGAGAAGATTTAGGTAGAATTGGCAGAAGTTTTATTTTATTATTTCAGAGAAGTACCTGTACATAATGAACTTAAATAAACAACCGTTGTAGTCAGTTGGGAGGCAGTCTGTAGTATTGTACTAAAAAGATGGGAAGTTCAATTTTTTAGATGCACAAAAGAAGAAAGAAAAATGATTTTTTGTGGTTGGAACTAGACTCGTTCTTTCTGTGAATGTTTTACCGGAGGGGATAAGAAATTGAAGCTCATTCGAGCACCTGCCATGAAAATAACGATAGAATATTAAAAGACTAGCACCGTCTCTTGTGAGAAATTAAGCTGTTTGTTTGTCATCACGATTAAACTCTACCAAATGCCTACAAATGAACGTCATTACAAATTAGCAGAATTTACCCGTTTACTATCGCTTCGCAATTTTATTTCTATTCATTACTTGAAATCATTGAAACGAAATAATCGATAATATTTTCCTTCTTATCAATTATAAAATGAAAACAAATCGATAAGTAGACTACATTTATTATTCATAAACGCAGATAAAAGTAATCAATCAGAAAAAAGATAAAACTCCTTCTCCCTCTCTTCGTTTTGTTTCAATAATAATAATAATAATAATAATAATAATAATAATAATAATAATAATAATAATAATAATAATAATAATAATAATAATAATAATAATAATAACAATAACAATAACAACAACAACAATAACAATAATAATAATAATAATAATTATAATAATAATAATAATAATAATAATAATAATAATAATAATAAAAGGCAAAGCATGAAACACTACATGGAACCAAGAACACTTAAACCGCATATCTATAAGTTATCTAACCCAACCTTACCCCCATTACCACATCACTACCTCCCCCACCCAAAATCACCAAGTAGAGTCAAGGAGGAAAATAAGACCGATGAACTGATCAGACCTCAGCCGAATGTGAAGAGAACTGGGACCTTGGGGAAGCTTATTGCCACTCAAATCCAAGCAAAGATTAATAGCTGCTGACAACGAGAAATCAATGGAAAGCAGCTGTTGCGATAATGCAAATTTATTTGCAAATGTTATCGGAAGAGTTGGAGAGTACTGGAAACCTGAGGAGACTTGATGTCACTCAGCTTCCAGAGAACACCACAGGCTTTTTTTCAGGGAAAGATCTCTTTTTGTGTGAAAACTCCTTGTGAGCCAATAATAATAATAATAATAATAATAATAATAATAATAATAATAATAATAATAATGATGATGATAATAATAATAATAATAATAATAATAATAATAATAATAATTTATTCATTAATTACATATGAATCAGATAACTTTATTTGTTGACATTGGTTTCCTCGATATTTTTTCTAATTAGAATTTTATTTTAGAAAAAACATCAAGTAATTATAGGAGCGACTACGTGAAAGTTGCCAACATCCGAAGTGAAAGTATTTCTGTGGAACAAACTTAATTCGAACCTGCCACAAACAGGTTGTCAGTTTGTATCATCAACCACTTAGTCAACGTCACATTCCAATACAATACAAGATTTTCAATTTGATAGAAAACGCAATGAAAACATGGAGACTTGAACTGACAGCTGATTATTGAGATTAAAATACAAAGAGATACCTTTCAAGGAGATTCTCAATCACCAGTACTGCCATCATACCCATAATATACTAAAAATATACCAGATACAAGTTCACTAATACAGATGAAAGAATGAACCATCTAATGTATATGGATGATCGGAGACTGTTGTCAAAAACAAAAAGGAACTAGAGACGCTAATAAACGCACCTCAACAGGCAAGAAAACTTCTCGAAACTAAACTATACAAGTTAGAAAAGCATTTCATCCAAGGCACGAAAATTGTTAAACAAAATGTTTTTACTATAGGCTTTAAAAATTAAGGTACAAGATTCAATTTGAAATTTATTTATATTCAAAGTGAACTTTTATAAATTTTACAAAGTAAGGTATAAAAATTTAATTTAAATTGAATCAAAAAATTACCTTGGATCTATTTTATCTAATGTACATTCGATTGCACTTTTAAAAAAATAATTGAAAATTTTATATCTATATCATTAATTGCTAGATGAAAGATAATGTTTTTAAATTGCAACAGAATGTACATTACATAAAATAAATCCAAGGTAAATTTTTGATTCAATTTAAATTCAATTTTTATACCATACTGGAATGGGGCTGTAAATGATTGGTAATATTTAATGCTGGTAAGATTAATCTGCTCTTCTTTAACAATTACAAGAAGTCTTCCCAACTACCGATATCCATGACAAATAACACCCTACCCGAAAATTCTTCCTTCAAACTCCTCGACTTAACATTCAGATTTAACATTCTGATTTCAAGAAATATGAATTGAAACAAATACATTGAGGACATTACAAAGGCTGCTTCAATAAAGGTGGGTTCCCTCTATCATGCTAGAAGACGTCCCACACCTGAGAAAATCCTGTACCTCTACAAAGCCACCATTTACCCATGAATAGAGTATTGTTGCCACATCTTGGCCGATGGATTTACCGCGAGTCTTTCCCTGTTCAACAGGGTTCAAAGAAGAGTCTCCGATCTAATTGGTCCCACTTTGTCAACTAAGCTCTAACTGCTGTCACATCACTACAATATTGCATCTCTGAGTCTATTTTACAAGTATTTTAATGGAATGTGCTCTGATGAACTCACTGCACTTGTGTCCCCTCGACGTACATATTCCCGACAAACTCATTTACTGTTGAGGTCCTTAAATGCTAGAAAACTTCTTAGTCTAATAGTTGCTTCCCTCGAATAGCTAGATTTTGGAATTTTCTTTCCTGCTGCCTGCTTTTCCGGCTATTTAAATTGTTTGCTTGGTTATTTTATGGCACGTCAACCCTTTTCTGGTTATTTAATGTCAAATCCAGTGATTTTGAAGAATTTTTTTTAAATAGAATATATTTGTTTCTTTTTCAAGTCGGTTTCTATTTAACCCATAGTTGGGACCCTAACAGGTATAACCACTACGGGTCAGAGTAGACCTGGGAGCAATGGCAATTAAAGGGTGGCTCCACACTTCCCAAAGCCCGCGAGCTGGGGCTTCACCGTCGGATATAGTTTAAGATCATATCCAGTACCTCCCCGGCTGTTTAAATGCAGAAGTTTAAATGTAACGTAAACAAATATCATGCTCATTTTCCCACGGCATGATCCCAAATAGTTGCCCCTTACGTCCAAAAATTGGACGTGGCTGATTACGAAATGACGTTTCATACTTAAACGCAACAGACCGACTGATAAGTATGCATGGACGCATTTGAATTAAAATGCATCAATTTCTTCTGTGATATAAATTTTATTCCAAAGTGACACGTGATTGAAAGACCGACGGACAGCGCCTCCCAGAAAAATGCGAGTAAGCATGAAATAATGATGTTTTATTACTATTATTATCAACATCAAATGTGGGTAAGAGCTAGGTTTTTTTTTTCTTTTTGTTTTTATGAACACTCGAGTTTCGGTGAACTGTATGATGACTGTTTGTTTATGGTTCCTTTGATATTTTCCCAAATGTTCTTTGAAAAAGTAATAAACTAGATAGCCTACATGTAGACCATAACATCGCTTGAACAAATCTTTTTTAATGAGTAAGCACTAGTTGTTGATGATTTATTATCTCGCATTAATGGGATGGGAAGAATTAAAATTATGTGCGCGTGGCAGTTACTCTAATGTTTGTAGATCTGGTGCAAAATGATTTTTTTGGTCTTGCATTATAATCAAAACAAACACAGTGATATAATTAACACGTGTATTAGCAAAAGTATAAAAAGTATGCTGCAGAAATACATAAATCTGGGGCCATTACTTCCACCAATGTTTGCAACGACGGTTAGGTATAACCGTATTTATTGCTGTTGGGTAAGTTAATTTGTTCTTGAAATAGGTACATCAGCTTATCCATAACACACAGAAACATTATACGACATGAACCCCCCCCCAAAAATACAAAAAACAAAAACAAAAAACAACAACAACAACAAATGGAATCTTAAGATCTCCATCATTTTAGTAATCATACGAGCAGCTGGACTCATGAAAAAGAATTTCAAAAACTACCTTGAATATTTACCCTGTGAACCAAGCGCAAGACATATTCAGACAATTGTACTCAAAGGGACGGTTAGAATCTTAAAAAAATATCTCGGTTGGAACATATAAGATAGCGGGTGAATGTTTGGCATCCGGTAGGATGCACCATCCCCAACTTAAGCAAAGTGATAAGAAAAGAGAATAAGTACGATTTTATGTTTTAACATTAAACTGAATCTCTGATGTTGTAGAATTTATTAAAAACACGAAGTATTCACTTGTGTTCGTATGCATTGTTATGCTTGTATCTATGGTAATGAAAATACTAAAATAATGCTTATGTAGTAGTCTCTGTTCAAGAGTATCCATTAAGGAGTATTGCAGGGAACTATATAAGCACCTATGGTTGTACCATAGTCTAATAGAAAACTAACAGAATTACCCGTCAACAAAAGTTTCTCCAACCTTACTCTTCTGCACCTCAGTTCAATAATGGGGTAAAATAACGGTAGATCAGCGTGAAACACTTGGGGATAACTCTAGAAAGCGACTCGAAGCGGCGAAACAAAACAGACTACGCAACAAAAGATCCAGTTGATGTATCCGATACCTTTTCATAGGGTAATTTTGAATTTTGATTTAAAAAAAAATGGATTCAACGCTACGAAGACTGTATGAGTACAATTAGAACGAGCAACATTTTGTGCTCCAGAGTTCATTTTTCTACATAATCATCACCATTCTCAATATACATAATTTTTATAATGTTTTAATATACACCATTTCATATATTTTGTCTTCATCAGCACTCATCAGTATGGCTGTATATTACGATATCACTTGTCGCGGGATTCTAACACTAGACTAAAGTCATATTTGGCAGCCATCTGGCACCTTTTCATACGCGTTCGCTGCGACAGTTATAGTGACAAGCATAAGTATTAGATGCATGTTATTTTCTGTTATAATTCTTGTTTATGTTCGCCATTTTGCCTGATATTTGGTAACTAATATCTTGAAAAGTTGTTTTAGTTGTATGTGAAAGGAGAATGGTGGAATCCATTTTTTTTATCAAGTTCAAAATTACCTTCTGCAAAAGTATTAGATAATGCTATTTTTCCAAATTTCCAATCGAAACTTTGTACTTTAAAGACTTTAAAAATTCAAATGTTCGATAATATTAGAATTTGACTAGTTAGAGAAGCACACAATTGTTATTAAGATAGTGCTACTAATCATCTGACTCTTTTATGTGCATTCTGCAATTCAAGTATTAAAAATAGCAAAAATTAAAGAATTATCCAGAGTTATGCGAGGTAGAATCATTGATCGTCACAAAAGAGGATAAGGTTGCCAAAAATTTAGCAAAGAAATGAATCTAACACTGGGTACCGTAGAAACTATAATCAGAAACTATAGAAGTATGTCGACGACATAGAAAACTTTCCAATAAACGGAAGAACAAAAAAATAAATGCGAGTAATTCAAGGTGAATCAATGGAAATGTGCCAAAACACTTTATTACTCGTTCTGAAATTAAAACTGATCTTTAAGAAGCTGGAATTAATGTAAGTAAGGATAACATTAGCAGAGTTTTATATCGTTCAGATTTTAATTCAAGATAAGCAAGAAAAGTGCCTTTACTGAAAACGGAATATGTCAAAAAATGGATTATAGTTTGTCGACTCTTACAATAAGAAAGAAATGCAGTTTTGGGAAAAGGTAATTTGATCGGATGGAACGAAAGTTTAACTATTCGGAAGGAACACAGCGACAAGTGTTTGGCGAAAAAATGGCACTGCCTTCAATAAACACAACACCACCCCGACAGTTAAGTTGGAGGGTGGTTCCATTATGATATGAAGATGCTTTTCATGCAAGGATATTGGTTAGTTACAAGTTATCCATGGTAGAACGAATGGTAGCATGTGTAGAAAGATTCCAGAGAAGAATCTTTAGAAATCTGCAACTTCTTTGGGACATGGTTAGAATTTCTTGCTTCAACAGGATAATAATACTAAACATACTGCAAAACGTACTCTAGAATGGTTTGAAAATAATGGTATTAGTTTATAAGCGGAATTTACAAAATATTAAGCAATTAGAGGAATTATACACGGAAGAAAAGGGTAAAATAACGGTGGATCGATATAAAAGACTTGGGGTCAACTATAGAAAGCAACTGGAAACGATGGGACAAAACAGAGACTACACAACAAAATATTACACAACAAAATATTACAAAACAAAATATTACACGACAAAATACTACACAACAAAATATTACACAACAAAATATTACACAATAAAATACTACACAACAAAATATTACACAACAAAATACTACACAACAAAATATTACACGACAAAATATTACACAACAAAATGCTACACAACAAAATATTGCACAACAAAATATTACACAACAAAATATTAAACAACAAAATACTACACAACAAAATATTACACAACAAAATACTACACAACAAAATATTACACAACAAAATACTACACAACAAAATACTACACAACAAAATATTACACAACAAAATGCTACACAACAAAATATTACACAACAAAATATTACACAACAAAATACTACACAACAAAATATTACACAACAAAATATTACACAACAAAATACTACACAACAAAATATTACACAACAAAATACTATACAACAAAATATTACACAACAAAATACTACACAACAAAATATTACACAAAAAAATATTACACAACAAAATACTACACAACAAAATACTACACAACAAAATATTAAATTGATGTATCCAATACGTTTGCACAGGGTAATTTTGAAATTTGATAAAAAATGGAATCAACGCTACGAAGAAGACATTGATGCTATTAAAACGAGCAACATTTTGTGCTCCAGAGTTTATTTCTCTATATAATCAACACATTCTCAATGTGCTTTTGCTAGCGATAAACGATGGCCGTGCATAGGTTTCTGGACCGCGCTGTCATACGAGGGTTGTTCGACAAGTAAAGTTTACTACTTTATTTTTAGTTCAAAAAGTTGAAGAGTTACGAAGACGAGAGTGGTAACAATTAAACGAGTAATCTTTTTTGGCCCAGAATTTATTTTTTTATGTAGACACCACCATGCTCAATAAACTTTTGTCAGGAATTCAATGACGCATATCTACTTCTGACGCACTCCCATGATAGGAGTTGCTTTCTTAGAGTTTCACATCGTCAATATCTGCAACAGATAGATCAAACTTTTAGTTCGTGCATGCATGTCCAATCATCATAAGAATGCAATTTCTAATCTTTTGATCTATTCGGGCGGAATAAGAAACAGGAGGCGTTACTTTTGTAACACCCCTCGTAATTATTTATAAAATATAGACACCACTTGAATGAATGAACAGAAAGAAACAAGCTGTATGTAGACAGAAATATAAATTCATATTATTTGGATTCCTCGGACTATTGTTTTCTTCTGCAGTGCCATTTTCGCAATGTTACAGTCACTGTAACCCCCGGCCTTCTTCAGATGTGAAAATGACACATCACGATGAGAACAATAGTCCGAAGAATCTTAATAGTACGGATAACCAATCGTCATCTAAAAATTTCAGAAAAGAAAACCTTATCGTTGAGAACTTTCAGCTGAAATAAAAAGTCGGTCAACTTAGCGCCGATCATCATTTAATGATTGGATCACTCTGACAGACGTTAAAAAGCATTTAAAAAAATAAATGTTTAAATTTCAACAATATTTCTCGCGGTTAACGGCAGCCGAATGGATTAGGTCCTTGCTAATGAAGCCAGAGATGGCTTCTGTTGCCAGGTTCGAATCTATCGACTGGTGTTAACCGTGACACCCTACACTGATGATTCCCGAAAGGATGAAACACTAATGTCTGCAAGTATTTAATGATTATTATAGTAAATAATTATACACACACACACACGTGTGTGCGTGTGTATTCTTTTCTGAATGTTTGAGATGGTTATTGTTATCCGTATTATTGTATATATATATATATATATATATATATATATATATATATATATATATCTATATATAATGCGTGCATATTGGTAGCATACTTTAATTAAGACAAACATTATGATGATTTTCCCTAATAACACGTTCACGGTTTCATGATTTTTCGAATGTTACATCAAGTATTTTTGTCAAATTTTTCTCCATGTTCCATTCTTCCTGAGATCTTTTGATTGATTCATTCAATCATCCTCAGGCGAGAATTAATCTTGATATATTCAGAACTTTTGAGTTTTAAATGAGCGTACTGCTGATGAAATGCTTTATGCGAGATGTGATCACTTGCGAAGCGCGTAAAAAATTAAAAATGATTTTTATATGACAGCTAAGGATTGGTTTATATGACAGCTAAGGATTGGTTTATGTCAGTTACTAAGTTAGCTACTTTAAAATATTGTGGCTAGTCTCATAATTAATATTATTGATTGCGGAGTGTCTATTTCTTATGTACAATACTTCAAAATGTTTAGCTTTTGTACGTTGTATTTGTGGAGTATAATTTTGCATTTTTTATTAAAACATAAAGGGTTACTTTCCTGGTGCTTACACTTGATCGTTGTATGAGATATATGAATATTCAAGTAATTCATTGAAGTTCTCTTTTGCATTGCAAACACTGCGTTAGTAAAGAAGTTGAAAACATAATTTTCCTCTCTCCAATTGACCATGTAAATATGTTTTAGTATATCTTTCTTGTGGTCTCTTGGTCTTACCAGATTTCAGAAGAAGAATCTGTCTAGTCTGGTAGAGTATCCAGCTTCGTGCTGTTACTTGATGTAACATCACTAGAAGAAGGTGCATCGTTCCTCCCAAAAGCCAGTGTAGGCTAGCCATACCGGCAAGATCTTATTTTTGCCGCGAATAATATTTGATTATGAATATTTAGTCAGGGTTTATTTGTAGGGAAAAAATACCAGGTTTTCCTATACAGAGAGATCTTAGACACTCGAGGATAGTGTCACGTAGGCATTCAAGTTATCTTCGTTGACATTCAATGAGGGTAGTTATGTGCTTTCAAGTGTTAGCAGATTGTTACAGAGATATCTGTTGATCACTTGGGAAAGTGCAATGGTAGTATAGCCAATATAGCGATGCAGTTAGTTTTATTGTTGTTAGAGATACATTCTCCATATTGCATTGGGACTGATATATTGCGCAATTTTTTATACTGTTTACGGTCTGTTGATTACGTGGTTAGATACTTTAAAGAGTTTTTTTTTTTAATAATAAATAATAAATTTTATTTCATTATTACAATGGTGGGGGTACATATCTATGTATTATGCTTTTAAGAAATTTTAATCCAATTCGAAGCTCGGACACATTTGTTCAAATAGAATATATAATTTTGTCAGCTATTGTTTAAATTCTTGTACAATTAATTATTGCGAAAAAGCACTTGTAAATTGCACTATTTTTTTAAAAAACTTAATGAGCCTGTCTCGTTGCGTGCATCTGTTTCCGCATATATGTGCAATATGCGTACATACATTTTTTTCACACAACGTGGGGTAGCACGTGCGAAGCTTGTAAGGTCACACGCACAGACATGTGGATATATATGTGTGTGGATATAGATATATGTATATATAAATATTCTGTTTATCTAAGTTACAATAATTGTATGCGTAATATTAATGTACAAACTGACAATATTATATATATATATATATATATATATAAACTATCTAACAAAAGTTATAGACAGGGTTTCCCAATAAAATGCATACACTCTTTAAATTATCTCAACTTGCTACATGAATACGCTATACCACGTCCCCAAGAGATATTTAGGAATAAAGAATGGCACTTCCAGTAGGATGGAGCACTTCTCCACTATCATCATGACGTAAGAGCATATCTTGATAGTCACCCGCGGAACAGAAAGTTAGGTCGAAGAGGAAGTATCGAGTACTGTCTACGCTCTCCGGATTTGACCTCCCATGGATTTTTCTCTTTTTGTGGGGACGCGTGGGGCATGTTAAACACAGGGGCCACACCACAAAACGAGCTACAATGAATGAGTTGAAAGCAAACACTCAAACAAGATGAACTGATTATGAATATTTTCGTTTCAATCAGTGAGCGTTGTCAGCTGTTCACGAACCACAATGGCCAATAATTGGAACACTTTCGATAATTAGCTGGTTTCTATATTTGTTCACAGTATTTTGATGTATGCGACTTTTCTTTCTTATAATAAATGTTGGTTTTACGGTCATTTAAAGAGTGTATTAAGAGTGTTTAATCGGCCTGTGTGTGTGTGTGTGTGTGTATATATATATATATATATATATATATATATATATATATATATCAGATCATCCCATAAGTTCTGTCCGAATTTATGAATAAATAAGTGACGATAATTAATCAGCAATATACTTTCCCTGATTATCTATGACTTCCTTCCATCTATTAACAAGCTTATTAATTCCATCACTGTAAAATCATTTTGGCTTTATTCGAAGAACTTCCAAATGTCAGTTTCAAAATCTTTTTGTGTTACAAAAACTGTTCCTTCCAAATGATTTTGTAAGCTATGAAACAAATGGTAGTTTGAAGGAGCAAGATCAGTAGAATAGGGTGGATGAGGAATTTTCTACCAATCAAGTTATTCGATCTTTTGTGAGGTGATTCTTGCTGGGTGGGGTCGTGCATTGTCCTAATGAAACATCACCACTTTTCGATTCACTAGAGCAGGTCTTTCTTTCCCGCAAAGCTTAGTTCAAACATTCTAATTGCTGACAGTAGATTTGAGCATTAATTGTGGTAACAATTTAAAGTGGATTATTCCTTGGCAATCCCATCATATTGAAAGAAGAACCTTCTTTCCATTAAGTTCTTTTTTCGGCTGTGGCTGAGGTCTTTCCCCTTCACCAAGCCATTGTCTACGACGACACTTAAGATTTCCGATCTGTTTTTCGTCACAGTCACACAGTCACAAGTCTATTCAAAAAAGGTGAAACAAGTTGGCGAGAACGGAAAGAAGAGGAGATGTCGACTCGGGATTTTAGATTGTTTTCAGCCAATTCATGAGGCATCCATTTTTTTTTTTTTAACTTTTCCAAGTTGTTGAAGATGACGATTAACACTTGAATGGTTTGAACTCAGTTTTATTGCCAATTCCTCAACTAATAAAGCAGGATTTTCTACAAGATCTGATTCAAGAAACTTATCATCAAACTCAACTGGACGCCCGGTTCAAAATTCATCTTCAAGATTGAAATCTCAACTTCGGAATTTCGCAAACCATTTTTCTGCAAGTTCTTTCATACACACATTCCTTTCCATAAAAAGTAAATATTTCTAGCCGCTTCAGCTGCCGAGTTTCCTTTCTTGAACTCATAAAGCATTATATATCTCAAATGATTGTTAGGCACATCCATGTTAGTAGGTTTGTAATTAAGCAATGTTAAATTTTATCGTCCTGTAAAAAAAAAAAAAATGTAATCAGTTAAAATGCATCTAAACATAAAAATGTAAAAAAATTACACAATATTTTTAAAGTTTCGTTCAATTTAAAAACAAAGGTAAAAAATCCGGACAGAACTTGTAGGGTGACCTGAGCTATATACACAAACTATCTGACAAAACTGCGTGTATATATATATATATATATATATATATATATATATATATATATATATATATATATATATATATATATATATATATATACATATATATATATATATATATATATATATATATATATATATATAGCCATGAGTGCTGACATGTTTACAATCTTGAGTAAGTCGCACTCGCCCTTTGATTTAAAAATTCTAGAGACTATTTTCATTAAGTCTTTGAGACCTTCTCTTTGAAAGCAAAAAGAAAATCTTTTAGGACTTAATTTTATTTCTATGTAATTTTTTCCCCGTTTAGTTTTCGCTTTTTTTTCTCCCCCGCCATATTCACGACTTTTCTTTTTAATCGTATTTTCCTCGATTTAGCTCTGTTGAGCGCGAACGAAACCTGGTTAGCTAACCTTTATTTTCATGTTTTATTTTTTTAAATATTGATTGGTTTGTATTTAGCCATTATTAAATTATGTACGCCCCCCCCAATTTTCACACACACACACACACACACACACACACACACACACACACACACACACACATATATATATTTATTTATATATTCTATGGACTCCAAAACCGCTCGGCCGATTGTTTTGGAATTTCACAGGAAGGTTCTTTATGTTCCTGACAGTAGTCTTAAATAGGTTTTGTATCGGAATGTCTTCGATAAGTATTGATATGCGATAATCGAAATAATCTGATGAAAGAAGGAAAGGGCGGTTTTGACCAAAGTTACTACCTTACACAGCCTAACATGACAAGTGCATTTGAGAGGTTTTATTACCAAACGTCGAGAGGCCTAATATATAAAATCAACAGTAGGTTTTTTGATATGACAGGGGTGCGTTCGAAATGAATGTTTCAGCTTAAAACACACTTGATATAAGATACTTGACTTTTTTATTTTAAAGTCAAATATACTCCCTTATCATCACATGACCAGTAAGGTCAGGCATATAAGATCAATAGTAGGTTCTTTTATATGACAGGGTCCCGTTCGAAATGAATGTTTTAGTTTAGAGCACAATTGAAGCATGATTTTTTACTTTTCCATTTTAAAATTTAATTCCAGCCAGTATATACAAAAATAATTTTACGATATAAACAGTAGGTTCTCTACTTCCGGTGCATCGCGATGGGTTCTTAAATAGAGCATATAATCAATCGATTTGATTGAATAATTTCACCGATATCGATAACAATAAAAGTATTTGAAGTGTGACATATTCGTTGACCATCAATTAATCTCGGGCAATGTCGGGTATCCTTGCTTATATATATATATATATATATATATATATATATATATATATATATATATATATAATAGTGATGGGACGATTCTAATATTTTCCCCGATTATGATACAATTGCCGATTTCGGACTACATTCCCAATTCTAATACAATTACCAATTCCGATTCGGATTCTTTATAAATCTCTAAACATTTAACTATGAAATTGTTATTTTGTCAGGATTACAGTAAAAACACGTGTTAAATTTTCATATATTTTCTGGAAACGTAAAGAAACACACTTGTGGGGTGGTTTATAGCTTTTAGCTTTACTGCTAGGTTAAAATTAATAAATATTTATTATTTTATTATTACTACTAGCACTGGAAGATTTTATTTAAAAGCATCAAATAAAATAAAAGATAAGTAAAGGAATCGTTTTTGGAATCGGAAAATTGGTACACATTTTTCCGATTCCGATACCGATTCCGATACAACCAAAAGTCTCGATTTTTCCGATTCCCGATTCCGATTCCGATTAGTCGTCCCAACACACACACACACACACACACACACACACACACACACACATATATATATATATATATATATATATATATATATATATATATATATTTCGTATTGGTGAATGGTTCCTTTTCTTCCGCCGTCATCGGACGTCCTTGAAATTTAAATCTGTTCGGTGGCTGACAAGGATTGACTATAGCACGTTATTTAGCCATTATTAAATTCTGTACGCCCCCTCCAATTTTCACACACACACATATATATATATATATATATATATATATATATATATATATATATATATATATATATATATATATATTCTATGGACTCCAAAACCGCTCGGCCGATTGTTTTGGAATTTCACAGGAAGGTTCTTTGTGTTCCTGACAGTAGTCTTTAATAGGTTTTGTATCGGAATATATTCGATAAGTATTGATATGCGATAATCGAAATAATCTGATGAAAGAAGGAAAGGGCGGTTTTGACCAAAGTTAATACCTTACACAGCCTAACATGACAAGTACATTTGAGAGGATTTATTACGAAAAGTCGAAAGGCCTAATATATAAAATCAACAGTAAGTTCTTTGATATGACAGGGGTGCGTTCGAAATGCATGTTTCAGCTTAAAGCACACTTGATATAAGATACTTGACTTTTTAATTTTAAAGTCAGATATAATCCCTTATCATCACACAACCAGTAAGGTCAGGCATATAAGATCAATAGTAGGTTCTTTTATATGACAGGGTCCCGTTCGAAATGAATGTCTTAGTTTAGAGCACAATTGAAGCATGATTTTTTACTTTTCCATTTTAAAATTTAATTCCAGCCAGTATATACAAAAATAATTTTACAATATTAACAGTAGGTTCTCTACAGTACTTCCGGTGCATCGCGATGGGTTCTCAAATAGAGCAGGCAATCAATCGATTTGATTGAATAATAAGTGATTTCACCGATATCGATAACAATAAAAGAATTTGAAGTGTGACATATTCGTTGACCATCAATTAATCTCGGGCAATGTCTGGTATCCTTGCTTATATATATATATATATATATATATATATATATATATATATATATATAAAAGCAAGGATATATATATAAGCAAGGATATATATATATATATATATATATATATATATATATATATATATATATATATATATATATATATACACATTAGTGAAGGGACGATTCTAATATTTTCCCCGATTCTGATACAATTGCCGATTTCGGACTACATTCCCAATTCCAATACAATTACCAATTCCGATTCGGATTCTTTATAAATCTCTAAACATTTAACTATAAAATTGTTATTTTGTCAGGATTACAGTAAAAACACGTGTTAAATTTTCATATATTTTCTGGAAACGTAAAAAAACACACTTGTGGGGTGGTTTATAGCTTTTAGCTTTACTGCTAGGTTAAAATTAATAAATATTTATCATTTTATTATTACTACTAGCACTGGAAGATTTTATTTAAAAACATCAAATAAAATAAAAGATAAGTAAAGGAATCGTTTTTGGAATCGGAAAATTGGTACACATTTTTCCGATTCCGATACCGATTCCGATACAACCAAAAGTCTCGATTTTTCCGATTCCCGATTCCGATTCCGATTAGTCGTCCCAACACACACACACACACACACACACACACACACACACACACACACACATATATATATATATATATATATATATATATATATATATATATATATTTCGTATTGGTGAATGGTTCCTTTTCTTCCGCCGTCATCGGACGTCCTTGAAATTTAAATCTGTTCGGTGGCTGACAAGGATTGACTATAGCACGTGCTATTACACGTTATTTGAAAAAGAAATGTATGTATATTGCATGTATATGTGGAAACGGATGCACGCGGGATTACATACAAACGCACGCTCAATTATGCAAACTAAAAAAAACAAAAAAAGTCAGACGCATCAAATTAACAAAATTGGAATACAATTTACAAGGGATGTTGTTTTTTTTTTTTTTTCCTTCTCGGCATATTTGTGGTTAATAAAAAGAAGAAAAACTTAAAAACAAACAAAACAAATGAATGAGTCAATCTATATATTATATAATACGTTCATGTCTACAATTGTGGGAATGGTTTAAATTGTTTATGCCGTGGAGGAATCAACCAACCGCCCCAAACATAATCGTTTATTTCGAAAAGAGCAGGCAAACGTCAGCAGGTTAGAAATCTAATAAGAGCTCAACGTTAACCATATGTGAAATGCACAATTCACGTTTGCTAACCGTTCGTCGGGATGAAGGTAGTCACGTGTAACACGCACGCCGTTAACTAACTGGATTTCATACATTTATATTAAGTAGAGGCTTGGTCGGTCAGACTGATGATATATCGCTCGCTTCAGTTGGAAATATCATTTCAATGCGTTGCTTAAAATAGACGTATTTTTAGTTAAAAGCACATCCCGTCGGTCTGTCAGGAAAATGTGTAAAATAACATCTTTATCAGTTTGTCACGCTTAAGATTGAAAGAGATTTCCATAATAAAACGTACAGATTGAATGGGAATGTTATTTTAGATATATTCAAGCATTTCTACAGGATGGAACGATAAAATTGTCGCCTTAAAAATATATGATTCCATTTCCGTTTGATAAAAACCGGTTTTCTTTTTTTTGTTGCATACCATCTACTAGTTGGCCAGTTGTGTACAAATTCCAAGAGCGATAGGGGCATTTTATCATGTCTGAAAGTGACACAATATTCAACGAGCGAGATTGGAGAATGCACCGCTGTACAACTCATACTCCCTACCGATCCAAGTTATTACAACAGGACCATTACCAGCACCCTCAAAATGCATCGCTAGACTGCCACGAATAATAATGCTCAGTGTGGTGAAAACACAGATTTTTGGCCATGGCTATGGTCCTTGATGTGGTTTCTAGTGAGGGCCACATCGTGTCACCTCAAACTTTCAAAATCAGCTTGAAAGTCAACACCAAAGTGTACCTGGATATGCTGAAGAGCATGGTGATGCAATCAGGTGGCAACTGGCAGACCCTAGGTGTGACAACAGAACTCAGCGCCGGCCCACAAGTCCAAACAGAACAAGGCTTGGCCTCAGGAGTGCAACGATTTTGTACCCTTCTCTCACTGCCCCCCCTCCTTTCTCAACCTGAACCCGCTGGACTACTTCATACGTTGAGAACATCACCAACATGACCTACCACAACACCAAGTCAGTCTGATTGCTGCCATCTTCTGAGTATCCAGCAAGCTCCCGCTGGCGCTTATGGAAAAGGCATGCTCCCTGTTCACGACCCGTATCGAGGCGGTGATTGAGGCTGAAGGCGTCTACATTGAATAGATGTCAGCTCTACTACATAATCAAGTTACCTGAATTGTTTTTTTCAATAACAGTTTTAAAATAAACCTGTAGTGTTGTTTTCTTTAGGGTGACAATTTTATCGTTCTACCTTGTACAAGCTCTGCCTCTCATTTTAAATAATATTTTCCTCTTTTTTCATTTCATGCTTCTGTTTTAAACAACCTTTTTTTTTTTAATCGTTCTGTCATGTTTTAATCTGAAATATATTTCCATCGGTATATCGCACTTATGTGTAAAATATCATTTTCGTACAGCTTCAGTTAAAAATAGTATTTTTCTTCGGTTTGCAATGCTTTAATTTTAAGTGGTATTTTCGTAAGTTTTGCCGCGTCAGTTTTCAATTTTATATTATTGTGCCACGTTTAAGTTTGAAATAGTATTTTTATAATACTGTGAAACTTTAACTTTAAATAGTATTTTCATCATTCTGTATCGCCTTAGTTTGAAATATAGTGTCCATAAGTTTTTAATGTTTCAGTTTGAAATATCCATAGTTTAATGTTTTTCATGGTTGAATCTGAAATAGTATTTTTGTCAGTTTTTAATGCTACATTTTAAAAGAGTATTTAAATCTGTTCTGTAACGCTTAAATTTTAGACATTACTAGTAGGCCAGCGCTTAACTATGATATTTTAATTTATACAGATTTCGTATTTAATATTATACAGCATATTCTCTATAGATTATTATATTGTACCCAATATACGAGGGGTGTGCAATAAGTAATGCCCCTGACCCTCTTCCCATAGCAGTAGAGCAACGAAACTTGGCACAGCTATTAGTCTTTCTCTACACAGGCACCACCCAGAGTTATGCATTTCTCCAATCGTTTGATGTAACTCTGGAGATTGTTTTTGTAGAATCCCCCAGGTTGGTCCTCCAACCACGGCATGACTTCAGAAATCAAGGCTGCATCATCTGGAAAACGCTTTCCTTTAAAAAAAAAAACTTCATGGCTGGGAAGAGGTGAAAGTCAGAGGGTGCAAGGTCATGACAGTAGGGAGGATGTGAAGGATTTCATAACCACACGCCCGTGCTTCTGATCTGGCGACATGCGAGTTGTGGACCGGAGCGTAGTCCTGCAGGAGGAGGTTACCTTGCTGATCTTGCCCCACCTCTTGATTTTAATAGCTTCCCTTAATTTCCTCAAAAGTGAAGCATAATAGGCTCCTGTAATTGTGGCATGGTACCCTTTGCCAGAAAATCTGTCATCACTACTCCTACCTGATCCCAGAAGACTGTGAGCATGACTTTGCCAGCGAAGGGTTTTTTTTTTACAGTGATCAACTTATCAAGGCCCGGAAGCCACTCAGGGATAAGGGTTATTGCAAGTACATTACGTTAGTGTGGAGATTTGATGAAGTGTTTACTTAAGGGGGCGGTTCATTAGAAATTTGTTAACATTGGACTTGAAGACATCCAAGTTGTAGTCAGGTGGGAAGCAGGCAGACGGAACAGAGTTCTACAGGCGTGCAGAAGAAGCTTTGTTCATGGAATCCGCGTTTTGATTTAGGCATAGATATAGAGTGGGGGAAATTTTTCACAGTGGATTCAGCTAGACGGGTGTTTTTCGTGAAAGGTTGGCGAGGGGGGACAGAGATTGGAGTTCAGACGAGCACCTGCCATGGAAATAACGATAAAACAAGGATAGGCTCGCAACGTCTCTTCTGTGGGAGAGAGGTTGCAGGGTAGAGAAAAGGGCATCCCCCACTAAGCCACGAAGTCTATTTTGTACTCTGTCAAGGCAGGATAGGCTGTTTTTAGCAGCTCCTGCCCAGATATGGCAACAGTATTCCATCCTTGGACGTACTTGGCTTTTATATAGATAGAGAATTGCATCAGTAGTGAGATATCTTCTGGAGCGGTAGAAGGATCCCACCATCTTTCCAGCGACCTTGGCAACAGACTTGATGTACGTGTTCCATTTCAGATCAGGAGTAAAGGTCAAACCCAGAAGTTTGTCAAAACACGGGGCCTCACCCAGACGAGAGCCATCCATCACAATTGATGCCAGATGGGGATCAGAGCGTTGATGATGTAAGGATAGGAGTTTGGTTTTGGATGCATTAAAGGTAACCAGCCACATCTTCCCCCACTGAACCACGCGCTCGAGATCAGAGGAGAGAGAATCAGAGAGAACTTTGTCATTTACAGCCTTTGATGTGCTGCCGTAGATGATCGTGTCATTAGCATAGATGTCAACGAATGATTTAAGTATGTGTTTAGGGAGGTGATTGATGTAGATCAGGAAGAGAGTTGGACCCATGATTGACCCCTGAGGGACTCCAGCATTTATATTGGAGGCCTCCGATTTTTGCCCATCTCCCACTACTCTTATGAGCCTATCGGAGAGAAATGATTTAATGATTGAGAACACATTTCCAGTTATACCGTAGCTGGAAATCTTGTGAAGTAGACCCTTATTCCATACCTTGTCGAAGGCCTTTGATATGTCAAGAGCAATTGCCCTAGAAAGGAAGCCTTTGTCAAGAGATTCACTAATCCTGTGGGATATAACCTTCAGCACATATGCGGTAGATCTTGCAGAGCGGAAACCATATTGTGTGTCACTAAGAAGGTTATTCCTGCTGAGGTGGTTGACTATTTCTCTATTTAATATGGATTCCAGCAACTTACTCATAACACACAGGAGACTTATTGGTCTGTACTGAGAGGGAGATGACTTATCACCTGAATTCTTAAATACAGGGCAAATTGATGAGGTCTTCCAGGGAGTCGGAAAGCACTTCTCCTTAAGGCAGCGATTAAATAGTTTCGTAAGTATGGGAGCAAGTTCTGGTTGAAGCTTTTTTAACACTATAATTGGGATGCCATCAGGGCCAGTTGCTTTACTGGAATCTAGATTCTTGATTAGCTTGCCGACTTCATGCACGGATATTTGTATGTTACCTAGCTTGTTCTGTGTTATAGGAAGAAATATAGGGAGTTGATGGCCTTCGTCGCATAGGGTAGAATTAGCTGCAAAGTTCTTTGCAAATAGTTTGGCCTTGTCTGACGCTGACGAGATGACCTCTTGTCCATTGATAATGGTTGGGATAGAACGCACACTTCTGTTCAGTATCCTATTTGTTATTTGTCAAAACTGGTGGGAACCAAACCGCTGATCAGCTACCTTGGATTTAACAGACTGGGCATATAGCTCTCTTGCATTTTTTATTACTCTTTTACAGTGGTTGCTGGCAGTCCTGAAAGCAGCTTTAGTCTCAGTGCATCTATTACGTTGGTAGCTATGGAAAAAGTGATTTCTGTGTGCGATAGCAGCAGCACATTCTGGGGAGAACCATGGCTGGCTGTTAGGTTTTTGTTGGAATTTTTTAGATGGTATTAATTGATCTATGCCTACAATTAACCATTCGGTCAGATCTGATACTATAGAGGACACTTCCTTTTTAAACATGGAGTGCAGAGGTAAATCAGATATGAATGTACGGAAGCTATCCCAGTCAGCCATAGAGTATCGGTATACAGCACGGTGGAGGGGTACGTCTGGGAGCTTCTTACATTTCGTTTTTATGTTAACTGATACGACGGAGTGGTCGGAGGATCCTAGAGGAGAATGAACGGAACATGAACATAGCTCAGGGGAAGTTGAGAGAAAAAGGTCTAGAGCGAAAGAAGATTTCTATTTCCGGATAACTTGGTCGAGTGCCTATCTATTTATAGAATAAAAGTCGTTACGTTCGGATGTGTAAAATATTTAATTTACATTTCTTTTTATTGTTAAGAACGTTCTAACTTTTTTTTTTTATAAAGTCCTAAGTTTATCTACTCTAATAGAGAATAATTCCCGGCATTTTTATTATCGTTAGTTTCCGGCATTTTGTTTGTTTTGATCATTATCTTTGTAGCATGGGGGGGGGTGACGGATAAGACAGGAGAATACAGACAAAATACATAAATAAAACACGAAAAACAAGTTTAAAAACAAGGTAACATAAAAACATTTAGGATTAGTTTAAAAAAAATACTTAACATTTTTGCACTAGTGTTGCGTCCGCTGTCTTTTTGTCAACTGGTAGCTGGCATATCATCATGTCTTTCTAGAGCGAAAGAAGATTTCTATTTCCGGATAACTTGGTCGAGTGCCTATCTATTTATAGAATAAAAGTCGTTACGTTCGGATGTGTAAAATATTTAATTTACATTTCTTTTTATTGTTAAAAAAGTTCTAACTTTTTTTTTTATAAAGTCTTAAGTTTATCTACTCTAATAGAGAATAATTCCCGGCATTTTTATTATCGTTAGTTTCCGGCATTTTGTTTGTTTTGATCATTATCTTTGTAGCATGGGGGGGTGACGGATAAGACAGGAGAATACAGACAAAATACATAAATAAAACACGAAAAACAAGTTTAAAAACAAGGTAACATAAAAACATTTAGGATTAGTTTAAAAAAAATACTTAACATTTTTGCACTAGTGTTGCGTCCGCTGTCTTTTTGTCAACTGGTAGCTGGCATATCATCATGTCTTTCTAGAGCGAAAGAAGATTGGTAATGGCTCTCATCTCCTCCCTGATGGCTTTCTTGAGTTCCGTGATGGTTCTGGGTTTCCCTGAGTAGACTCTGTCCTTAAGATAGCTCCAAAGAAAAAAAATCTGGGGTACTTAGGTCCGGGCTATGGAGTGTCCACTCCAAATCAGTCTCGAGACTGATCACTCGACCTCCGAAGTTCTCTTTCAGCCAATCTTGGGGCAGGTTTGAGGTGTGAGAACTTGCTCTGTCCTGCTGGAACCAGAACTTGCTCATGAGCGATGGGTAGATGGCCTAGAGCTCACTCTTGAAGGTTTTGAGGACCTTCACATACCGCTCCTTGGTGACTGTCATGATGATGCCTCTGGCCGAGATTGCAGCCAACACCGTGCACTTAGGAGAGCGCAGGGGCTTGGTGGCTACTTCATTGGGTCTAGAAGACCCCCAGAAGACACTTGTCTTGGAGTTCGCCTTTCTATCAAGATGGAAGTGGGCTTCATCTGAGGTCTAAAGGAGGTTAAGGAAACTTGGTGTATCCTCGATCTTCTCGAGCATCTTTACTGCCATAGGCCTCCTATGCTTCTTGTCTGATGCTGTAAGGCTCTGCAGCGTCTGTATTCTGTATGGGAAAGCCCTGATATCGTTCACCAGCACTCTCCTGCAAGTCTCACGGGACATACCGAGGGACTGACTTCGCTTACACACAAAGCGTTTCGGACTCTGCTGGAGAGACTCTCTCACTTTTTCGACCAGCTCGGCTGTTCGCTTCTTGGGACGTCCCAAGTGGCTTGGACGGTTCTCTCTGGCAGCAGTGAGATTATCGACGGTCCCATACTTATCGAAGTGATCCGACCAGTTCTGAATTCTGCTTTTGGATGGAGCCTTTTCACATTCGAACTGACGCATGAAACTGTCCTGGGTTTTCTTGAACGAGCCTGCCTTGTAGTAAAATTTAACACAGTGTATTCTTTGTCCCAGTTCCCACTGGGGTTTTGGTGTACTTACGGTCGTTGATTCTGCCATGTCCTGTAAAATAAGGGCAATCGGTGAATAAATAATGGAGATATCACCTAAAGTGTATACGGGGCCCGTTTTTTATAGTCACCCTGTATGCATGCGTAACGTAATAGCTATTGGTTCATGTTTTAATTTTTGCCATGCAGCAAACATGTCTTCATCAGTCAGGTAATAACGTAAAAGGAAAAAAAATAAATCGTAAGTTAAACGTTTTGACTTCGATTCTTGGTGGTAGCACACGAGTAAGTTTTTTTAAAACTTTTTAAATCATTACTATATATTGGGTCCAATATAATATAATAATAATAATAAATACGACATCTTTATAAATCAAGATATATTTAAGCATATTTTACGAATAAGCAATGCCGAGCGGTTTGCTAGTATATATATATATATATATATATATATATATATATATATATATATATATATATATATATATATATATAAAATTGTTAAATAATAGATAACTTTAATTTTTTAAAGTGCAGCAAATTTACAAACCATAAAATAAATCCAATTCAATTTTAAGATTCAATTTAAATTAAAGTTTTATATTTTGTTCGTAAATTTTATAAAAGTGTACTTTAAAAATTGATAAATTTCAAAGTAAGCCATGTACTTTAATTTTTCAAGAAAACATTTTATTTAACTATTTTCATGCCTTTCATAAAAGTCTTTTTCAACTTGCATATAAACACGTAAGCTGACAAAAATATGATTTCTAAAAATTGTTTATAAGTTAGTTAAACATTTATTCATTGAAAAATATTAAAATTCTTATTTGATAACATAAATTTTTCTTTCGCCATTTAATGGTTTAAAAGGCAAGTAGTGTGCTATCTGAGAAAACTGCAGCTCATTAACCGAGTGAAACCCTTTGAAAATGTTGATTCCATCTCCTATAACACACGTCAAACGCGACATCCTACGTCCAACATTCCGCAAAAAATGGCGCCTTTAAAATCCACACAGTTACTGGTCGAAAGAGAAATATATTGCCCAATGACGAATACTTTTGGATTTTCCAATCCTTGACGTATTTTCGTGCAGATTTTAACGGCACACGGTATGGTATAGACATATGGCGTCAAAATTCTTCACGTCCGCTTTGCCTCGATGACTTTTTAGCTAAAACCTGAAAATTGACAGAGAAACAGAGAAGATGGTGGTCTACGCAGCAATCATTAACTCTTGTAGATTTGTTTGTTGAGCACGTATATACGGTCGCTGGCACGATCAACCACATCATCGATCAGATGTCAATATTTTGATCTTGGATGCTGCCAAGTGACCATTTGTCGATTTTTCTGGTGTTGATGATCAGCAGGCCGTTCTCAGCTCATTTAACCAGAGGAAGCGTGCCGTTCTTGTTCAACGCCCTTGAAAAAGATCTCCGCTTGCGAAGTTGTCACTACATATGATATCCCAAATCATATTTTTTCCTTTGGACGAATTGTGTCCCTATCGATTAGGATTAACTAGTTTTATCATGGGAAACCCTTCAGTTTTTATTCTTAATTAAGGTTAGGACAAATTATATGACACATTTGTAAGGTTTAATAAAAACAAATAAGAATCAACAATGAAAATCTAATTCTTTTATTTTCCAAATGTATATATACCATTTTATTTTATATTCTTTGAATAATCAAAATAATTTTTTACTTCCATTTTGTTTTATGTACTTTGATTAATCAAAAATAGTTTTGTTTTCAAGACGTATATATAATGCTATTTTGTTTTATATCTGGCAAAGGTATTTTTTAAATATTTTACAGATCTATACGTAATGTTATGTAATGAATATGAGTACATTTTGTTTTACTTACGACTCACCACGTATCAGGGCCTGAAGGCTACTCGAGGATAAAGGTTAATGAATGTAAGGTGGTAGTGTAGTAATCATTAATAGTGCAAATTGGGCAGAATTTGATTATTTATAGATACGGTATTATAGATACATTGGATTTGAAGCTTATTGTTGTATTCAACGGGGTAACAGACCAGCGGAACAATGTTTTTACAGGCGAGCAATTCTGGTAAAGAAGCTTTGTTCATGGAATCTGCGTTTAGATTTAGGCACAGATAGAAAATGGAGGAAATCATATATAGTGGCTGTAGCTAATCGAGGGCATATATCCGAGTTCCTCCTCAGAAGAATGTGATTAGCTGGGTAAGCTATAGACTGATAGACTAACTTAAAAGAGGCGTCAAAAGATACGCCGAAAGCCTCAAGCTAAAGGAATATTAGCTTCGACCACGAACATCCAGTCCAGTAAAGCGACTTACACGAATATGTAGCCGAGACCACCCAGCTACTTTAAACAAATGTATCCATTTCGCAGGACATCTCGTTATCATTGTTACAACTATCGCTTTTATAGACACAAGAATCTAGTTATTTTATCGCGCAAACCTTTACGGATGTTGAGGTTGTTTTTACGTAACTTAGTGTAGGATGTTCTTCGAGTCACACGATCTGTCTGTAGTTCGATTTGTCGACATAATCATCTGTTCGTCTCTCTGAAAGTGCAGCGGTGATATGAACGTTGTATTCGATATATAACGGATTGTTGTCCTCGTGTCCTAAATGTCTATCTTAACGGCCCGTGACTCGTCTAGTGTTGTGGGTGTCAGATATATTATACATGTAACGTAGACGACATAATAATAGGAAGAAATACCTGTCTGCTGCTGGCTGCTTTTGAGAAATTCGGCCATCATCTTAGGTTGAGTCGAACCTGTTTTAAGGAAACGCTTCAAAACAGGGATCTAAGACGAATCTATATATTTTATTCACTTCTCAGGCATCTCGTCACAGAAGCAAATGGAGTGAACCGACATATCTTGGTTTGTGGGTTCTCTATTTGAAACCGTCATTTCCCTAATAATAAACACCCTCACCCCATCTTGTTTGTTCGGCATCAAGGATCCAAGTCAACTAAACTACCTCAACTTACTCAAACCAAAACACCTGATATGTCACGCCCGGTCCTCGCTCGTATACTTCCTGTGAAACTCACCGGTTTACAGGGGTTGTACTTGTTAAAACATGTCACGATTCAAATCTCTGTTGTTTACTCCGTTAGACACATATGTAATTATATATATATATATATATATATATATATATATATATATATATATATATATATATATGGTAAAACTGGTAATTAGTAAAAACCTGAAGAGAGTGCTCAATACTATTGCAGAGCAAATATGTGTTTTATTATCGTTTTATCTGTTTGGTTACGTATGTTTCGGATGTTGGACCGTGTTTACGATCTAACAGCCTCGTTAGACCTTACAGAAATTATTGGTTAGTAATAGGAAAAATTGTTTTTAGCAGGAATACGGAAAAAATAGGGGTTTTGGGATAGGAGATAATAGAGGGGGAAGGCGGGTAATGACAATATTTCAGTTTTGAAGTTTAAAGTATATTAGGTTGTATTGTGTGTGGGGGTTAGCAGATTCAGGTAAGCTTGGGTGGAGATATGTGAATATAGGGAGGGGGAGAGGATGGTAAAGAGAAAAGAAAAAAGAGAGGGGGTAATGAGAGGAGGGGGGAAAGAGTTTCAATTTTTGGGTTTTAAAATTTTGACTACTTTTTTTTTCCTGTTCGATAAGGTATATTAATTAGGTGAGAGGGAGAGAGAGATAGATGGAAGGAAAGGGAAGAAGACGGAGAAGGAGAGGGAAGAGTGTTAGTACTGCTGTCAATTTTGGCAGTTACAGTGTTACGTGGTCGT
Organism: Euprymna scolopes; assembly: GCF_053919585.1. Taxonomy (NCBI): domain Eukaryota; kingdom Metazoa; phylum Mollusca; class Cephalopoda; order Sepiida; family Sepiolidae; genus Euprymna; species Euprymna scolopes. The sequence continues at coordinate 37,319,384 of NC_136486.1, read as the reverse complement.
TGTTCATTTCATAGTGGGTTGTTTTAAACAGTTAAGAGTTAATACAGACGTTGACGCACGCATAAGAGCGCATAATACATATACATACATATTACAGACCAATGTGTAGACACATAGGCACATACATATAAAAAATGCCTATGCAGATGTACATGGATCTACATGCAGACATATGCACACATACACGCAACTCTCGTACACATATATACACTCGCATATAAATACAGATATAAATACATGCTCACACATACATAAACATACACACACCCATTCGAGTACATATACGTGGATATACAGATCTCCAGTAAGAAGTATATGCATACATACACATACACAGACATATACATACAAGTACACACATACGCACGGACTCATGCACACGTATACATAATTACCTAAAAATATATATTCATAAAGTATAAATATGTAGACGCACATAGGCACATATGTATACACAATTACACAAATATATGCATATCCACATCTGCAAATATATACATACGCATACCGGCATACATACATCTATGCCTAGTAAATAAAGTAAAGTTAGGATAAATAAATAGTAATAATAAATAAATAAATAAATAAATAAGTGAGTACATGGTTTAATTTAGTTAAGTTATTTTAGTTAATACTGCGGGGGTTATATAATATATATAAGCATGTACAAGTATACACATTCATAAAAATACAAATATACATACACACACACACACACACACACACACATATATATATATATATATATATATATATATATATATATATATATATATATATATATATATATATATATACAGAGATGCGTGTATTTATGCTGAGTAAGTAAGGTAAAATTAGGGTAGATAAATGAATGAATAGATAAAGGATAAATAAATAAGTGGGTGTAGATAATGCAAGGTTAGGTGGACATGTTGAAGTTATGATGCAAATGCATGCTGTTGATTTAATTTTTAGGGGTCTGTATTGATTTGCTTTGCTTATTGGATGGGGATTATTTTATAGTCTCTATGAAAGAAAAAACATGAGGGGGTTAAATGGGGATACATACATAGGTCCAATCATGCCCGCACATACACATACATATGAAGATATATGCACGCACATAGGTAAGTGAGTAGGTGTGTTAAATATAGTAGTGTTTCCGGCATACCCACAAAAGTACATATATATACATACGTACAGATATCCATACAAGTTGCCACGTATATACATTCATATAAATGTGGGGAGTTTTAGTCATAATTGGGGGTAGTAGGATTCATGGGTAGATGAATGTGTAATTGGGCAGGGTAATATAGGATATGGGGAGAGTTGAGTAAGGGGGTTTGGTTGTGTTGATGTTACAGTAGTTGGGTGTCTGCGGTAGATGGATGTATTGTGTGTATTATTATTCAGCGGTTCTAAAGAGGATATTGTCTAGGGGATGTTTCAGAAAGGTGTATAATTGCTAAGGAGGTGGGATTTGTAGTGCCGGCAATTTATGGTTGTTTCATGTTTTTTATTTAGTAATTTGTCTCTATCTTTAAAACTGAATATAAAAAGATTTTCGTTCAAGCAGAGGAAGCATGGGGTGTCTAAAGATTTGCATACGTTAGATTTTTTAAGGATTTCCCAATTGATGGTTGGTGTAAGGTTATTTTGGATTAGATCTAGATATTGGGAGGTTAGTGAGGTTTTGTTAGGGTGGTTGGGGTTTGTAAAGGAGCATTTATGTACTCCCTATATCCACATATCTCCACCCAAGCCTACCTGAATCTGCTACCTCCACACACACAATACAACCCAATATACTTTAAACTTCAAAACTGAAATATTGTCATTACCCGCCTTCCCCCTCTATTATCTCCTACCCCCAAACCCCCTCTTTTTACCGTATTCCTCCTAAAAAACAATTCTTCCTATTACTAACCAACCATTTCTGTAAGGTCTGATGAGGCTGTTAGATCGTAAACACGGTCCAACATCCGAAGAATACGTAACCATACAGATAAAACGGTAATAAAAAATAAAACATATATATATATATATATATATATATATATATATATATATATATATATATATATATATATAGGTAAGAAAATACTTCTACTCAGCTATTATTTATGAGCTCGCATCTCTATTATATCAAGTTCTGAATCATAGTGAGTGAAGAATAATCGGACGTCAGGATTTTTTTTTATTTCATCGAATGCCGCCTAGCATTTAAGTGTCGATTTCCACACTCTGTTCGTTTTTAGTAGCTCGTTCACTGGGGTCCATATATTGGGAATGAATATCTAATAAAAATCCCACAAATTTAATTGTTGCATCCAATCTTTCCCCAAAATATTTCGTGTATTTCTAAATACGAACACTCACTTTCTTTGTCGTACCGTTAATTGTGACATTAGTGATTAATTCAACTTCCAAATATGTATTCGATCCAGTCACCGTTCTGGCTGTTTTGCAAGACTTTAGCATAGTTTATTTAAACTTCTCTTTCAAACTTTATCTTCAACCCAGTCACGATTTTGACTATTTTACAAGACTAACATGGTAATTTTTTTTAATCTTCTCCAAGTATGCAAGTTTATAATTGATAAATCTGATCCCGTATCTAACTGAAACTTCACGTTTTTTTTTTTAAATATTTTCACCAACATATATTTAGGTATGCTTTTATTGTCTTTTTCGTTTGTTCTAGTGTTCGAGCTCGATTTTTAATTTTGCCCTTTGTTCTTAAACATTTCTTAAAAGAAAACATTTCTTAAAAGAAAACTTTTATGTCTAATTCTGTCACAAGTCAGGCAAGTTTTTTTAAATGTTGTATGGACAGTCTTTACTCCAATGCAGAGTACCGCATCGATAAGATGGACTCAGTGGTGACTTTCTCACATACGCAACACAGGATTTTTCAATGTCATTAGACTCCTTTTAAACGCTACTCACTCATTGGTAGTCTTCCGCCAACTTTTTAGTGTCATGAATGATTCGAGTTCTAATTTAGTTAAAATTCTGCGTCGAATTTTAGAGTATTTACCGATACCAATCCTTGTACGAATATCAGACATTTAAAATCGTCAGTACTCGGCCCAGCAAGTTAAAAATCATTACAATATTTGTTGACTATTGGTGCAAATATAAGATATTCTTCATCATTTTTCTTGAAAAAATAAGGCATTTTCATCTCTTATGAAATAACGATGTTTTTGGGCTGAGCAGTACTATTAAGAGTTTTACAGTTTCAGAAAAAACGTGTACGTAGATAACTGTTTTATAAATAAAATAAATAAATCATATATTTGTTTATAAGCGATCGTTCCGATCTAAGAATGTAATAAACTTCCCCGATGTAACTTAGGTAATAAATTGTTTAGATAGGATCGCTTCAGAGAGTACTTGGAATTCTTTTCTTATATATATATATATATATATATATATATATATATATATATATATATATATGTGTGTGTGTGTGTGTGTGTGTGTGTGTGTGTGTGTAAATTTGCTTCGTTAAAAGTGGATAAAACCATATTTCTACGTTACCAATTTATTTGAATTTTTCAGACAACCCAGCTTTAGAGTCAAGGGATGTTTTTATGTTATTAAAATAAATTTACCTCGCGAATTATAAAAATATATTAAATAAAATAAAAATATTTTTCGTAAATGCAGAACTATGTTCCATTTTATTTCCGGTTTGCAGGCAATTCACGACGATTTGACGATTTCGAATTTCGAATTAGAAATGTAATTCTGGGTTCATTCGTTATCAATAAAACCATATTTGTACATTACCAATTTATTTGAAAGCTTCAGACAGTCTATAAATTAACATCCCAAATTATAAAAATATATAAAATAAAATAAAAATATTTTCTTAAATGCGAACCTGTGGTCAAATTTTATTTCCGGTAAAATGCACGTTGGAATGATTTCACTACAATTTGACGATTTGGCATGACAACAAATTTCAGTGTTACATCGCTAAGTATAATAGGCATCTCTTATTTTTACATTTTTTATTTCATTTGTTTATCCAAAATCTATATATATATAAATGTAATGTTTGGTTCGTTAAAAGCGAATAAAACCATATTTCTACCTTACCAATGTAGTCAATGAATGTTTGGATGTTATTAAAATAATTTAACATTGCGAATTATAAAAATATTAAATTAAATAAAAAATATTTTTCGTAACTGCGAGATTATCGCCATTTTATTTCCGGTAGAAATTAGCTTTTCACTTATTGAGATAAGTATTATTTGTATTAATTTTTATGATACTCATGCAGAGAGTGATCCGTGCTGAAATAATGTTATTATTTAAAAAGTCATTCTTAACATGGAGAAGGGAGGATGTTTTGTACCTATTCTGTCAATTACAATTGAATTTTAAAAAAGCATATCGCAAAACTTTAATTAAACGTGGAAATATGATTTAAAAAATAGCGCGGATCGCTCTCTGCATTAGCACCATTTTTATTTATTGCGAACTATTATTCTCATCTTTATTAGTTGTTGTTTCACGACTTTTCGGCCAACTATTCCTCTGGCCTTCATGAAAAGAAGTAAGTCCTTTTATAAATGTTCAGTAACTTTTTCCTTTTATTATTCTTAAAGAGTAAAACTTTTCTTATTCATGAAAAGAGTTAAGCCTACGTAAATAAATAAATGTTTGTACACGTGACAAATTTGTTTAGTTACTTTTTAAAAAAAATATTTATGAAAAGAGTTAACGTAAATAATGTTTGTAAAAGTGCGAAAGGCGACGTTGTACAACCATCACTCCCATGCTTAATTTCTATACTTATAGGTTTTTGGAATTTTTTTTCACTGGATTATTATTGATTGGACACTAATTAAACAGATTATTAAAAAAAAATAAAACGAAATCATTATTTCGACATTTGAAAGTGGTGCTCACTTTTTAGTTACAACGTTCTGATAAATCAGTCACCCATTTTGTAACCAATAAAAACGCGGTATATCAAAACCATAGAAAGTAAAAATAATATGAGCCTCTACCGCATTTGTAAGTCAGAAATATATTTGTTTCTCAAAGAAAAAAAAATAGATTGAACATGACTTTTTTTTATTGTTTTTATGAAAATAAAGTTTCGAGTTTTTTCAATTTTTTTTTTTTTACTTATTTAGTTAAAAGTCAGTTTGTGGGTGTTTTTTTTTTTAAAATTGTTTTTATGAAAGGTGAGTTTTTTGGGTTAAAAAATTTTTTTTTTTAAGTATTATAAATTTCACTAACATGCTGGAGAAATGTTACTAATTTGGCATTTTTTTAGATTAGGTCCACCTCCACAATTTTCCTTTCAATGACGACATTTATAGGTTTCCGAGTATGCTGAACACGCAAATAGCATTGAAATTTTGCGGAAATAAATAGTTGTATTATGCATTGTATTCTTCGGCGGCCATCTTTTTACGTGTACACGCGCCATAAACAAATACACGCACGTAAAAAAGATGGCCGCCAAAGATTACAATGCATATTACAACTTTTTATATCTTGATAACTACTTATTTCTGCAAAATTTCAATGCGATTTTCGTATTCAGCATAGTCGAAAACCATTTCAAGTCGTCATTTAAAAGAAAATTGAGGAGATGGACCTAATCTAAAAATTTTCCAATGATTTTTCATCCCGTACACCTCCCGATACACTGCTTCGTCAACATGCGACCATTTTATATCTCCCGAAGACACTTCCGTATTTAGAAAAAAAAAAAAAAATGAGTGACCGATTTACCAGAACGTGGTAACTAAAAAGTGAGTACCCCTTTCAAATGTTGAAATGATTTTTTTTTTTTCAATTTTTTTTCATAATCTGGTGAGTGTTCAATCAATAATAATCCAGTGAAAAAATTTAAAAAAACCTATCAGTATAGAAACTCCACCACGTAAGTAAATAAATAAAAAATGTTACGTACGCATGCGTTAGCCTTGACTAGGGGGGTACTAAGGGAACGACCATTAAATAATTCTGCGAGTCGCCATGGAACTCAACGCCCAAGGAGTACCAAAATAGTTTTCATGATCTGAAGAAATTTTTTTTTCGAAAAGTGGGTGATCACTTTTCATTGTAAATTAAACTTAAAATGAGAACCCACTTTCTGGCCACCTGAGGAAGGGGCATTTATTTTCGTGTTTATTGGCTTAAAGTTTTTTTGACAAGGCAGTTCGGTACGCGAATGCATATTTAACAGTTTTCGTTTATGCTCACGCATAGCATAAACAAAGAAACACAGAAAAATGCCCCTCTCTCAGGTGGCCAGAAAGTGGGTGCTCATTCTAAGTTAAATTTACATTGAAAAGTGATCACACACACTTTTCGAAAAAGCAATTTCATGAATATCATGAAAACTTTCTTTTTGCTACGGAAACGGTTTGCAGATTCGTTTTTAGCACACCGAAATCTACAATAAAATATTTCGTTATATATGGACGTGAAACGGGCCTTGAAGTAAAATAATACCGGATTTTTTGGAGCAGATTTGCCGTTTAGTTGTACAAATATCCTCAAACCAGGTAATCACTAAAAGGGACTTTTAAAAGTCGTCACCTGTATCGAGCAAAAGTTTAAAACCCCCGATTATATGCCAGCTTACGTCATGGTAACATATATTGAGTGAGTTCTTAACAGTATTTTGTATAGTTTTTTAGTTTAAACTCATTTTCCCAAAATTTCCCCAAACTTAACGTGTTCGATACAGTTTGCCGCTATTTGTATTTTTCAGATATACCGATAAACATTAAATGTTTTTGAACCGATTATACATTACATAAAAATACTAAAATCTTATCCAGTTAGGTAGAACATTTACTTTTCTTACCTTTGATAACATTTATTTGTTATATATTTATTTTTTGACAACTTCTTTGTATCTGTGTTTGCTGTTTTTATTGAAAACTATTTCCCCCCGGATTTTTTATATAATTTTCCATTAAGGGCCGTGCGTCTTTTTATTTAATGTAACGTTTAGTCGGCTCGAAAAACAGTGTTTATCGAGGTATTTGAAAGCTACAAATGGTGGTGGACACTGTTGATTACTTTAAGTTAGAGAAAGTGAGTTAAAACTAAAAAAACTATACAAAATACTGCCAGAAACCTACCGATTATGCCAGCCTATGTCACGGTAACATATATTTGGTGAGTTTCAGACGCTGTTTTGTATAGTTTTTAGTTTTCAACTTACTTTCCCAAACTTTACGTATTCAACAGAGTCCGCAACCATTTTTGTTTTTTGAGCCGATTAAACATTTTACATTACATAAAAACACTAATTCAATTAGGTAGAAACGTAACTTACCTTACCTTTGCTTTCATTTATTTGTTTTTGGACAACTTTTTCGAATCTGTGTATAGTAACCCCCCTCCCCCTACCATCAACCAAATATTAATTACTAACTCACATTTTTGTAAAACAACAACAAAAAAAAAAAAAAAAAAAAAAAAAAAAAAAACATTTAGCGTTTCAACATTTTTGCTACGTTCGGCTACATCCACTGATTGTTGGTCAAGTCCAAACCATGAATGATTGACAGAAACTTCCGAGGATCCAGATCAAATTCTGCAAGAGTACCATTTTTTTTCATTTTCGCCTTCTTTTTCACTTTTTGCAGTGGATTGCTGTGCTAATATAAGAAACATGCATTTTCTCTTTTTATTAAATTTTTCCATTACACCAAATTGAGCCACTGCAACGCGTGGCAGGGTACAGCTAGTATATATATATATATATATATATATATATATATATATATATATATATATATATATATAATAGTTATCACACTCATCGTCCTTACAATGATTATTATAGTAATAAGATAATTATAGGAATGAAAACAACAACAACAACAACAACAACAACAACAACAACAACAACAACAACAACAGTCTTCCTATTTAAAATGCCTCCCCACGGGACAAAAAGAGAAAAGGAACAAAAATAAAAATTGTCTCAGTCCTGAAGGATTTCTCCTCCACTGAGGGAGAAAAAGAAATTAAAGTGCAGCATCTGAAGAACATATACTACACTTTGAATTAGACCGAAGGCTAAGAAGTCTTAAAATTTATTTGCCTCCCCACCAGGGCAGAGTTAGACACAATGTCGATATTTTAATGGGAAAATTCAGCTCCCCAAAAAGGGGCACTCTGGAAAGGAACAAAAAAAAAAAATGCCTCAATCTAGAAGAAATTCTCCTTCACTGATCGAGGTCAGAAAAAGTGAACTGTAGTATCAGAACTGATACTACACTTTAATCCTAGCTAAAAAGCCTCAGGTTACAACAGTTGTGTTAAGAACCATATCAATAATAGCAAAAATTATACCAATGACAAAGGCAATAACACATTATTATCGTTCTCATCACTATATATATATATATATATATATATATATATATATATATATATATATATATATATATATATATATATATATACTGCAACTTCTCAGTGTTATTTCAAAATACACTTTCTGAATTGTTGGAATGTAATTATCTACTCATAGCAGGAAGTTTAGACACAAAGCCAGAAAAATGGGATTTCAAAAGCCAGTACTCTAGAAAAAGATTATTCTGGCCGAATTAAATATTCCTGAGCAACTTTATCGGTATTCCCCGGTAGAAATGCCTAAAGCGACTAATAATAAACCTCTTTTCAAAGGTAGAGAAGATAAAGCCTGGGAAGGTGGACCTCCTAGAACTGCACAGTAACAAAGTCATACTTCAAACCGAGAGAAAGCAAAGTCATGCCAGCCATAACATGCTCCAGACAGTCGGTGTGATTTTGGTATGAAATTGCCACCCCGGTAGGCGATCAGATTACTTCCGAAAAACACGTCATGAATGTGACTTGATATTTGACGCCCTCCCCTTGATCGAAATCCACCAAGGCTTATTCATGAATGAAACGAGCCCCCTTCTCCTCCCCTCAGTGTTTAAATGTTTTTGTCACGCTTCAAACTACAGAATAAACAAAACCGATTTACTCGGAAATAATGTCAAAAACGAGTACTTTCGGAGCAAAACGTTTTGTTTGTCTGTTTTTACGACATATCGCACTTTCTTTCTTCATTTTTATATACTACGGAGTATATTTTTTTTATTTATTATATTGTTTTTATGTCTCAATCTAATGGAGCCGCTGTGGCTTATGTTAAACATAACTGTTTTTTAATGTTCTTACATATTACCAAATTTCACAAACTTTGACAGTTAACACATAATACTATCGGGATGGGTTAAGGAAAGGTAAAATGTTACTACTACTACTACTACTACTACTACTACTACCTTTGATATGAAACAAAACACATTCATAAGCTCCAAAACAATGGGGAAAAATTAAGCATGAAGTATTTCTGACATGTGCCAAGGGGGTGTTATTCAATTAATACGAGCCTTCTTCTATTTTTTACTACAATTACTGTTAACTATAATACGATAACTAATTATGATAATCCGTTACAGTCTCCAAATGAATAGTGCAGAATTGCACTAAATTTATCTGAGAACCCTAGAAACAATTGGGCTGACCTGGCTGAAATTTTGTATGGACCTTTGTTATGGTAAAGTGTAGCGAACTAAGTATTATGGTATCGGTTCGGTTCAGAGTAAAGATTAATAGAAATTAATCGCCATAACACCATATTTATGCTCATTTTTTTTTCAGGAACTACTGAACTGATCTCGCTGAAATTTTGTATGAACCTTTGTTATAATGAGGTGCAGCAAAGAAACTACTATGGTATCCGATCGATGCGCAATTAGGAATTAATAGGAATTAGTAATTAATGCAAAAATGACCACAGATTTAACCATATTCAACCATCAATTTGTCATAAAGCATTCATTCTAACCCAACGGCGTATAACGTCTTCCCGTTTTTAACAGGCAAAAACTTTAATAATTATAACAACAACAACAACAACAATAATAATAATAATAATAATAATAATAATAATAATAATAATAATAATAATAACTAGCAGAACCCGTCGAAATTCCACCGCAGTTGAAAACATCATTACATAAGCAGACAATAGAATGTCCTTCAATACAATAATAAGTGTAATGTTAGTTCCTAGTTCCGATAAGACCGTAAATCAAAAAAATAAATATTTTCTATCCAATTATGGAGAACTGCTTGAGCGATATTATTACAAGAAATAGCACTATAATAGTAAGACGTCACTTTTTTCTAGAGATTATAATTTAATCAAAGGGACTTGTAAATCAGTTAGTAATAATTATGTCACAGTTTTCTCTTGATAATCTGATAATTTGGCATGTAAGTAATAAGACTTGATAGAAACATGTTACATGTCAAGTTTTGCAATTTTTTCATAGTGGGAAGAAAATGAAATGAATTAGGAGTGAGTGCGATTGGTGGGATTTGGTCAAAGAAAAATAATTATGTAATATGTTGGAAGATGATATGGCAACACTTGCAAATATATATATTTTATAAGATAAATATTTTTTATTCATCATGAAATTGAATTTGTAAGATGAAATAAAGTGATGTTTAGATCGTAAACTGCTTCAGTAATTTCGGGGACTAACTTCTTATAGCGCGTTTTCTTAAAAATATATATGAAATAATGTGATATTTAGATCGTAAATTGTTTCAGCAATTTCGGGGACTAACTTCTTATAGCGCCCTTTCATAAAAATATATATGAAATAAAGTGATGTTTGGATCGTAAACAGCTTCAACCATTTCCGTGACTGACTCCTTATACCCCTCGCGTTCCCTCTACCCGCTTTCACAATAATATGAGAAAAAAAAGTACCTGTACAGTATTCTACATATATGAGAAAACAATGAAAAGTTATACTATTCGATGAGCTGATGTCATTTTCAATTTAAAAAACTTTTACAGGCGTCATAAGTAAGATTTTCTGTGTTTTTTCTTTCATATGGGTATTATACTGTACAAGCACGTTATTTCTTTGGTCGGTTACTGTACAAGTACCTTATTTCTTATTTAAAAATGAAACTACTCGATTATTTTACGTAATTTTCGGTTGTGCTAACTTTTCTCTACGTCACGGCTAAGAGTTTTTTCTTATTTTTCATAGAGGTACTATACTGTAGAAGCACCTTATTTATTATTTAAAAGTCATAAAACTCGATGTTTTTACGTGGGTTTCAGTTTTAATCACTTTTATGTACGTCACAGGCAAGATTTATTTTGTTTTTCAGATGGGTGCTATACTAAACAAGTACCTGTTTCTTGATTACTGTAAAGATTAAACTCCTCGATTGTTTTACATATCTACAGAGATGAAGCTTAATATATAGGGTATTCGAACTATGCGAAACTTTATATTTGGGTTTTTAGGCAGGGAAAATCGGTGCAAAGTGCGAAAATCAAAAAAATGCAATTTGCCAAATGACGGTCGAACGAATATGCATGCGTAACGTAATAGCTATGGGTTCATGCTTTAATTTTTTGACTTGCAGCAAACATGTCTTCATAACTCAGGCATTAACGTAAAAAAAAAGTAAATCATAAGCTAAACGTTTCGGTTTTGATTCTCGGTGGGGGGCACGAGTAAATACCTTTTTAAAACTTTTTCACTCATTACTATATATTGGGTCCAATATAATCTATAATATAAATCTCACCTATCTGTTTAAATGTATGTATGCATGTATGTATTAAGTATGCCTAAAACTTTCGACGGAGGAGACAGATTTCCACGAGATCTGTATCGTTTTGAGGGTCGAAAATATCGAAGAATTGGCTAAAAACATTAATTCCTTCACTCTCAACTGGGCAATTTTTCTACAAGGAGGGGAAGCTTTTTTCGTCGATAATTTCAAAAGATCCCATCTTTTCGACTGACTCGCTTTAATTTAAAACTTTGCCACTTCCTGTCTGCGATGGACGCAACGGCAAAGACGTCACGTTTTTTTTTTCGCGTTCTTTTCTTCCTTCGCGGTAAGGGATCGAGCCTGCCTGCGTACTACTACTTTTTTTTTTGGGGGGGGGGGGGGCTCAACACACATCCAAACACCCGAACAACGCCGGATACCCAGGCTAGAATAATAATAAATAGGAAATCTGCGTTTAGGAAAATATCACATTTCAGCATATTTTTAAGCCTACTATTACGTCTATTATCTATATATCTATAAAAGTGAAAGTGTCTGTTTTGTGTGTGTCTGTGTACATTTCCATACACAATAACTCTGTCAATTTTTTGTCTAAAGACTCGAAATTTGATATACAGGGTACCGAGATTTGGGAAAATCGTTGTGACCGGATTTCGGCCAGAAATTTGGCGATTAAGGGGCCAAAGTTCAACGATTTGACTTTTGAGCACTCTACCAAACTCCTCCGACAATTTGGGGTCTAAACACTTGAAATTTTAGAAATTGGTGTTTTGGACATGGATAATAACTTGATTTGAGCCCAAAACAATAAATGTTAAGCGGTCATAATAGGGGTCAAAGTTTAAAAAATTGACCGCTTTTTTTTTTGCTCAACGTACAACTCCAAATACTCGGGCAACGCCGGGCTGAAATGCTAGTATATATATATATATATATATATATATATATATATATATATATATATATATTATAATCAAACAATAATTATTATTTATACCTACAGACCTTAGTGTTTCATGTTTACGTAATCATCAGTGTAGGGGTACCAATTCCGGCCAATCATGAGATTCAAACCTAGTTACGGAGCCATCTTTTTGCTCCATTTGCTAAACCTTTACCTCATGCCCACCAAACAATTTCCAGGGAAATGAAAGGAATTAACAATTATTTAACGGAAAATTCGTGCGAATACATCAGACAATCTATAGTCTTCGAGCGTGTGAAAGTCGTGAACATCGTAAAAATACCAGTTGACTGCTTTTTTTTAGCAGACAATGCCAATCCTAAAGTATTTGTTGAAGAGGATTAATAATTAGAATTAAACAATAATTATTTTATATATATATATATATATATATATATATATATATATATATATATATATATATATATATATAAAAGTGAACGTGTGTATGTGTGTCTGTGTACATTTCTCTACGCAATAACAATTTTAGTCTACAGACTCGAAATTTGATATACAGGGTACTGAGATTTGGGAAAATCGATGCGATCGGTTTTCGGCCAGAAATTTGTCTGTTAAGGGGTCAAAGTTCAACGATTTGACCTTTGAGAACTCCTCCGACAATTTTGGGTATAAACACTTGACATTTTAGATATTGGTTACTTGGACATGGATCTAACTTAATAACTTGATTTGAGCCCAAAACAATACATATTAAGGGGGCCTAATAGGGGTCAAATGTAAAAAAAAATTACCGTTGTTTTTTTTTTTTTTGCTCAACATACACCTCCAAACACTCGGGCAACGCCGGGCCGAAATGCTAATATATATATATATATATATATATATATATATATATATATATATATATATATATATATATATATATATATATATACTAGCATTTCAGCCCGGCGTTGCCTGTTGAGAAAAAAAAAGAAAAAGAAAAAGCGGTCAATATTTGTTTAAACTTTGACCCCTATTATGTCCCCTTAACATTTATTGTTTTGGACTCAAATCAAGTTATTAAGTTATATCCATGTCCAAGGAACCTATATCTAAAATTTCAAGTGTCTAGACCCAAAATTGTCGGAGGAGTTTGGTAGAGTTCTTAAAGGTCAAATCGTTGAAATTTGACCCCTTAACAGCCAAATTTCTGGCTGACACCCGTCACATCGATTTTCCCAAATCTCAGTACCCGGTATTTCAAATTTCGAGTCTATAGACTAAAAATTGACAGAGTTATTGCGTAGGGAAATGTACACAGACAGACAGACACACAGACAGACAGACAGACACGTTCACTTATATATATATATATATATATATATATATATATATATATATATATATATATATATATTACATATATTTTTCTAAAATGCATGGAAAATTACATATATATATATATATATATATATGTAATTTTATGCACGTAAATAATATTACACCTAGAACATAAATTTAAAAAAAATATATATAAAATATCCTCTAAACACACGCTATTTAATATAAGATTACCCCTTCATTCCCAGAAAAACTAAAGAAAGAAACGTGTAATAGGAGTCAACCGAAACTTTGTCTGAGAAAAGCTCGGTGATTGCCTGAGAAAAATATTGGAGGAAATAACAAAGAATCTGATTGGTTAGCTACAACACTTAACACCACGTGTATATATATATATATATATATATATATATATATATATATATATATATATAAAACACCCGATAACTGCAATTCCATGCATTTTAGCCTGAATAATGAGGATGAAACGCAGAATATTCTGTGTAGTTTATTTGTTATGTATTGTGTATCGATGTATCGAGCACTGTTTAAGTAAATACTGAACATCTATATCTATATATCTATGAAAGTGAAAATATCTGTGTGTGTGTTTACACATTTCCCTACCAAACTACTCTGTCAATTTTCAGTCTACAGACTCGAGATTTGACATAAGGGATATTGAGATTTCGAAAAATCTTCTTTATTAGTTTTCGGCCAAAAATTTGGCTGCCAAGGGGTCAAAGTTCAGCGATTTGACCATTGTAAACTCTACAAAACTTCTCCACCAATTTTGGGTCTAAACACTTGAAATTTTAATTGTAGGTTACTTGGACATGGATCACACTTTTTAATTTGATTTGCGTTCAGAAAAATAAATGTTAAGGAGTCAAAATTGGGGTCAAAGTTAAAAACATTTGGACCCTTGCGGTATCTACCAAATTACTCAGCCAATTTTTGGTCTAAACATTTAAAATTTTACATAAAGTGTATTCAGAGATAGGGCAAGCTTTTTAATCGGTTTGGGTCGAAGATTTGCTAAGGGGCCAAAGGTCAAAAGATTTGACCTTTGCGGTGTCTAGCAAACTACTCAGCCAATTTTGGTTCTAAACATTTAATATTTATACATAACGGATATTCAGACATGCGGCAAGCATTTTAATCAATTTTCGGGCGAAAATTTGGCTGCCAAAAGGTCAAAGTTGAAAGAGTTGCCCTTTGCAGATTCTACCAAATTTCTCCGCCAATTTTGGGCCCAAACACTTGAAATTTTAGTTGTACATAACTTGGACATGGATAAAAATTTGTATTTTGATTTGAGACAAAAATAATAAATGTTAAGGGGTCAAAATTGGGGTCCAAGTTACAAAAACTTTAACTCTGCGGTCTCTACGAAATTACTCAAACAATTCTTGGTCTAAACATTTGAAATCTTACATAAAGTGTATTCACACGTAGGGCAAGTTAGGAACCGTAATAGGGTCCGAGCAAAGCCGGGCTGAAATGCTAGTATCTATAAAAGTGAAATGTGTGTACATTTCTCTACAAAACTACTCTGTCAATTTTCACTCTACGGACTCGAGATTGGACGTAAGGGGTAGTGAAAATTGGGAAAATAATTTTAATTGGTTTTCAGCCAGAAATTTGGCTGTCAAAGAGTCAAAGTTCAACGATTTGACCTTTGAAAACTCTCCCAAACTTCTCCAACAATTTTGGGCCTAAACACTTGAAATTTTATATGTAGGTTAATTGGACATGGATCAAACTTTTTAATTTGATTTGAGCCCAAAACAATAAATGTTAAAGGGGTAAAAATTGAGGTCAAAGTTAAAAAAAAATGTGACCTCTGCAATCTCTACCAAATCACTCAGCCAATTTTTGGTCTAAACACTGGAAATTTTAGATGTAGGTCACCTGTCAATGAGTCAAATTTTTTAATATTATATATATATATATATACATATGCACATAATTTATAAACAGTACATAGGGCCCGAGCAAAGCCGGGATGAACTTCTAGTATATAAAAATTGTGTTTTATTCTAGACACTAGCCTGAATGTCCGGCGTTGCCCGAGTGTTTGGAGATGTGTGTTGAGCAGGAAAGAAAACCAGTTGTAGTAGGCAGGCAGGCTCGAACCCGTGATGCGAAGGCGGAGAAGAAAGTGGAGGTGTGTGTAAGAGTGTTGGCTGAGCCAGAAATAATAATAATAATAATAATAATAATAATAATAATAATAATAATAATAATAATAATAATAATAATAATAATAATAATAATTAAAAGGAAAATTGCAAGCGAAAAAAAAAAAGCAGTAGTAAGCAGGCTCAGACCCGTAATGCGCCAGAGGAAAAAAGAGGTGAAAAAACAACCAAACGGTCTTACTGATGTGTCCACCTTGATTCTGATGACACGGGCGGTCGAAAAAACGCATTTTATCTGACGTCGAGGCAAAAAATGTCAGCGAAAAAAACGATACTCCCTGTAGAAAAGTTCCCAGTTGAGGGTTCCCGGGTATTTGGAGGTGTGTGTTGAGCAAAAAAAAAAAAAAAAAAAGTAGTAGTACGCAGGCAGGCTCGAACCTGTACCGTGAAGGAGGAAAATAACGTGAAAATAAAAGTGACGTGTTTTCTGTTGCACCCATCGCCAAACCGGAAGCGACGTAGTTTTAAATTAAGGCTAGACAATCAAAAAGAGGGCATGACTTTCGAAAATATCGGCGAAAAAAGCGATCTCTCCCTGTAGAAACGTGCCCAGTTGAGGGCGAAGGAATTAATGATTTAGTCAATTTTTCGATATTTGTCGTCGGAAGGGTCGAGCTTCAAAACAATACCGATCTCGTGAAAATCTGTCGCCTCTGTCGAAAGTTTTAGACATACATACATATGTTTAAACAGCCGGAAAAGAAAGTGAAAGAAAAGGTGATATGTTACCGCGACACTAAAAGAGCAGAAAAGTGAGAATGGTTGAAATTAAACGATTTAAAAGTTAAGTGAATGAGTTCTCACAGGATGTCAAACATCCCGCACTTAACTTTGGCTGAAAGCCAGTTAAGCTTGTTCCCCCCGGTGTTGGGGAAAACCAGCTCCCCATAAAACGGGGAGTGTAGAAATGAATAGCAATTGTCGGGTTTTCCCACATTGATCAAAGCTTCTTGCATTCTGGACGCTAAACGAAAGTCCTTTGAATACTTTCGCTTTATTTATACGAAAAACACGAAGAAACATGCGAGAAGACAAAATAGCGGAAATTTTATAAAATAGAAGTCGCTCAAATAAAAACAGCGATGACCTCCTTTTGTAAATCGGAGATATTATAATCTAGGAAGTATAGAAAAAGTTCTAAGAAACAGTACCTTCCCCCGAGCGCAGCCCCGTAAAAGCCGTTGCCGGACATACAAAAATAGCACACACACACACACACACACACACACACACACACACACACACACACACACACACACACACACACACTAACACACATTTTCCCTTTTATATTATAGACTAGCGGGGGTACCCGGCGTTGCCCGGGTGTTTGGAGGTGTGTGTTGGTTGGGGGGGGGTAGATTAAAACAACCCTGTTAAAAAAAAACGTTGGCCGGTTGTTTGGAGGTGTAAAAGAAAAAATAGTTTTAATATAAAGGTAGGCTTGAATCCCGAACGTTTGACGCGGAGGTGGAAAGGAAATGGGGGGGGGGTGAAATGCGACCTAACCATCTCGACCACGGGAACAGATGAATTGATAAGTGTGTTAAATTGTCGTTTATAAACCGAAATTAGCAGATGTGACAACGTCAAGTTGCAGAAGCCAGTTTCTGTTTTCCCCGCTACGCGGCGATCAAACAATAAAAAAAAACAAAAAAACTAACGTAAGGCAAACGAACGATGAAAACAGAAACAAACACGTGAAAAATGGCTTAAATAAGCATGTTTCGATATTAAAATTTAAAAAATCAGTGGGTACCCTGGTGTTTTTGGGTGTCGCTAAGAATAAGCGAAGTAAAAAAAAAAAAAAAAAAGCAGAAAAACGAACGTTACATGAAAACTGGCTTAAATAACACTGGTTCAATATTTAAATTTAAAAAATCGAAAAAACAAAAAACAAAAGGCATCTCACAACACGATTCGAACCCAATACGTTTAGATAACGAAACAACGCGCTAACCAACTGAGCTAACGCGACATACATGAAATTTAGTCAGTTTTTCAACTATTTAAAGTAAATCAGGTCATGACGTCATCTGACGCATGCGTAGAACCGGTCGTCGTCACGAGAGGACCATTTTTGTTGACCCCCCGTTGAAAATTGTCGATTTCGGGGTGAAAAATGAACGTTTTTAGCCAATTTTTCAATATTTTTAGGGCGAAGGATGAAGCTTCAATATGGTACAGAGTTTGTGAAATTTTGTTCTCTCTGTCGAAAGTTTTTAGAGGACACACAAACACACATACATACAAACATACATACACACATTTTCGCTTATATATATATATATATATATATATATATATATATATATATATATATATATAGATTATACATTATATAGTTTGTTTCACACTGCCAAGGCGAGATTCATCAGATGTGGCTCAATGGTGGTAGTTTGTTTATTTGTTGATACAATATGGAAAATTAAAGCTTAGATAAGACTATAACTCATCATTACGTTGTCAGACTGAGGTAAGGTGTGTCACGGTTTACTTTTGTTCTTGTTATTTACCGCTCGTTTTCATAAAATTTAGAACTTGCCAATGAATCTTAATGAAATATATTTTTATCTTCTCGTGGGGAAAAGGACAAGCCTTGGCGATCACGCGTTTGTCGTATATTTGAATAATCTATTGTGTAAATTAATTCTAATTCTTAATTTCATGCCCGTATAGTTCGTTAGCATGATTAATTGTCCTGGTTTTCAAAGTAATTGCGGTTAACATAAAGAGTGGGTGGTCAAATACCCATTTTTTAAATTTCTCTTAACAAGATGTGCAAAAATATGGCCGTGAAAAAGAATGAATATAAATAAAACTTTCCGTCAAAAATGACAGAAAAATACTTCGCCAGCGTTCGCACCCGCTATTTATGTAGATACACAGGGTGTCCAAAAAGTCACTGACAGGTTTTAAACTTAAATAGATTCTTTATTTTTTATATCTTTCTTTAATTTTAACGCCATCTGACATTGGGAAATTTTTCTTTTTTAAATGCAAAATTCACACAATCTTCATTAGTGAAAAATAATGTCTTTTAAATGTTGCCCATTTTCAGCTTCTCATATTTGTGCTCTTTCCAAAACAGAATCTTTGGATTGCGATTTAACTCCCTTATTTCGTTACTGATGTTTTCCTTCAATTCTTGCAGGGTTTGGGGTTTGACGTTTCGATGTCTGTCAGCTGGCCGAAAGAAATAAAGGAGTTAAATCGCAATCTAGAGATTCTGCAATCTGTCATAAATAATGTTTTGGAAACACAAAAAATACACGATGCTGAAAATGGGCAACATTTAAAAGATATTATTTTTCATAAATTAAGATTGTTTAAATTTTGCATTTTTCCTTTCTAAATTTCCAAAAGTCTAAGTTGTGTTAAAATTACAGAAAGATACCATAAAATATAAAGAATTTATATGGATTCAAAACCCTGACTTGTTGGACACTGTTTTACTGAAATAGTCATATAAACCATATAATTATTAACTTTTTTAATGCAAATATAATTAATTTAATATTTGTAGTTTCTTTTATACATTAATCTGCAAAATTTATTGTCTATTTTGAAAATCTCTTTACTCTGATGAGAAAAATTGCATTTTCTGAAACTCCTTATCGGATAAGTAAAATTTTGTATAAATTCTTTATAAGTTTATAATATTTTAAAAAAATCTGAATAAATTTTCAATAATACGATTTATATATATATATATATATATATATATATATATATATATATATATATATATATATATGTGTGTGTGTGTGTGTGTGTGTGTGTATGTTGGTTGTTTTTGTTTTACGGCATATCAACATTTTTCAGAATATTTAATGTCGAATCTAGTTATTTTGAGGAACGATTTTTAATGGAATATATTTGTGTTTTTAAGTCGGATTCTATTCAACCCATAGTTGGGACCCTAACAGGTACTACCACTCCGGGTCAGAGTGGACCTAGGAGCAATGACAATTGAAGGGTGGCTCCATACTCCCCAAGGGGCACGCAAGGTGGGGGCTCACCATCGGATATAGTGTTAGGTCATATCCAGAACCTATGTGTGTGTACGCGCGGTGCGTGTGTGTGTGTGTGTGTGTGAATGTGTGTGTGCATATGTCTTACGCAGCCTTTAAAACAACATCTAGAAAAGTCCTTCATTGGAAAATTATTTTGCTTATAAGTTAATTAATAACTTGCAATCACTGTATCAGTTTGCTTCCAAGAATTCACGATAATCATAATACTATTTTAGGGATCATCAGTTGTTTACCATGAAATCTATTATATCTATAATATAAAGCTGAACATCTGTGTGTGTGTTTGGTCACGAATAGGCTCCTATATGGTTGACTATTATAGAAAACTGATCACATATAATGATAGAAGATGTATCGAGACACAGGAATGAGTATGTTTGATCTGGCATAATGATGATTCATTAAAATTGTGGGATCTGCGTACGCGCCTGGTCCACAAAGTATGGAAATAAAAAACTTAAAAATTAAAAAAAAGTTTACAAGTGTTTTTTATATAGATGTACATAATAATACTTTGATAAGTATGTTTTAACTTAAATAGGGATGGTATAATAAAATTGTGAGGTCTGCGTTCGTTCCTGGCCTCCATAGAATGGAAATAGGCACACACTTTAATAAAGACTTTTCATATCTATCTGCGTAAGTATACTTTGATAATTATGTTTCAGTTTGAAGAAATATGGTATAATAAAATTATGGGGTGTTCGTTCGCGCTTGACCTCCATAGAATGGAAATATGTCACAAAGTTTAACAAGGTTTTTTAATATAGATCCACAGAATATTGTGATAAGTGTTTCAATGTGAACAAATATGGTATAGTAACTTATGGGGTTTATCTATTTTGTTTTTACTTTCATCATATTTTGCTTTGGTTTTGATACCCCCAAATTCGAAGCTATCTCTTTACAACCCTTCCTTTTCATAACCTATCATACTTTCATAAATCAGAGTCCATTTTCTGTAGGTTGTTTTTGAATCCAGTCAACGAAGGGTACTTTTGCTAGTATATATATATATATATATATATATATATATATATATATATATATATATATATATATATACTAGCATTTAGCCCGGCGTTGCCCGGGTGTTTGGAGGTGTATGCTGAGCAAAAAAACAAAACAAAACATTAACATTTATTGTTTGGGACTCTAATCAATTTATTAAGTTAGAGCCATGTCCAAGGAACCTATATCTAAAATGTCAAGTGTTTAGACCCAAAATTGTCGGAGGAGTTTGGTAGAGTTCTCAAAAGTCAAATCGTTGAACTTTGACCTCTTGACAGCCAAACCGATCATAAAAATTTTCCCAAATCTCAGTACCCTGTATATCAAATTTCGAGTCTGTAGACTTAAAATTGATAGAGTTATTGTGTAGGGAAATGTACACAGACACACAGACACACACGTTCACTTTTATAGATATATAGATATATGCACGTTTCATTGAAGAGCAAGAACTTACGATCCATTTTTTTTACGGACTA
Source organism: Euprymna scolopes (assembly GCF_053919585.1). Lineage (NCBI taxonomy): Eukaryota > Metazoa > Mollusca > Cephalopoda > Sepiida > Sepiolidae > Euprymna > Euprymna scolopes. The sequence goes on along the minus strand of NC_136486.1, from coordinate 37,297,771 downwards.
GTTTTCTATCCGAATGTAAAAAGAAATTTTCCGTATTCGCGATGGGTTTCGACCTTCGTAGGTTGTCATCAGGCGAGTGATAAAAATAGTAATCAAAAATTAAATAGTGAATGAATGGAAAGACGATTAAAATCGTTTAAAATACTTAAACTACTTAAAAGCATTTAAGCGTACCATTCGATTCATACTGAGTCTGGTTAATGACTGTTTTTAATACTGCTCTGCAATGAAACGTGTGCATATATATATATATATATATATATATATATATATATATATAAAGCAAACAAGCGAACATAAATCGCCCTTCTGTTTGAAAATCCAAAATTATTTAAGAGAATCCAACTATATAAGGGTGTAAAAAATGTTTAATTTCAATTGTTAAATAGAAAACGGGATCATCAGTTGCTTAACGTGTAGCTGTTTCGGATATATATATATATATATATATATATATATATATATATATATATATATATATATATATATATATATATATATATGCACTAGTAAGGTGCCCGGCCTTTTCTTAAATATTAGTTTTCGTATTTACTAGATTACCATTGACCCGTTCGGTCAGTATGTTATATTAGCTATGGAATTAATGTATTAGCGTGACACTTGTAACGTAAAGAAAAAATATTTTTGTGACATGACAGAAACATTTCTATGAAAGTATATTAAAATAAAAAAAGAATATAGATAAATTTCTATTAGTCGTTCTGTTTGTAATTGTTTATTTTTGAAAAGAAAAAAATAACTTACAGCCATTGAATTATAACTGGTTTGCCATACTTATAGGTAAATATGCACTGAGCAGATACCATAATACTTAAAGTTAAATTCAAATTTTAATATATCTTTTTTAAATGAAATTGTTAGTTTAAAGTACAGAATGGTTAAAAACACCCTCCTCATGTTAGAATGGCTTTTTAAATAGAAAATGAGAATAAGCTGTAACTTTTTCCATTCACTTAAAAAAAAAAACATTCATGACCCATTGGGTCAAATATTTAATTTATATGTTTATAATAAGGCCAATAAAACTAATTAAGACAATGCGGGAATGAACGATCTAAAAAAAGCAGAAAGAATTAATAATTGTTTATTTGGATAATTTAAACGCAAAAATCAAAGCAAAAACAATTGGGACGCTGAAAACGTACACAGTAAAACAATATGTTTTATTTTGTTGATTATTTATTTATAAAGAAATTAAAAAATAACATATTTTCGGTGTTATTTATTTATGTTGGTAGTGTAGAAGAAAATGTATGAATGTTTTTAATAAAAGGTGTATTAAAAAATCGAGAATAACTTACAAAAAAGGAAGGCGATGGCTAAATCGCCGTTCTGCAAAAGTAACGATTTGTGTTTATTTGTTTACGCTGTTATGGGTTTATCTTTATGTACGCATGGGCAACCGGAAGTCGTAAACCGGATAGATGATTATAACACCCGCTACACGGTCATTTGAGTTTTATAATTATATAGATTATTATAGAGCCTATCTATATAATATTATATTCTATCCAACATATAGTCGAGATTTCCAAAAAAAAACCCCAAAAAAACAAAAAAATAAAAAAAACAAATATGACTTGGTTGTCATCAGCTAGAATCGAAATTAAAAAATTTATCTCTCCAGACGTTGTTGAGCTATCGGTAGACGGATAAGAAATAATTACAACTGAACCGACTTTAGCGTATAAACGTATATTTTCGTATGCGTACAAAAGCACAAGTCGACTTACGCCGTCAATACCATTGTTTTTCTTCTAGTTTTGACTCCTTTAGACGCTATTTTATATATATATATATATATATATATATATATATATATATATATATATATATATATATATATATATATATATAAACGGTTCACAAAAAATGCAACTATTTCACCCGTCTCGCACCGCTCTACAAGCTTTCGTCTCGGAAGAGATGCAGTTTGAAAATATGGACACAGACAAAAACAGACACATAGACAGTAGGTTTTGTATACATACAGATTATAATTTTTGATGACCTAAGGAAAAGAACATCCGTCATTGACTTTTTTATTATAGAGTGAAGGATATCCTTCCGAAACATTTCGGCGGGGAAAATCTGAGTTTGTTGTCTGACTTGCTATATGCTTTCTTGCTTCTCCTCACCACTTGGAATGGTTTCGGCTTGGCGCCAAAAATAACGCGTGTTTTACTAACTTTTGCTTGAGGTGGTTGAAGTAGGTTTATTATTTATATAGATTTACAAAAATACGCATTGGACTTTTATAGAATAGAGCGTAATTGATTAACAACATTTAATTTTTATTTTTATTAATTTAAAATTTTTTATTTGTTATTAATTAAAAAAAAATTATTGTTACTAATTTAAAAATTTTTTATTTGTTATTAATTTAAAATATTTTATTTGTTATTAATTAAAAAAAAATTATTGTTATTAATTAAAAAAAAATTATTGTTATTAATTTAAAATTTTTTTATTTGTTATTAATTTAAAATTTTTATTGTTATTAATTTAAAATTTTTATTTGTTATTAAATTTAAAAAAAAATCGTATTTTTTTGTTTAATATTAATTTTACGTTCACGTTCTAGAATGTTGCCTGTTTGTCTTTCTGTCGAAGGAGGAAATTGAAAACACAGTTCTATAATAAGATCAACAATTTTATCAATAGTTTATTAATTATTTATTCAATTATGATTCATATGTTCTCGACAATCAATTCAACAGTGGTCTTGTTTTATCCGGCTGATATATGGTTCTGTTCACCACTAGGAGGTCCACGCTCCTAGGTTTTATCTTCCCTCTTTGAAAGGTAATTACTTTAATGCTAACCGCTTTGGACTGGGAGACTACTACCGGGAGATACCGATGAGATTGCTGCGTTATTTTCAAATATTAACTCCTGTATTTTAATTATCTCTCTCCCATGGCGGCAAGATTAGACACAAATTAAGGAAAGTGATATTTGAAAAAAAAACAACAACAAAAAAAACGAATTATTGTTTATATTGTAGTAGATGAACCTCACCGGAAGAAGTAGTTGATAGTGATGCAAGATAAATTTTGATTGGGTTGGTGATGTTTAAGTGAACAGCCATCCTTTGCGAGATTCACCATCTCTACGAATTGGTGGGTGGGGGAAAGTTGCAGCCCATCTGTATAGATATACAGTAAATTGTAAATTGCTAGAAAATAAACTAAACCATAGAAACAAATATTGCCTTAAGTAACCGTTATAGAAAGCAGAAATCAATGATATATATATCGCCTAAGATCTTAAATACAGGGCATACTGAGGAAGTTTTCCAGGGTGTTTGAAAGCACTTCTCCTAAAGGCAACGCTTAAACAGTTTTGTAAGTATGGGGGCAAGTTCTGGTTGAAGCTTTTTCAACACTATAATTGGAATGCCGTCTGGGCCAGTTGCTTTACTGGAATCAAGGTTTTTGATTAGGTTGGCGACCTCACGCACAGATATTTGTATGTTGAATAGTGTGTTGTCTGTTGTAGGAGAAAATACGGGGAGTTGATGACCTTCATTGCGGAGGGTAGAGTTAGCTGCAAAGTTCTTGGCAAATAGTTTGTCCTTGCCTGATGCTGATGAGATGACCGCAGGTCCATTGATGATGGTTGGGATAGAACGCACGCTTCTGTTCAGGATCCTGTTTGGTATTTGTCAAAACTGGTGGGAACCAAGCCACTGCTCAGCTACTTTGGATTTGACGGACTGAGCATATAACTTTCTTGCATTTTTTATTACTCTTTTAGAGTGGTTGCTGATAGTCCTGAAAGCAGCTTTAGTCTCAGTACATCTATTACGTTGGTAGCTACGGAAAAAGTGATTTCTGTGCGCAATCGCAGCAGCACATTCTGGGGAGAACCATGGCTGGCTGTTGAGTTTTTGTTGGAATATTTTGGATGGTATGAATCGATCTATGCCTATAATTAACCATTCGGTCAGGTCTGATACTATAGAGGACACATCCTTTTTAAACATGGAATGCAGAGGTAGATCAGAAATGAATGTACGAAGCTATCCCAGTCAGCCATAGAGTATCGATATACAGTACGGTGGAGAGGTACAGTAGAAGACTTATTGTATTTCATTTTTATCTTAACTGATACAACGGAATGGTCGGAGTGTAACGTGATCGACCTGAGAGAGCGAACTGCCCCTCATTAGGAAGCCGGGTATGCTAAGATAGTTTAATAGCTCTCGGGTAACAGCGGATATCCCGAAGATTCACAATAGAGGATATAAATATATATTTTATTTCATTGTCAAAATAGATATATTTACTTATTGTTCGGAAGTCAGAGAGATATATTTTGTTATTCAAAATTGACGACAAAAATCTGGGAACGATAACATTGACATTGTCTGGCCTCGACGAACTCAGAGCCAGATGTTCGAATTGACAGTCGTGACCGTAGGGGTCATGAGAATTTAATATTGACTTGAATCTCACATTGCAAGCTAGCGATATGACTGAAGTGCACACCCGAAATCTGTTTTTTTCTGTAAGTGCGTGGCGTGATTTTATTGGCTTAAGGAATCATCTCCCCACATCTGACCTTACTATATAGTGCTAGTGTCGCGCAGAACTAGTCAGTTCCGAGAAGTTTCCAGTGAGAGTTTGTGCGTGGAACTCGAAGTAACCACACCGCTCCCTGAAGACGTAACCCCCTCCAACCCGTCTGAGACTATCTGCGAAGAGAAGAGAGATTTGGGACTTTTAAAAAACTTACTAAGAATTGAACGATAGTTTTAAAAACATTTTGTAAATAATTTCGTGAATTAATTCTCGTACAATAGAATTTCACGTGCCTGTTTTTCTTTTGCCTGCGGCTTCGATATTCGCTTTCAGCATACAGGATTCAATGTAACGACCCTCTGAGAAGAATCAGACGACCGAGTCGAAGTTTCCAAGATAACAGGGGTCCTAGCGAACTTCATAAGAGAGGGGGTGTTACAGGAGGATCCCAGAGGAGATAGAACGGAACATGAACATAACGCAGGGGAAGTTGTGAGAAAAAGGTCTAGAAGGCTTGCATACTGACCGGTAGTATCGGGCAGATGGGTGGGTTCGTGAACAATCTGAGTGAGGTCATAGGCAATGGCAAAATCATGACAGAACCTCCCCTCATCATCTGTCTTATTTGAGTGGGTCAGCCATTCCACATGATAGACATTGAAGTCACCGCAAATGTGAATGTTAGCCGAAGGATGAACAGACAGGATGAGGTAAATTTTCTCAGATATACTCTTAAAGACACTAACCCCGCTGTTGTGGGGCCGATAGAGGGCAAATATAATAATGAATTCAATTATTTACGAAAGTGAGTGCATTTTTACCTAAATGCGAGTTAGGAATAATTTTCCCTTTAACCAATTTGGTACCCCCACATGGGGAGCGGTATATATATTGTTTTTAAAATGCGCGTCCATGCAGGGTGTTCCAGAAGTCGCACATCATCTAGGTTTTCATAAAAATACAAATAAGATTTATTTTCTTGTTCATTAGATGAACAAATAGACGATTCTAGTACACAGTTGATTTGGGATGTTCCCAAAGAAAAAATTAAGAAGGATAGATCTGGTGATCAAGGTGGCTACTTCATGGAGATGAGTGTCCAACTTATGAGACTCTCTCTCTCTCTCTCTCTCTCTCTCTCTATATATATATATATATATATATATATATATATATATATATATATATATATATACAAAACTAACTTGACGCCCGACGTTGCCCGGTCGTACACTAACCTTTTTACACTGGGTAAGTCCACGTGAGGGACATTAATCTATATATAACGTTCTAGGGAGTATGAGGGCTTATGACTGAATAAGTCCAGTCCACAATATAAAATCAGTCTAATGGAATTTTTTTTTATTCCAACTAAATAAAAATACGACGATCTCAAATGTTCGATAGCTCCCGTGGGGAGTAGCATTTATCAGTTCAAGTCGCCACGAATTTATTCCTTTAAATCCATTCGGATTGAAATATTTTCCCACCTCTCTCACCCTTCTCCATTGGTATTCTTAGTATTCCCAATTGATTGTGCCATTCAGTTAGGGTATCATCCTCTTTATGGTTACATAAATGGTTTTTCTTTTAACCAGACCGCATAAAGTTTGCCCTTTTCAGTTCAGACGCGAACGATTTTTCGATTAAAGCAGGAAAGTGTTTATCAGAAAACACGCGTCGTTGTCCATGTGTAGGTGTCGCCCACTCACACACGCCAATCAAACAAAATAAAGGGTCACCGATTTGTTAACCCCGATGGCATGTTTAATTTCTCTTTCCGCTTACATGTTGTGAGTATTTGCTGGTTACTTGACATCGCCCGCCTATCAGGAACGTCACAACTACTGAGCATGTCATAATGAATCAACATTAAAATACTACTACTACTACTACTACTACTACTACTACTACTACTAATAATAATAATAATAATGATGATGATGATGATAATCATAATAATAATAATAATCGCACGTCCAGGCTGCAAAACTATTGCATCCAATTTCACAAAGTTTATTTTTAAGCATGTTTTGTTTGTAATCGGATTTATTTTAAAAGTGCCAAAATTGTTTCCAGTATTAGCAACTCTGACTCTGTGGTGTGGTGTGGTGTGGTGTGGTGTGTGTGTGTGTGTGTGTGTGTGTGTGTGAGTATGTGTGTGTGCGTGCGCGTAAAATGTTTTAGTGAGACTGGTTGAGTGAGCACGGCTTTGATAAGTTGTTGGAGGATGAAGCATTGGCCGTTTTCTTTTTGCCACCGACAAAAATAAAGTTTCGTCTCTTAGAAACGAAGTGTTTGGATCACAGAGTTCTTTTGTGTTCGCCGTTTTCTCGTTGGATGTTTTTATTTATGTAAGCGATTATATTCTTTGTGTTTATATGGATGACCTCTTTTTTTGCTTATCTGTTTTGTTGTCTTTTGTTTGTGAAAGACATTTAGAGCATCGGCCTTTTGTCATTATTAGTTTGCGGGAGTAATTAGCCGCCTTTCACTATTTCTTTCCTCTTTGCTTTCTCCCTCTCTCTCTCTCTCTCTCTCTTTACCCACACACGAACACACACACTCACACACACGTATACACACGTATATATATATATATATATATATATATATATATATATATATATGTATATATATATATATGTGTGTGTGTGTGTGTGTATATATATACATATATTTATGTATATATATATATATATTTATTTATTTTTTATTATTATTACATTTTCACCCCAAACAAGGCACATTGCCACTTTGATGTTGGGGGCTACTATCAGGGACATAAGCTACAGGGGTACTATGTAGGGAGTTGGGCAGCAAGATGTCGGTTCACATTGCACTTAAACTTCTGCATGTCAGTACAGTTGGGGAAGCAGGGACCCGGAAGAGAATTCCAAAGTCTAGCGGTTCTGGGGAAGAAATCAGTGGAGTAGAAGGCTCTCTTACATCTAGGGATCTCTACTGTTAAGGGGTGGGATTTAGCTGCTTGTCGGGTTTGTCAGGGGTATTTAGGTCGAGGGGGTACAAGTGCTTGCAGTTCATCAGAGCATTCACCGTTAAAGTACTTGTAGAACAGGCAGAGGGATGCTACATGCTTACATGAAGCTTAGATGACAGTTCAGGACCTATCAGGTTGGCGACTCTCTTTTGAACTTTGTCTAGGAGCGAGAAACTAGTAGCAGATGCACCAGTCCAAATATGACAACAATACTCCATACATGGGCGAATGGTGGCCTTATAGAGGTACAGGATACTTTCGGGTGTTAGTAGCTTTCTGGCACGGTAGAGAGAACCTACTTTTTTCGCAGCTGTCCCAGCAATGCTCTCAATGTAATTGTTCCAACTCATGTTTACTGTGAACGTTAGGCCGAGGAGTTTAAAATATGTACTTTCAGATAAAGAGTCTTTGGCCATTGCTATTGGTGGTAAAGATGATTTCTTGTAATTATTGAAGGAAACAAGTTAGTCTTGGCAGCATTGAATGTGACCATGAAATTTTGTCGCCATTCCACTACAGATTGGAGGTCATCCTCTAGTGTTTCTGCCATTTCTTTAGATGTGTGTTCATTTGTTTTCCTGTTGTGTCTGTTATAGAGCATGGTGTCATCAGCATATATACCCATCTCACAGACAATTTTGTCAGGGAGGTCATTTATGAATATTAGGAATAATAGATGTCCAAGTATAGACCCTTGAGGCACTCCCGCATTTATATCATATTGTTTAGATGTACGACCGTCGAGGACAACCTGGATTTTTCTCTTATCTAAGAAGGATTTAATTATGTTAAGTATTCTTCCAGTGATACCGTATGATCTGATTTTCCTGAGAAGACTTTCATGCTATATCCTGTCAAAAGCCTTAGATATATCTAGAGCTACCGCTCTACCCTCCCCTGCTTTGTCCAGTAAATGGTATATACATTCAGAAATTACATTTAGGATGTCTGCTGTGGAACGGGCTTGCCTAAATCCATATTGTTGGTCGGTCAGAAGTTTAGCATCTGTAAGGTGTTGGACTAGAGCTTGGTTTATTATGGACTCAAATATTTTGGCAAAAAGTGGGAGGAGGCTAATGGGGCGATAATTTACTGGGTCAGTTAATCAACATTCAAAGACCAGATAATGTATTTAATTCACGCTCGTGATACGTTATTCATATTTTTTATGAAGTACGTCTTACATATGTTTCGTTGAATAGTCGTACCCAATCTAAGAACTCTTCAGAAAACAGTTGGAAAGTTTTTCTTTAAAATGAAAAAGGGGGTGTAAAAATATTAATAAAAAAATTAAAGATAATGAAAAGCCACAGAAACATAAAAAGCATTTACCTCAAAAGAAAAAAAAATAAACAGAGTTTTGTAAATAAAGATTCGAAAAAAGCGAGATTTTTAACGAAACATTTTAATACAAGAGATAAAAAAAACACGTGTTTGGTAAAGAAAGCTGGCTTAGTAGTCAAAACTCCAAATGTTCGTATTGTGAATAATACGTGCTTGTAAGTAATACACCCTGTGAGTATTTGGCAGCGTGCCATTGCGCAGGCGTGTTCGTTTACTTTGTTCTTGTTAATGCATATACATGCATTATGAGTAGCACTTCATTTCTATACGTATTACTCTCCCTAGTGTGTGGGAATATGTTTGCGAAATGAAGAAATGTTTTATAAAAATGTTCTAAGTTCGCACTGTTTTATTACATTCACATATATGTGTTCCTCTGGAGGGGTTGAAACTATTTTCATTGGTTGAAAATATTTTGAGTTCACATGTTTGTGTGGAAACTTCCTTGCTTTAGAGAACAATAAAGAAAGTGAATTCCAACGAAGCGGTGAAGGAAAGAGTGTAGTATTTAAAGATATTTTCTTTTTAGCATTGGTGTGAATCACTTCGCGATTAAATCACCACAAAAGACTACCCACCAGTAAAATGAATTCCCTGGACAGAAATATGTTGTAAAGCTTCATTAGGAAGATTAAAATCAGAATATAATGATAATAATGCCATGTCTAGAATCTCTATTCCCATTCCGATCAAAATCTGTTACATGGTTTTAATTTTAGATAAGATCTAGCTTATGAGATCTTCAGAAGAACTTGAAATTTCGAGGATCTTGCTAAATTTATGCTGAATAACTATAGATCAAATTTAATGCAAATCTGAAATGTTTGAATTCCAAATAGAAAGTTATGGCGATATATCATTTAAAATGTTAAATTGTCTGGAAAGTCCTTAGCGTTTTAAAAGGATACGTTTCTGAAAGCTTTTAACGTGGTGTTTAGTTAAATCACAAATCAAAGTGTTACGTATATTTTTTCAATTGCTGATAACGTTTTTCGAATTTATTTGGTTTCAGATATTCCTCATTACAAGAAAATCGATTGCAACAAATTTCATGTTCTAGTAGTTATGCCTTTTTTTCTTAAAAAAAAAAAAAAAAAAAAGGAGAAACTCCTGACAATTCTATAGGAGAATTAATTGTTCAGAAATGGTTGCAAAATTCAAAACGGAAAGCATCCGTTTTGAAGATGACACTCGCAGTGGAAGACCCTCAAAATTTGATACTGATGTTTGAAGACAAAATGGAGAAAAATAAAGCAACAAAAATCCATATGACAAAAGTTGGAAGTTTCAAAAATTACAATTTATGACCATTTTTATTGAATAAATAAATATTTCTAAGAAATGTAAAATCCTCTTAATCCTATCCTCTTTGTGTGCATAAAACGCTTGGAACATCTCGGGAAACTTCAATCTTTGAAATACTCGATAGAAACTGAAATTTAAGGAATATTTATTAATTGATATCTAATGCATATTGTTAAAAGAGTTCTAAGATACTATTTATCCCTGTTAGATTAAACTAAATATAGCCCACATTATTCATCTTTATACATAAATCCTACACATGCAAATATATAAATACACAGACCTAACTTTAAATAAATAGACATATACGAGGTACCTTTCAGTAAGTTTCCAGACTTTTTTTGTACAGGTATTTAAAATTGTCATAGACTTTTAAAAATTCAGTATATTATTGTTGTACGCTTTATACGATGACTGATCAATTTTTATGATTTCAGTTTCAAATGCACAACTACAGAAGGAATTGGAATATATCATACTAGAACCTAATTGTCAGAGCTGGTGAATTTCAAAAATGCGATCTGGACGTGAGGACATTTTAGAAGAACGATATGCAATAAAATTCTGTTTTAAACCTGGAAAAATACCACAGAAACGCATGGAATGCTTCCGACTGTTTTTGGACCATCTTACATGACGCGAGCATCAGTTTTTGAGTGGTATAACAGACTCAAGGAAGGCAGGGAGTCTGTGAGAGATGATGAGAGGTGTGAGAGGAGTAAGGAAGTCAGAACATCAGAGTTGATTGGCCAAATAAAGTATTTCATGGATAAGGACCTTCGTGTATCTATAGAGACAATAAGTGCACAGTTTGATGTCAGTTGAGATGTGCACACACAATTATTTGTCAGGAAATGAAGATGTGGAAGATTTGCGTAAAGTTTGTCCCAAGGATGATGAGAGAATCATCACGGGATATTTGACCAAGATTGGCATCAACACAGTTCCTCACCTTCCCTATAGTCCAGACTTTGCTCGCTGTGATTTTTGGTTATTCCGTAAGCTGAAGGAAAACTTTAGTGACTGTCGTTATGAAACAATTGAGGAGATGAAAGAGGCTGTGATGAGGGTTTTTGACACGCTCACACAAGAGAACTTCCATGCGGCCTTCCAGAAGTTGTTGGAACGGTACAATACGTGCATTGCAGCTGGAGGAGATTACTTCGAAGGGGACTAGATTTTAATGTGTGCACTATCAATAAAAGCACCCATACGACAAAGCACCCTTCCTCTTCCTTATGTCCTGATTATGATTATTTCCTTCTTTCGCCTTCCCCGCATCCTCCATGTTTTTTTTAAATTCTTTTTTTGCCATCCTCTTTCAATTTTTACGCTTTCTTTCTTTTTTTTTCATTCCTTTATTTGTTACCCTTTTTTCCCCACATTTCTCTTTTTTTCTTTCTCTCATTTATTATTTTCCTGTATTTTTTCATTTTCTTTTTTTTTTTTTCGTCCTTACTTTCTTATTGGACGTTTGTATTTGATTGGCCAATTGGAGACCAGGTTAGCAAATCAATAACACTACTCAAGTTATATCAACTTTTTTTCTTCCCTGGTACACATTTTCAGCACAAAATAAAACTCGGCCTCACATAACCTTTAATTAAAGATTTCAAGTAAGATGGAATCTTTTTTTATTAACAGAAAACTGCAATAAAAATGTCAATGACTAAACTATTCCTGCTGCTCAAGGTTAGTGAAGCTGTACAACAGTAATTTCATAAACCTACATCATAAAAAAAACGTAGAATTTCAACCCCGTATATTTTCGTTGGGGCTCACTCCAGGCCCAATTAAAACTCCATGCTCATTTCAAAATACCCCAGGCCTACTTGTGTACAATAATATCAACTTCGCAATCTAGTGGTAGATGGTCTTTTGTTCATCCCTACAGCCCCTTTCCAATAAAAGAGATATTGCTATTTACTAAAATAAAAAAAATCATGTCTTCAGTTTAGAATTCGCCATCACCAGCCAAAGACAGAAAAAAAGTGAAGTATAATAGCAGAGCAGATACAACACTTCGCTCCTAACGAATGGCTCAAGAGAGTTTTTTTAAGAACCTTTCATTGGTGAAAGGCATTGCCACAGGAATACTTCCCTATCGACTACAACATCGTTGCCTTAAAATCCAACCAGTATTTATCGAACCGTTTTCTTTCATAATTGAATTTTTTTTATCTTATTAAACTTTATTCTCAAGTGGTCTATATATATATATATATATATATATATATATATATATATATATATATATATATATATATATATATATACATATATATATGCCACTTGAGAATAAAAACTATATATATATATACACAGACTTTAGACTATATATATATATATATATATATATATATATATAGACTTTAGACTATATATATATATATATGCCACTTGAGAATAAAGACTATATATATAGACTTTAGACTATATATATATATATATATATATATATATATATATATATACTTTGTTTATAATACAAACATTATTAGTTACATATGTGCATGCATGTTTCAGTGGAATCCCAATTCAACGATAACACTATATCAGACCAAAAAAGAATCGTTATTGAAACGGGAGTAAAATTACATTAGTTTTTATAAGATATTCGGGTGTGTTTTACCGTTCTGGAATAAAGTGGGAGTATACTTTGTGAATGTGAGCAGCAGGGGTTGTGGAGGGAGGTGTGGCGAAGGAAGAGAGTAGAGGTGAGGGAGGAGAGGGATAAGTACGATTTCATGTGGTTAAACTGTCGCAGTAGGGGAGGTATTAATGTTACATAGGAGACCATATTAGAGAAAGAGACGGATGGTGACATTCATATTGATGAAGGGAAGATACACTTATACAGATATTACAGAGGGGGAGAGAAGAGAGAAGACATTTGTACCTTTTACAGTTCTGTGGATGTTCCTTCCTTTAACATAACAGAGTGGAGAGAGATTGATCAGTTCTGTAACACCGGCGGGGACAGTCATTACTTAGATGGAGATGGGGGCACAGTACTTAGATGAGTTATACACAAAGATGAGTGGGAACAATGTTCATGTAAATAATTTCAAATTACCTTCAATTTGGTAGAAAGGCGACACGAAGACGGCAGTTACAAAAATATATGTTCTTTTATTCCATTTGACCGGTCAAAATGATGATCACATCCAGGAATTCCAAGTTGTTTCTACATGTTTAAAACTTTCTCCCTCGCTTCCAAAAGGACCCCTCTCTGACCATGTCAGCTCTGTCTCCTATCTCCGTCTCCAACTCTGTCTCACTCATCTTCGACTCTAGCTCCTATATTGAGAATTCATTTCTACCATGACGTCATACGTGTGTGCAAAAACGTGATCGACCCACGTGGCCTAAATATACGTGGTTCGCACATGTTCCCAAACCATTTCTGTAGATAAAGAATTCTCACTAATCTATTTTTCAACATATTTAAATTGCATTGTTCTTCTCTGACCTTGTTTTAATTCAGTTTTCATAAAAAGAATTGAACAATTGAAATTCCTTTTCTAACAGCATCTCTAAACTATTTTATGTGAAACTGAACAATGCAAAATTCCTTTCTGAATCTATTTCTGAACCTTGCTTACAAGGTTCGAATCTCAGTCTATCTCATGTTTTTCTTACAAGAAAAGGGGAACCTTTTCTTGTAACATTAATTGATCTAAGTTTTCGCTTTTATCTGAAGTAATATCATCTTACCGTCGCTACTTCCATATCTTACGTTTTTACGGTGTTCTTTTCCTTTTTGGTGGCGACTACAGTTTCCAATTGACAAGTTTTATTTAATTATTCATTTTTTTGTTCATTTATTTTATTTATTTATTTTTAGTCTATTCATCGCTTTTATCCGTTCGTTTGTTTCTAGTATTCAAATTCTTTCTTTCTTTATTTGCTTATTTATGAGATATATGTTCATATGGTCCAATTGTTGTTGAATAGATATATGGTCTTATTTATATGATTTAAATAAAAGTGGTATACTGGTAGTTATATTTTCTCATTTACCGAAGTGTTTGAGGTAATTAACGTGGCAAAGGTTTTTATATCTATATATAAACTTAATTTTGATGGTTGTCATTCTCTTATTTGGGTGGTTTATCTTTTCCCTCAATACTAGAATATGTATATATTTAATAGGTTTATATGCTTCGTTTTAGTGATAGGTTCTTCAGATCATACACATGCAAACAGGTGCATAATCGCATATATTTATCTATTTATTTGTGGAGTATTCCTTTCCTAGAGTTCTATAGCTAGAGTACTTATTGTTTGTAGTCAATTATGTGGTTGGTTTCATAATGTAGCGCTTCTTTACGATAATGCTTTTTGTAGGTTTGTTTCAACATTTCAACTACAAGCGTGCCAGACCCATAAATTATTTTAGTTAATTGTTTTCGTATGTTTAATTATTAAGTATGCAAAGTGCGCTCACCATTATCCAATTTGTGGTAAAGTGTGTTTCTGTTCGTTTAGTTTAGTATTAACTGGTGACGCATGAGATGGTGTCGAGGGGTAACCTGGGGATAACTTCTACCTTAATTTAGCTGTTATTTATGATAGCTTCTTCTTCGACGTTTTTCGGTGTGTGCCGTTATTACATAGATGTGTGTCGGTTTAGTTTAAGTATAGTTATTAATGTGTGGTGTATCGGGACAACTCTGTATTCTTTCACGTTTACTTTGGTTCGTTTATTAATTACTTAAGATATTGGGAGTGAAGGGTTATGAATTGTAGTGTTACTATGTTGGAAGATCGCTATTTGGTTTTTACAACTTACTTAAAGCATAGCCACCAAACTGTTTGCAGATCATAGCTGATTCTACTTTTACATTTAGTAATTTTTCACGGTCCTTAAAACTAATAATCTCATGTTTCTCCGCTAAACATAGGTAACAGGACAAAGTTAATGAACTACATGTTCCTAAGTATTTTCCATTCGACTAAAGGAGTTCTGTTTGCCTCGATTAACTTCCAGTAGTGCACGGAGAGTGAGGTGTACGTAGCAGATTTTTTTAAATTATTATTTCACAGTGTATGACAATAGAATATTGAAATTCCACTGAAACATGTATGCACATATGTAACCAATAATGTTTGTATAATAAACAAACTATATACCAGCTCTCTCCTCGATTGAGCACTCTTTTATAATCACGCGACTTTCATTAGATTTACATATAGGAAACCAATCGATACAAGTATATATATATATATATATATATATATATATATATATATATATATATATATATATATATATATATATATATACAGTGATGATCATATTTATTGGCACGGTAAAATAAAAGTTAAATTTTGTCTAATAAATTCTAAAAAAGGGATTAAATTAAAGAAAATAACAAAGTATATTATGTATTTTTAACTGGCCTTTCCGATGCAGCAATCGGATTTTAGAAAAAATAAATAACAAAGGAACAACAAACATAATTGCAAAAAACCCTTGTTCAAAATTATTGGCACGGCTTTGTTTTTCTTTTAGTATCAGTATAATATCAATCAATTTGCGGTTTACGTGCTTTCTGAACTTTTTTATAGCCATATTATGCTTGTTTAACGCTAATTCAGTGAATAATCTTTTTCAGATAATTTTTAGATAGCGATTTATTTAAACTATTATAAGTGACTAAATTATAATTTTCAATCGCCATGGTTAAAACTAAGGAACACAGCGAAGACGTCAGGAAGCTTGTTGTAGCATGCCATACCAATGGGGAGGGCTATGATAAGATTTCAAAGAAGCTAAACCTTCCCAAATCCACTGTTAGAGCCATAATAAACAAGTTCAAATCGCAAGGCCACGTTATGAGTTTAGAGGGTAGAGGGAGAAAAAGGATTCTTTCCCCAAGAGATAAACGGAAAATTGTTCGACAAGTAAAACAAAACCCAAGGATCTCTGTTGGGGAGATTGTTGATGAACAGAGCACCTCTGGAGTGAATGTATCTCGACATACAGTTGGTAGAGTTTTGAAG
>NC_136486.1:37111565-37276565 GCF_053919585.1 Euprymna scolopes | reverse complement strand
CTTCTTAAGAATTGTACTAAATAGTTTCATGAAATTTGTTTTGAAACAGACTGTGTGTGGGAGGATGAGAGAGAGAGAGAGAGAGAGAGAGAGAGAGAGAGAGAGAGAGAGAGAGAGAGAGAGAAAGGGAGCGAAAGGGAGACAGTTGTGCAAGTTGATAATTCAGAAAATCACTTCCACAAATTTCATTGAATTCAGAAGCTTGATGCAAGGGAAGTAACTCTGGATCTGCTGAGTAGCTTCCCCCAACCTTATGTAAATTCAACAGTAAATTATAGGTATGGGCAAAAAATGGACGAATAAAGGTAGGGGGACCTAGTTTTGAAAGCTGATTTACCATATTTTTTTTGTATGTTTCCGCCTACTTTTTGATTGTATTTGAAAGATTAAAGACTAAAGTAAATTTCCAAAAGGAAAAAAAAAAAATATTTGTACACGTGAAAAAACAAAAACAAAAAAAAAAACAAAAAAAAAGTTATGAAAAATGTTTTCACAACCAATTCAGCTAAATTTTGAAGTTAAATAAATCTATTGTAAAAATCCTTTAAAAGTTAAATATTAGCTTTCTGCGTCTATTCAAAAGATACTTAGCAAAGTTCTAAGATATTGAATTAAACAAAAAACAAAAACAAAAAAATCTTGTTTGTAAAAAAATAGGTTAATTAGCCCCAAAAGCGAAAGATTCTGCTCTTCGCAAAATCGCAACAAACGGGAGTTTTGTAAACATGGATTATACTGAAGCCCAAAATTTTAACCAGTCGAAAGGCTGTTTGAAAATGACGTCATGTAATTAAAAGGAGGCAGGGGTATTAGTTTTCTTTTTTATCTGACGTGCATCCGTACATTCCTATCTTGAACGTTTGTATTATTTTTACCATCTTTTAATTGAAATATTTTTCTATGTTCCTGTTTTTAAATTAATTTTTTAAAAAATTATTGTCCAAGATTATATAAAAATTATGTTACGCCGAAAGTTTCACATTTATGCATGACAAGGAAAATATTAAAATCTTACGTATAAAATTTATGCGAAACATGTAATTAAAAAAAAAAAAAAGAAATATTTTTTGCTATTATAACTTTTTTATGTGAAAATATTAGATAAACAATGATAATATCGGTAGTTCGAGAAATTCAGTTTTCTTCGAGTTATATCGAATTCATTACTACGGACTTTAGGGACTTTTTTCGTAATGTTCCTGTAAAAATTATTTTTTTTTAATTGCTATAATTTACCATGCTTTATTTTCATAAAAATGACAAAAATAAATTCATGCATTTTTTTACTACAGAAAACCATAACTTAAGTAAAGGTGTTTTTTTGTTTAAACAAAATAATACCTTTCCACTAAGATTTAAATAAAAATAATAGGTTCAATATATTCCATAATCATTATTTGATAAATATTGAAAATTTAATTAAAATTGGTTAATTCCCTAATTTTTGGTGAATTTTTAAGTAAAGGGAGGGGTCCAAATGTTTATACATTTTGAGCATCGGCATTCATCAAAGCTTCTTTCTTAGAACTGCACGCCTGTGGAACTCTGTTCCGTCTGCCTGCTTCCCACCTAACTACAACTTGGATGTTTTCAAGTCCAACATTAACAAATTCCTAATGAACCGCCCCCTTAAGTAAACACTTCATCAAATCTCCACACTAACGTACTGTACTTGCAATAACCCTTATCCCTGAGTGGCTTCCGGGCCTTGATAAGTGGTGACCACCGTGTAAAAAAAAACGTACCTAGTAAACTATAAAAACAAACATTGGCGCTTTTGCATAACTCGTCTAAGAGGAAAATCCAATTTTACTAAAAGATTCGTTCATTTTTTTTTTCATACGATAATTTAGGACATTGAAACCAACACATCTTTGAGAAATTGTACTTTTTATTAAAATTTTACTGTTAAGATTTTTAGCCTTAAAAATAGGATCGCATCGGGTTTTCTCCTTCGATGAAATGAGATTTAATTTAAAGAACTGACAATTTTTCGGATAAAACATCTTTAAGGTTTATGAATGCGCAAACGGCGATCCCACGGCATTATTGTAAACTGTTCCTAGTGCTCCTACAATTATAAACATTTGAAAACAAAACCAACAAACAAACAATATTTGCATTAGATGAAAATATTTAAAAAAATAAAGCTGGGGCAATTTTTTTTTAAATTAAAAAATAAATGCTATGGTAATTAAAAAAAAAAATAATAGTTTTTAACCTTAAAAAATACAAAGTATGAAACATTTTGTATTATTAATGTTATCAACTTTTTTACATAAAAAAAAAATCGTCGAAGGTTTCTGTTTTAAACGCTTTGATTTAATAAAAAATATATCGTGTCCTAAATTATCAGATGAAAAAAAAATGAACGAATCTTTTAGTACACGAGAATTGTCTCCCTTTGCACAGTGACAAGCTGTAAAACAGCGCCAGAATTTTGTTGTATATTATTTTAGTTTAGTTTATATATAGTTTTTTATTTTTTATTTTTTTATATAAGTCTGTAAATTGATCAATTATTTGATTTTTTAGAGAATTTAAAAAAATCACGCTCTTTTCATTGTTTACGTCAAAATGTGTAGAAATAACATCCGGTTCAATTTTTCCAGTTTTTAGCTTTTTAGAATTTAAAAAAAAAAAAATAAAAAAATGATCGGTTTTATGGAAAGTAAAATTACAATGAATCAATTTTATTTTACAAAATTTTACTATTATCATTTGTTATGGAGGTCGAAAATTTTACCCTTATTAGTGTCATATCTAGTTTATATTTATTGATGCTAATTTGATAAAATACTGAAGATTCTTTAAACTTTTAACCAAAATGGTTAATTCATTTTTTATAGATAAAAATGTAAACGATATTAATTGAATTCAATGAATACAACTATTGAAAACATTATAAAATGTCACCTCAAATATCTAACGGTCAAGGGAGACTATCCTTACTTCTTTGTTAGATCCATCTAGTTATCTTCCCTTGGAATGATGCTACAAACGTGAGTTAATGAATAAATAGAATCTATGAGTACTCTGAATATTTAACAGTCAAAGGGGGATTACTCTTATTTACTGAACGCGGGCAGGAAATTCTAAAGTTCTCTCCCTTTTACTTTCTATGCGTAACCCTGTGTTAGTTCCTATTAGTAGGTACGGGCAAAATGAATGCCGATGCTCAAAATGTATAAACATTTGGACCCCTCCCTTTACTTAAAAAAATCACCAAAACTCAGGAAATTAACCAATTTTAATGAAATTTTCAGTATTTATCAAATAATGATCGCGAAATATAAAGAACTAATTACTTTTACTTAAATCTTAGTGGGAATGTATTATTTTGTTTAAACAAAAAATACCTTTACTAAAGTTATGGTTTTCAGTAGTAAATAAAAAACACAATAATTTATTTTTGCTTTTTTTATATAAATAAAGCATCGTAATTTGTAACAATAAAAATAAAATAAAGTAATTTTATAGGAACATTACGAAAAAAATCCTCTAAATTCGAATTAATGAATTCTATATAACTTGAAGAAAAATGAATTTCTCGAACTACCGAAAATATTAAATAAGCAATGCTTAATCCAATGGTAATCCATTGGATTAAGCATTGCTTATTTAATATTTTCATACACAAAAAATTATAATTGCAAAAAATATTTCTACTTTTTTTTAATTATGGGTTTCGCATAATTTTTATAAGCAAGATTTTAATAATTTCCTTGCTCGCAAGAATGTGAAATTTTCGGCGTAACATATTTTTTTTAAATATAATACTGAACAATAACTAAAAAAAAATAATTTAAAAACAGGAACATAGAAAAATAAATAAATTTAAAAAATGCAAAAATTGATAAAAATGTTTAGAAAAGAAATGTACGGATGCGCGACTGGGAAAAAACAAAGAACTTCCTGCCTTTTAATTATATGATGTCATTTTCACAGTCTTTCGACTGCTTGAAATTTTGTGCCTTCGTAATTTTCGTGTTTACAAAATCTTTGTTTGTTGCGTTTTGCGAACGGCAGAATCACTCGGTTTTTGAGCTAATTAACTTATGTTTTGTACAAACAAGGTGTTTAAAAAAAATTTAATTCAATATCTTAGGACTTTACTAATTATCTTTGAAATAGACACAGAAAACTAATATTCATCTTTTAAAGGATTTTTACAATTAATTTATTTAACTTCAAAATTTAGCTGAATTGGTAGCTCGCCGTGAAAACATTTTCATAACTTTTTTTTCACGTGTACAAATATTTTTTTCTTTTAAGAAATTAAGTTTAGTTTTTAATCTTTTTTTAGTCTTTAATTTTTCAAATACAATCAAAAAGTAGTCGGAAACCTACAAAAAAATTATGATAAATCGGCTTTCAAAACTATGCCCCACATTTTTGTCCGCCTATTTTTACCCGTACCTATCTATTAAAGACTGAGTCACGTTTAATACGTATTTTATGTTATTTTTTTTACATTTAACACGTAAACGTACATTGTTTAACTTTTCTTATCTTCTCTTGTAGTTTCAGTTCCTTTGGGTTTGCATAATATTCCTTCTATGTTTCTAGGTGTGTTCACACAGTGTTAATTTATTTCAGTTTATCAGTTTATTTGTTGTTGATACGCGTTATCTGATTGAGTTGGTTTCAAAACGCAAGGAGAATTTTGTGTAGTTTTAAAATTCCCAGTATTTTATGCAGAATAAGGTCCGTGCTATCGTCGGGGGTTTCCGGGCAGTTTACGTAAAACACCGGAAGTTCTGTAGTTATTTTTTCGCGAAAACACAGGCTAATTCATTTTCGATGAGAAAGATATTATTTCTGTTATTACGAAAATAATTCAATGGAAAATTAATTGAAGAAAAACAAAACAAAAAAGAAAATATTTTTTGTTGTTGTTGTTACGAAGAAAATACAATGAATTCGACAATTTTCACAAAATTTTGCAAATAATGAAAATTCAGACACAAAAAAGACATGTTATTTGGATTCATCGGACTTTTGTTCTCATCTTGAGTGTGATTTTCACAACGTTTTGGTCGATGTAACCTCCGACCTTCTTCAGGTGTATTTTGTTGAACTCAGGAATGTTTCTGTCGAACTCGGGCATTTGGATGGAATTTCGAGCAGAACCCTCTATTTACTTTACAGGGTAGCATGCTCTTGTTCCGTCAGCCATGACTGGATAGAGGTCCTAAGTAATTCGCAACCTTCAGGAGAATATCACTTTTTGCACAGTGACTAGGGTACGTGGAAAAATCAATTGATAGCGCAACCTTTGCTTCACAATTACACGCACAGCTACTCTTACAGAGGGTATCCATTGTCTTTCAAGACTGAACGGAGGCATCGATTATTATTATTATTATTATTATTAATAATAATAATAATAATAATAATAATTCTGATTTTGTTTATCAACGTCTCCCTGGCAAGGGATGGGATTCATTTCCAGAAGATTTCCCTCCATCCCGGCTCCAAACAAGGAGCTTCAAAAATCAAGGGTTTTCTTAAGGATGTTGGTGGTACTTACAATAGCAGAAGTCTGAAGGCTGCCTAAAACATCAAGGATTCATAGTTTTTTCAATTGTCCTTCCAGACGACTTGATACTCCTAGCGTACCTACTACGATCGGGATTATTTGTGTTTTAACCCCGTGTATACGCCTTATCTCCAAGGCCAATGGAGCATAATTGCTCCACTTCTCGTTCTTCTTCTCTCTCGCATGTCTGTCCCAGGGTACTGAGAAGTCTACAATCAGCCAGTTTTTTTAGGCATTGTAAATGACGACCAAATCCGGACGATTATGTTCCAATTTCTTGGTCGTTATGACATTTTTGTCCCACCATACCTCTACATTTCCGTCCTCACTTGTTCTCACTTCATCAGACACTTCCTCAAACCACTTTCCAGGACACTTTACCCCAACATTTTTACAGACCTCCCAATATATCCTGAGTCCCATGCGATCGTATCTTTTGCGATACTTTCTCTGGGCTAATCCACTACCCCCTGCTGCAAGGTGCGCAATTGACACCGAGGACTTACTCCGGCATTCTGCAGCAACTTAATCCGGCATTATGCAGCAACATCCTCTCCTAGAATCACTTTTTTGAGAAATCGTGTTCCTAATGCCTGCTCTTGTGCTGCATAAACAAAAGCTTCAGTACTCTTAGCCAGATACCCAGCTTTAAGCAATTGCCATGATCTTTCATCAGCCACTTCTGCAATATGATGGAAGAACCCTCCGTGCATTTTCTTCCTATCAGTTCCTCTGCCCTTTCTCTATCCATACGTTTCACATAATTAGTCTTGGTCTCACATACCTCCACTTCATTGGCCACAACCTTAAGCATCCACTCATCACTTCTAATCACATGCTCCTTCAACGACATCTCGGTTCTAACACAATTTTTTACACTTTTCAATCCTCTCCCACCGTCTTTCCTCTTTTGATACAGTCTCGCTACACTACTTCGAATGTGGAATATACCAAACATTGCTAAAACTTTTCTTGCTTTGATATCCATGGCTTGTAAATCCTTGTCAGACCATTCTAAAATTCCCGCACTGTATCTCAAAACACTGACTGCCCATGCATTCACCGCTTTCATTAGGTTTTCTCCATACAATTTCGATTTCGCAATTAGTTTCACATTTCTAAGATACTCCTTCCTGACTTTCTCCTTCATTTCTCTGTTCATGATGCCTACACCCTCCAACACTCACAAATACTTATACCCTGTCTCTTCTATTTCTTTCATAATTTCTCTATTTGGCAGCACTATTCCATTCGAATGACCCTTTACTCCCCTTTTCATCACAAGCACCGCACATTTACTAATCCCAAACTCCATCCCAATGTCTTCTGAGTATGTCCCCACAAGTTCTACCAGTCTCTCCATTTCCTTTTCATTTCTACCGAATATCTTCTAGTCATCCATAAACAGTAGATGGTGGAGGCCTCTTCCACCAGATATAAAATTATACCCCAGTTTCTCTCTCTTCAAGAAGATGCGCAGTGGCATCATTATCATTACAAAAAGAAGTGGAGATAACGAATCTCATTGGAATATTCCACGTTTAATGCCAACCTGCCCCAGCACCTCTCTGTTTGTTGTCAGCATCGTAAATAAATAAATAAATAAATAAATAAATAATAATCCTGAGGCAGGAATGTAAGAGAAAGAGAACAAGAAGTGGAGCAATTATGTTCCATTGGCCTTGGAGATAAGGCGTATACACGGGATTAAAACACAAATAATCCTGGTCGTAGTTGGTACGCTAGGTGTAGTATCAAGTCGTCTGGAAAGACATTTGAAAAACTACGAATCCTCGATGTTTTGAGCGGCCTTCAGACCTCTGCTATTGTAGGTACCACCAGTATCCTTAGGAAAACCCTTGATCTTTGAAGCTCCTCGTTTGGAGTTGGGATTGAGGGAAAATTGAGAATGAATCCCATCTCTTTTCAGGGAGACATTGGTAAACAAAATCAGAATTATTATTATTATTATTATTATTATTATTATTATTATTATTATTATTATTTGTGCTCACTAATTCTTACACAGATTATAATCAGAGATTACTCACTGATAATAACTGATGGTGTTCTCTCTGGAGTCTGGGTAATAAGTTTCTCCAGATTTCCAATGCTCTTCATCTTTCTCAGTAACCTTTGTAAATGACTTTGCGTTATCACAACAACCCCTTATCATTGATTTCTCACGAGTTCGACAACATACACATGAAGAAGATCGAAGGTTAAATCTACCGAAACGTTATGAGAATAACACTGAAGATAAGAACAGTAATCCGAATAATCAAAATAATACAACTCATCAACAAAACTCATAATGTTCTTGGATTTCGTGCTGGGATTAAAGTGTAGTAAATGACCAATGTATGAAATCATATATTTATAACCAAGTTCGAGTTAACGAGGGTATTTTAAGCAGAGTAGTAGTCTATCAACTGAATGTGGTATTGTGGTGGCCCCATTTTGGTAACACTAGTTATCCTCAACACACACACACACACACACACACACACACACACACACACACACACACACACACACTTAACTTTGTGTCTATTTTTGCTCTCATAACTTTTATTACACTATCCAAGGGAAGCTACTCTTTCAACAATAAAAAATTAACATTTACAGAGTAAATAGAGTCATCTCCCTTGTCTGTTATTGCTTGCATCAAGGATATTCTTATTATTGGTAAAATAAAAACGTGTAAACTGTAATAATTTGAGGAAATATTAGTCTTAGCTTAAATATACTTATTTTTTCTTATCTTTTCATGCTTTCATTTAATCAATGTGCATTATTTATTCATCTCATTCTATGGTTTCTGCTCAGTCTTGTAAGGATAAGAACGAATCCAGGATAACTAAAAACAATGCTGAGATTAGCGAAAAGCGAAGCGAAAAGCGCTAGGTGTGTATCAGAATTTTTTGGGAATTTTTGACACCCCTAACACGAAACTGGGAATAAAATATAAAAACTCGTAATTTCTCTTTTTAAAGTGGGGTGTTTATTTTCTTTATGGAATATACTTCCAAAATAAACTATTAAATTTGTTTAAAAAATAATAGAAATATTATATTTTATTAAAAAAAACAGTGTTTACAAAATGCCGGCGCGCCTTCATGCAGCCATTTTTTACGTAATGAAATCAATTGAATTTTACAAGGGGGGCAGGTAAGTACTTTTTGACGGACCGTCTTTTTAAAAATCTACCAAAAATCAGGTAATTATCCGATCAATACGAAATTTTCAGCGATTATTAAAGAGAAGAATGAACTTTATAACAGTGTACTTATTTTTCATAAACGATATTTATATATATATTTTTTTACTTACAACCACCCCTGTTTTGAGGTGGTACAAATATGCTTAAAATAATCATCTGAAACTGAACAAAACATATTGTGTTGTTGTAAGGGACGGGATTATAGATTAAAAAAAAAAAATTGTTTGCATACCTTATTTTGACGTCTGAATATCAGAACTTCGATTGTGTTTAATTATCCCGCTTTTGAGTTTTGAAGTGTGAAATTCGGTGAATATGTTAAGTAAAATAATTAATTTAAATTAAGCAAAACAACAAAAACATTTTTTTTTTAAATATTTATACGAAAAAAGCCATTTTAAAATCTTTGATAAATAAATTAACAATTTTTTTTAGCGAGCCGAATAATACATGACCATTATTAAACAGGGCATGCTTTGAAGAATCGATACAAAAAAAAAATTCAATAAATATTGTGCCCTTTGTGTTAAAAATAGCATCACCCCACATTTTGAAATGTCTATTAAAATTTAAATAATTAATTTACTCACCAAAGTTTTATATATCACAAATTGAAGATAAAAGATCAATAAATAAAATATTCTAATTTAAAACAAAAAAGAACAGTTATTTACAAATTTACCTTTTTTTTACACCACGTTGATTTCTTTTTGTTTATTTTTCGTATAATTACGATAATTATTTTATTTCATTCAATGTTTTTTCTTTTTCTTTAGATATTAAAAAAAAAAAAATTCACCCCCATAAAGAAGAAATATAATATATTAAATCAAAAACTCATGTATTTCTTTGAGAAAAAAAGAATCCTCAAGTGTTTTTTTTTTAAGGCAAAAACTGATAAGTAAAATGTGATTAGTTTTCACCTATGGTGACACATATTTCTTCACGCACAGGCTAGACAGCTAACGCGAACGTGTTGTTTCTACGTCCTTCTATCCATCTGTATTTCAAAACAGGAAGAAACACCGATTCAGCGCTTCGCTAACACCGTAACAATGCTTATGTTCTGGAACTCGCGGCAGTTATTCCTCAGAATCTTGCTTTCAGGTACCTACAATACCGTCTAGCAGTCAACTTTTAGAAAGCGTGCGTTGGCAGACAGATAAACTCAAATCAACATAACGAAAACAACTAGTACGTTGAAGACGCTTTATTAATTAGGTAAAAAATCTGAAACAAAAACAAAACAAATAGTTAAAAGGAGAAAACATAATTAAACAAAAGGAAATAATACATGAAAATAATTATGTTTTGGACAGGCTTCCAAATTAACAGATTCTTGGATATCTTATCCTTTTCAATCAACTGTTAGGTGAAAGTCCGTAACAGTTGGAAAAGTGTCTTTTCTTCATTAAATTGTTAGGTGAAAGTCCGTAACAGTTAGAAAAGTGTCTTTTCTTTTTATTATTATTAAATCGTTAGGTGAAAGTATGGAGTGGTTAGAAAATGTATTTTCTCCATTAAATTGTTAGGTGAAAGTCCGTAACAGTTAGAAAAGTGTCTTTTCTTTTTCTTATTATTAAATCGTTAGGTGAAAGTATGGAACGGTTATGTCTCCTTTTTACAAAGGTTGTTATTCTAGTGCGGTGCATAAACTACCCAACGCCCATGAAATAAAAATAATAGAAGTCTGAGAAAAGATATAAGTTCTGTGCGAGCGAAGAAGGAAATAATTAGAATTTCTACAAATTAAGTGTGGAAGTCACACACTAAATTAAATAAACAGAAACAGGGTTTCAAGTTCTTCGTAGAAGAAATAGCTAGGTAAAGGAAGAATAGGATGTACTAAACGTACCTCATGGCTTAAACGGGGAAAGCCCAGTTCATGGAGTCGAGTAAAGTCAGTCTGTGTAGTTTTGAATTCCGCGGTAAAAAGGAGGGAGGAGGGACAGAATCGCAGAACGAGACTAAAACGAGATCCCGTTGATAGCGACATGACATATTTTTCCTTTTCTTTTTTCATTTGGAATGCCTAAACGGGTAAGTTTTCCATTAAAGAAAGATCAAGAAGGGAAGAAATAAGAAAAAACTATATATGAAAAAACTCGCACAGAGATGAATGAGAACGAGGCCCGAGGCACCGGTGCGGTGCTCTTAAAGCGTGTGTCCCTTGTTAAAAAAGGGCCCGGTCTGAAGACAGAACACTCCCCGTCCAATTGTTATTTATGCAATTGCACTAATAATACACCATCAATGTGCAGGCAAGGGCTCCATTGGAATCCCCCGGTCTTTTAATCGGTTTTGGAAGGATTTGTTTTGACATCGTAGAAGGTCAAGTTCTTCTCCTAGATCACAGGGGGGAAGCCTTGCCTGTAGGGTTTTAATTTCATACTTTAACTTTTCAATTTCGGCCTTTTGTCCTTCTGTGATATGGACCAGTTCAGAGACCCGCCCATCTTCGACCTTTTCCTCTCGCTCGAAATTGGTGAGTAATTCAGCATCGTAGGTCATGGCACCAGCTGGTGCCGACGTCGTCTTTGGTAATGATTGGTCTTTGGTTACACTTTGTGGGTTGTGAGCTTTTTTCATGGGTTGAATCTTCGTTCCATGTGACACATTTTTATTGGATGCACTGCTTTTGTCTAAATTCTTGGTGCTAGACACTTTCTGGATGGTGCTGTTTGTAGAACCTTTTAAAACCTTTGACGGTTTTGTAAAGACGACATTTTTGTCTTTTTCCTTCAGAACCTCTTCGTTATTAGTTTTTATGGAATCCGTCTTTGTACTAGTGGTACTGGTAGTAGTTGCAGTAGTAGTAGTATTGGTAGTCGCAGACGTATTAATATTCAACTTGGATTTATCTGTCAGTAGAGAGAGTTTCTTCTGACGCACGGCAAGATTTTCATGACTTTTACTGAGATATTGCTCCCCAAATGGAGTCCCTGTTGGCTTCTGGTCTGCTGTCGAAGTTGAACTGGTGCTGAGGCCAGAATTTTCAGATTTTGATCGCATTGGACCCACAGTATCGGCTGCAGAAGTGACAGACCGTGATTGTCCACCATTGTTTTGCTTCTTCATGAAACCCGGTCTCTGACCAACCTTTTTCTTGTTTATCGTTCTTTCAGGACAAATTTCGCCCACCACGCTCCATCCTAGATCCAGTTTCTGGGCATAGGGGGCACCGCGCGGACCGTTGATCGTTCTCCGGACCTTGTGGGCGTCAATGACGTCGCGTCCCAGAAGTAGCAAGATGGGTGCGTTCGGATCCAGGGCAGGCACCTCGTCTGCGATGACCGCTAAGTGAGGCAGTTTCCGCACCACGTCGGGTGTCGGTATCTCAGACCAGTCGTCTGGGATCTCGTTACACTCAATCAAGGTTGGCAGAGCGTATGTGGTTTTCCCGTCGAGAGACCCCACCCTGTATCCTAGCGCTCTTCTTCCTGACGTCTCCGTGACTCCGGCACAGGTTTTCAGGGTGTATGCTGAGGTAGGGCCCCGGATGTTGAAGAAGTCGAAGAACTCCGAGCGAGCCAGGGATTTGTTGCTGTGCTCGTCGATCACGGCATATGCTTTAAGTGACTTTTCTTGTTCACTAGTATATATGTTCACCAAGCAAATCTTGGAGCATGATCGTCCATTTAGGCTGTCTCCACAGATTTGTAAACAATTGGTCGAGACATCCTCCTTCTCCCCGCCGTGCAACGGCATGGGTTTGGCATTGGTTGGTTGGGGTGTCGGGTGTGGATGCATCGAGCTTTCGTGGCTGTCGCTGCCACATTCTATGCATTTTAGAATCGCCTTGCATTCCTTCGCTATGTGGTCTGTGGTGGAGCAGCATCGGAGACACATCCCATTTTGTCTAAGGATGTCTTTCCTTTCGGACAAGGGTTTTTTCCTAAATGTCCAGCATTTTCGGAGAGGATGAGGCATGTTGTGGATGGGGCATAGTCGGCTGCAGTCCTTTGGTTTAACCTCGATCTTATGGACAGACACCTCACCGCGGCTCGTCCTCTCGTGCCCTTTAGGGGATTGCCTGTCCATTGTCCGATAGAAGCTGGGGTCATTTCGGTCATCTGCCTGCTGTTCTATGAAACCGACAAAAACAGAGAAAGGGGGGAAGGACACTTGGTGTTGTCGTTTGTACTTCGCACCGTATGATGCCCACTTGTCTCCTATAGAAGGTGGGAGCTTTTCCACTACTTGCCGGATGCCGCGGGCAGTGTCCAAGGTGGCGAGGCCGGGTATGTCCCCATCGTCCTTCAGAGCTTGAACCTCCGCAAGAAGATCGCTTAGGTCTCTGAGTTTTGAGTAGTCCCTTGTGATCTTAGGGAACACCTCGAGTCTCTTGAAAATAGAGTCCTCGATGACTTCAACGGCTCCGTAGCATTTGTCGAGCCTCCTCCATATCTCATACAGTCCCTTTTCAGGCCGGTTGAAGTGAGCAGTCCTTAGTCTGTTGGCTTGGTCTGAAGAGTGTCTGCCGAGCCACTTCACCAGCATATCCATCTCCTCCCGAGGAGAAAGTCTCAATCCTTAGATAGTGTTCAGGAAAGACGCTTTCCAGGCTCTATAGTCTTTAGGTTGGTCTGAGAATCTTGATAGACTCGAGGAGAGCATTTCCCGGCGGGCCATATATAATAAAAGGTCGTGTGGAGGGTCCAAGGTTTGGTCAGGTGGAGGTCGGATGTGCTGATCGGCAGGGGGAACGACTGGTGTCTCCGACTGTTTTAGGGACCTCTGGCTGATGACATAGTCGGTAGTACGTTTTAATGCGTCGAGAGGTGGTTGGTCGAGCATGGGGTTGGCTCTGTGGTGACGAGAGGAGATGACTGAGCTTTCATCTCTGCTGGAGCAGGTGGCTGTGAGGGCCACTTCTTTGCGCGCTTTTATTTTTTTTAATTTTGTTTTTAGCTCTACCTCTTTCTGTAGAGCGTTAATCCTCAACATTTCAAGCTCCTGTTCCAGGTCGGCTTCGCTGTCGATAAGGGCGAGATGAGCTTTAGCTGCTTCTGCTCTGGCCCGAGCTGAAGTAGACTTGGTTGAGGCTGAAACTTTCGACCGCGTGCGGTATGATGCGGCGGAGGACATCTTGCAATTGGTAATGTATCCGAGTGTAACGCAGCTGAGGATTTCTGTTGCTGCGCTAAATATTTTCCACTTGGACTGGGTAATCCGTTCAGCTACCAGAGATTTTTTACTGTTCTGGAACTCGCGGCAGTTATTCCTCAGAATCTTGCTTTCAGGTACCTACAATACCGTCTAGCAGTCAACTTTTAGAAAGCGTGCGTTGGCAGACAGATAAACTCAAATCAACATAACGAAAACAACTAGTACGTTGAAGACGCTTTATTAATTAGGTAAAAAATCTGAAACAAAAACAAAACAAATAGTTAAAAGGAGAAAACATAATTAAACAAAAGGAAATAATACATGAAAATAATTATGTTTTGGACAGGCTTCCAAATTAACAGATTCTTGGATATCTTATCCTTTTCAATCAACTGTTAGGTGAAAGTCCGTAACAGTTGGAAAAGTGTCTTTTCTTCATTAAATTGTTAGGTGAAAGTCCGTAACAGTTAGAAAAGTGTCTTTTCTTTTTATTATTATTAAATCGTTAGGTGAAAGTATGGAGTGGTTAGAAAATGTATTTTCTCCATTAAATTGTTAGGTGAAAGTCCGTAACAGTTAGAAAAGTGTCTTTTCTTTTTCTTATTATTAAATCGTTAGGTGAAAGTATGGAACGGTTATGTCTCCTTTTTACAAAGGTTGTTATTCTAGTGCGGTGCATAAACTACCCAACGCCCATGAAATAAAAATAATAGAAGTCTGAGAAAAGATATAAGTTCTGTGCGAGCGAAGAAGGAAATAATTAGAATTTCTACAAATTAAGTGTGGAAGTCACACACTAAATTAAATAAACAGAAACAGGGTTTCAAGTTCTTCGTAGAAGAAATAGCTAGGTAAAGGAAGAATAGGATGTACTAAACGTACCTCATGGCTTAAACGGGGAAAGCCCAGTTCATGGAGTCGAGTAAAGTCAGTCTGTGTAGTTTTGAATTCCGCGGTAAAAAGGAGGGAGGAGGGACAGAATCGCAGAACGAGACTAAAACGAGATCCCGTTGATAGCGACATGACATATTTTTCCTTTTCTTTTTTCATTTGGAATGCCTAAACGGGTAAGTTTTCCATTAAAGAAAGATCAAGAAGGGAAGAAATAAGAAAAAACTATATATGAAAAAACTCGCACAGAGATGAATGAGAACGAGGCCCGAGGCACCGGTGCTCTTAAAGCGTGTGTCCCTTGTTAAAAAAGGGCCCGGTCTGAAGACAGAACAGCTTACGTAATGGCGGTCTTTTCAAATAGTTGTTAAAAATAATTCTTTTATTTAAAAAACACATGGAATATAAAATATAAATGAAGAATGGAAGCATCCATTGATTAGTATTTTATATAGGTAAGTGATTTTTTTAATTATATATATTTATTACTTTTAGATTAAGTTAAAATTCGTTGAATTTTGTGAAATCTTTCTTAAAGAAAACCGATTAAAAAAAATATTGTATATTTTTCGATAAAACCTTTTATTATTTTAAAGTTTGGTCTTTGCTCCTTTTATTGAAAAAAAAAATAGAGTTTAAATTACATTATTTATATTGTTATAAGCTTCGAAAGATAGGGAGTCTATTAAATCACTCTTTTTTAATGGCGAATTCTGACATTCATAGCGGAGCGCACATACATCTCGTATTACAAAATAGTCACTCATGTTAGTGCTGACTAGGCCTAACGCCGCTTAACTTCGATCAACTAACGAAAACCAGTATACAATCATGATTCTGCCGTACATATGATATGCATTATTGATAGTTAATTTTATGTTCCGTTCACTGTTGAAACCAAATGATATGACGTAATGTTTTGATAAAATAAAGGTAGATAAAAGAGCAACAACCAACAAACTTATTTAGTAAGAAGTTACTATTTATCAATGATAAAATCCACTCGTGGGTTATCGTTAATGAAATTGATAAATTGACAGATAAATGATGATAAATATTACGAGAGGATTTAAAATAATGAATAGAATGAATAAAATTGATAACTTAGAAGGACGGTTGATGAAAAGTGTTTAACTAACATTGCATTTCACGATGATTATGTGGTAGCCCCCAGAGAAGCAATCTTGTGATGACGTGTTCCACATATTGTTGAAGAAAATAAAAGTACTTTTCTATAGTGATCGTGGTAAATTCAAAAATGATTTGGAAACCTTTAGATTGTCGATTAAAATAAAAAAAATAAATGGTAAACCGTACTCAGAAAAAAAAACAAAAACAAAAAAAAACGGTGACGCCACTATTCTAGAAAAGAAGTTCACTTTCATTTTTTCCAAGCTTCTCCATCAACTCACTTTTCAATATCAAATTTCAACTTTCAGAGAGGAGTTTGGTGGAGACTTCGCGCACACACAAACAAGATCACTTTATATAATGACAAAGCAAGAAAACCATAATCTTATAGGTATATAGATTAGCATTAGTGTAAACATTTCTATGCGTGATTTTCTAATCCGCAATATTGCATATTCTCTTGATGAATATAAACTTGTCTACAGAAAACAAATAGTTTTTTTTAAATTTTTTTACATGGGGGTCACCACTTATCAAGGCCCGAAGGCCAGTCAGGGATAAGGGTTATTGCGTGTACAGTAATCAATGAGATAGTAATCATTAGTATTGGGGATTTTGATAGAGTGTCTTACTTAAGGGGGCGGTTTGTCAGGAGTTTGTTTATGTTGAACTTGAAGACGTCCAAGTTGTAGTCAGGTGGGAAACAGGCAAGCGGCAGAGAGTTCCACTGGCGTGCAATTCTAAGAAAGAAGCTTTGCTCATGGAATCTACGTTCAGTGAGCATTCTCCGGTAGAAGCGCCCCAGGCGATCAGCAATAAACCAAGCCCCCTTCACAGGCTGAGAAAGCAAAGTCCGGGATGGTAGGCCTCCCAGAACTGCTCAGCAGTTATTACTAAAATGATGCGATCATTTCTGGGCAAAACCTATTTACAGAAAATGAAAGATATTTAAACTCTGGCTTTAATTTTACATACACAAGACGCCAAAAATGTCTAAAATTTCTTCGACGCCAAAGGTTAGTTTGTAGATAAAAAATGGGTGACAATTTGTGAATTCTAAGAGCTGTATGTACCCTTCGTTTATCTTGACATTGTTTCCAGTCGTCCTGGACCTCTCCTTGCCACTGGACTCAAGCAGTGCCGATTGAGCAGCGTCTGGTTGAAGATTGTGCAACCCTTGCTTCATAATTACACGCGCAGCTACCCTTACAGAGTGTATCCATTGCTTTTCGAGGCTTCCAATCTATTGTAAAGGAACAGTCTTAATTAATTCGAAAGTTGTAAAAAAAGCGGCATGCAAAAAGGAAAACTCGTGTTTTAAAGTCTTTCCCTAAATGACCACTTCTCAGTCTTTCTCTTTGAGGGTCTCTCTCTCTTTCTTTCTTTCTTTCTCTCTCTCAGGACTTTCTGGTTCAAATATATATACTTTTCTTTAAATTAAACCTCCATCTTCTGAAACGCTTCAGGAAGGAAGCTTCACGTTCTCAAATACAAGAGACAGCATACACCTTGTTTATTCTTTCTTCTGGACGACCCGGTTCAAATTATTTTACGTCTGTATATGAAATATAGACGGAGTTCAAGAAATTCGTCCGCTTGTTTGTGAGGGAATTCGGGAACTGATGAAGATGCTCATCCTGAAACACCTCCCTACTCGCTCCTCTCTCTCCTTCACTCCTGTCAGGGCTGCTATGGGGTAGAGGAAAGTGACAGGCTGATAGTGATGACGATGATGATGAAAGTTCTTTGGGCTGTTAAAAGTCTGTTTGCAGTTAACTTCTGACGAAGATAAGATAGTCAATGCTGAGGCGACCAGTGGACAGGAACAGATAAAAAAGTTTTCAGTCGGAGGAGGATTCAGTTATCTCCCCTTTAGTTGTAAATAGGGCTAAGCACCCACTTGTCTTTTAAAAATTAACATTTTAAAATAAGTATTTTATCTGTTATTTTCACATAAATAACATAAATTTCGCTGAGTTAGAAGTTAGGGAGGAATAGGTTCTCCCCTATAGTTTTGAGTAGCTCCCAATATTGAACCAAAAACATTAAGATTTTCTTTTTGTAGTTATGTTAAATCATGCATTTGTTATTTTACTTCGAATGGGGAATGCTGTAACCACCCAGACTTAAGGTTAGTGATGGGGCTAAAAGAAGTTTTTTTTATGGTGGCGTTAAGTTTGCGAGTTAACCAATCAAATTCGCAGAAAATTCTGTGTAGCTTAATTGTCATATATATTTTCATAACTTACTATATATATATATATATATATATATATATATATATATATATATATATATATATATATAAATGAGATACGTCACAGATAAGAATTCAAGTGAATTGTCGTATTAGATATAACAGTGAGGTAATAATTTCAGGACGATTCTGGCCAAAAAAAAAAAAAAAAAAGTTAGAGCTCAATATATAAAAATAGAGCAAAATATGGATAACTACTCGTCCAACCTCGCAGTAATATCCTGGAAACTATTGAACTCATTCTGATATTGGACTATCCAGGTTGTATAATACCCTTTTTCTATTACTTTTACGCATTTTTAATTTTATTATTTTAAGTTATTTTAATAACATTTAATAACTTTTAAATAGCATTTTAAATATATGTGCTGAAAAGCAAAATATATGTTTATTCATAGCTGAACATTTTGCTAATTGCATTTTATTTCCTTTGATGATATGAGCCATTATTAAAAATCCATGAATCAAGGAAAAAATATAATTCTTCTCCATATATTCCTTGTTTCAAACAATAAGTTCTTAACTTGATTATCTTTTTATATGTATTTGAATCTACAGTATTTAACTTTAATCATTACACTTATATATATATATATTAGGGCTCCTTCAGTCTTTGACAGACTATAGATACCCATGAATGGGGTGCCTGCGCGTGAAATTTTTGTGACAGGAGGTGCGTAATCTCCAACCACACCTCTCCTTAGTCGACATTGCTTAATACCAGTGACCAGTGAAGTATGTACATGACGACTGGAAACAAATGCCGAGATAAGAGGAGAGCTCATACAACGCCTAGAATTCCCAAATGGTCACCCATCTGGTACTAACCAGGCTCGACGTTGCTTAACTCCGGTGATCTGACGAGAACCGGCGTGTCAACGCGATTATGCCGTGTATGTGTGTGTGTGTGTGTGTGTATATATATATATATATATATATATATATATATATATATATATATATATATATATATATATATATATATATATATATATATATATATATATATATATAGTATGTATATATATGCTATATATATATATATATATATATATATATATATATATATATATATATATATAATCTCGCTTTTATAGACGACTAGCAGTTCAGCCCAG
Source organism: Euprymna scolopes (assembly GCF_053919585.1). NCBI lineage: Eukaryota > Metazoa > Mollusca > Cephalopoda > Sepiida > Sepiolidae > Euprymna > Euprymna scolopes. Next base: position 37,257,294 of record NC_136486.1, on the reverse strand, counting down.
CTTTGCTCGGGCCCTATGTACTGTTCAAAACTTTATGTGCATATATATATATATATATATATATATATATATATATATATATATATATATATATATATATATATATTAAAATGTTTGACTCATGTCCAGGTAACCTACATCTAAAATTTCAAGTGTTTAGACCAAAAATTGGCGGAGGCATTTGGTAGAGTCTGCAAAGGTCAACTCTTTCAACTTTGACCTTCTTCGCAGTCAAATTTTCACCCCAAAACTGATCAAAAACTTTGCTGCATGACTTAATTTCCTTTATGCCAAATTTCAAATGTTTAGACCCAAAATTAACTGAGTAGTGTGACCGCAAAGACCAAATCTTTTTAACTTTGACCCATTGGCAGCCAAATGTTCGGCCAAACACCGATTAAAAAGCTTGCATTATGTTTGAATAAACTTTATGTAAAATTTCAAATGTTTAGACCTAAAATTAGCTGAGTAGTTTGTTAGAGACCGCAAAAGTTAAATCCTTTTAACTTTGACCTCTTGCCAGCGAAATTTTCGGCCAAACACTGATTTAAAAGCTTGCCTTATGTCTGAATACAGTTTATCTGAAATTTCGACCCAAAATTGGCTGAGTAGAGACCGCAGAGGTAAAATTTTTCTTCACTTTGACCCCAATTTTGACCCCTTAAAATTTATTTCTTTGGGCTCAAATCAAATTAAAAAGTTTGATCCATGTCCAAGTAACCCACATCTAAAATCTCAAGTGGCCGAAAACCGATTAAAAAAGATTTTTCTGTATCTTAATACTCCTTATGTAAAACCTCGAGTCAGTAGACTGAAAATTGACAGAGTAGTTTGGTAGGGAAATGTACACACACAGACACGCAGTCAGACAGACAATTTCACTTTTATAGATATATAGATAGATATTTTATTTTTTAATTTATATTTGGGACACTTGAACGAATTCGTTTGCTTCATTTGACTGTGTCGCCGCATTTGACTCCATTGATCTTGGAGCTCTTTGGAAGGTCATGCATGCCGATGACATGCCCTCAAAACTGCTCGACATAATCAAAGCTTACTATCTCTCCACCTGCAGTATATGGCCAGAAGTCACGCTTCTTTGATATTTACTCTGGCGTCTGACAAGATTGCGTTCTCTCGCCTTCACTCTTCAATTACGCCATCGATTGGATTAAAGCGAACGCCTTGACCAACTTTCATGGTGTAACAGTAAGTTGTGGTCTACGAATATTGGACCGCGACTATGATGATAATCTTGCCATATTGGGTAAAAGCTTTGCTGACCTTCAATCGGTCATTGACGAGATGCAATCTTACGCTTAAAAAATCGATATGAAGATAGAGGTCAATAAGACAAAGCACCTGACGGCAGGCTTTCTTTCAAATGAAAAAAAGTTAGTTTTCCGCGACACAGAAGCCCTTGAAGAGCTCAATTGGTTCAAATACCTTGATTCCATCATTATTGCAACAGGTCAAGGGGAGGAAAACAACCTCAATTGCTTACACCATTTTCTGGTCTTAAAAAGAAATAAAGTTGAACATCAAAGCTAACTTCTTGTCCACACCATTATCCTTTATGGTTACGTGACTTGGCTTATGCAGGCTAGTCACCTATGTAAGCTGGAGCTATTCGACCAACACTGCCTACGCCGAATGTCCCGTGCTCGCTGGCAATAGTTTATCTCTAGTACAGATCGTGCTCGCTTCAAGATCCACTCCCTCCAAAAATCTCTCCTTGTCAGACGTTGGTTCAGCCACGTCCTTGATCGACACTCAGGTGACTTCATCTGTGAAGTCATCGACTCAGCATCAACACCAGGCTTAAAGAAAAGTCGCGCAGGTAAACTCAAAACCTGGCTCGGGATGATGAATCAGGATGATGAACTAATTCTGAGCCCTTGCCTTTACGATCTCCATCGTTGAAACCGCAAATAGCTTGCACTTGCAGAAGTAGCCTTGAATCACCGTGCCAGGTCATCTAGTATTCCGGAAACAGTGAACTTGTTGGAAAAAGCCGGCCTAACCGACCCAATGTAGATGCTGCAACCATTACTATTTTTTTTACACTTGATTGAATTCAGCTACTTATACTGACAAGCATTTTACCTAAATGCTATTTCTATTTACTGATGTGATTTAAATGTGGAGCATATATATTTTTAAAATGGTACTGTCCGCGGTTCTGCCGATGTCAGAAGACGACGAAACATTGCCCCAAAGGATGGAGGTTATGCCTGAAATATTGGTCTCATGAGGAACAAGCAGATAGTATGTTACATCTGCCTTTCGAAAAGGAGATGGTAATACCCGGAAGGATTGTATCCTGACAACAGAAAAGATACTCATCTACCCCGTTCCTGATTTAAGAATGAAAATATTGTTCAATTAATCAATCAATTAATAAAGGTTTTATCACTTAATGAGGAACCCTTCACTGGACTTTAGCCATCTAACTCTGTCCCGAGTTATCCGCTGCCATGTGGGGTCCATGTGTTGTATAAGGTCGTCCCTCCATCTTGTTCTTAATAGACCATCTGTTGTCATGTTGTCTGGCTACGTGCCCTGTCCATCTGTGTTTGCATGTTTTGATGACAGTATTGATGTCAATAACTCTTGTTTGTTGGCGGATCCAGATGTTTGTCTTTCTGTCTAGTAGAATGATGTCTAGCATTATCCTCCCCATCTTCCTTTGTGTTACTGTCAAGATTTCAATTTGGCGAGTTGTCAGGGCCAAAGTTTCACAACTGTAGATCATCACAGGTAGTACATATTCATTGAAGATCTTCCCTTATTTTCTTTTCGGCTTTTGAAGATCTTCTTTATTTGCTTTTCGGCTTCTCATGATATTCACCACTTTCCAAAAGCTGCCCATACCAATGCTATCCTTCTCTTTATCTCAGAGAGGAGATCTCCATCTTTCGTCATTTCTTTCCCAAGTAGATGTAGCTTTCAACTTTCTCAATGATCTTTCCATCAACAATTATTGGCGACTTGGAGTCTGCTGGTTTAACATCACCTTGATCTTCCCAAAGTGCATTGAGGCCAACCGGTTTGCTCTTAGATGCCGTTTAGAATGTGATTTAGTTTCCGATGAGAGTGTGCCATCAGTACTATATCATCAGCGAAGATGAGATTTGACAGGTGTTCGTCATCGATGTTCACTCCCGTTCCCTCTCACTTAATCCGACTAATTATCGCTTCCTGGCGATAGGTTGTGAAGAGTTTTGGCGATTTTTTAAAATATTGTTCATTAATCTGAAATAGTATAGAAGAATGAATGAAATATTATAAGTTAGTAATAGTAACGTTTATATTTTAAACGGGCTGATAACAAATATCTATTATTAATGGATGTAATAGCAGTTTCCATTTCAAACAGGCAGATACCAAATTTCCATCATTAATAGAAGTAACAGCACAGTTTCGACTTCAGGGAGATATATACCATACCTTCATCATTAATAGAAATAATCGCACAGTTTCGACTTTAGGCAGACAGATATAAAATCTCTATTATAATTCGAAGTAATAGTATAGTTTCGGCTTCAGAGAGACATATATCAAATCTCCATTAATAAGACTAATAGTATAGTTTTTACGTAAGTTGTTGCAATATTTTTCATATGATGGGAATGTATGATCACCGAAAGTTAGAAGGTTCTACTTATAGACACTGGTGATAGAAACTGGCGAATCAAATGGAGCCATGTTCTGCTAGCAACCAATCAGAAACAAGAGTTGCTCCATAAAAAGTACTAAATCCTTTAGCATTCTAGCACGTATTTTTTTCGTGTTAACACGAGAAAGATTTTTTGCTCTTTGCCTGCAAAATTATAAAGTCCATGACCTGTACAGAAAAGCTACCCACTGAAAACTCTTCATCTCCAGGACTTGTACAGAATAGCTACCCATCGGAAACTTTTCTGGAATTAAACATGGCTTTAAATTCAAGATAAGACATATAAGAATTTCCATTTATAATAGAACTAATGACATAGTTTCATTTTCAGGCAGAAACATATCAAATGCCCACCATAATAGAAGTAATTCAATAGTTTCGTTTTCAGACAGTTAAAATGTCACATCTCCATTATTAATAGAAGTAATAGTATACCTTCGTACCTCCATAGACGGATACTAAATATCTATTATTAATGGAAGAAAAAATATGAGTTTGATTTCGAACAGATATATACCAAATCTCTCTCATTAATAGGAGTTATAATATAGTTTCAACTTAAAACAGACAGATACAAAATCTCCAGTGTTTATACGAGCAATATTATATATTCGCCTTAAAATATATAGATGCCAAATCTCCGTTATTAGCAGAAATGATGGAATAGTTTCAACTTTAGACAGACAGATAACAAATCTCTATTATTTATAAGAGTAATATTATAGTTTCAACTTCAGACATATAGATGCCAAATCTCCGTATTTAATAGAAATAATAGCATAGTTTCAACTTCAAAAATTTCTATTTTTATGAGTAATATTATAGATTCGGCTTAAGACAGACAGATGATAAATATCTATTATTGTAAGAGTAATATGATAGTTTCAACTTCAGACAGATAGATGCCAAATCTCTCTCATTAAAATGAGTAATAGTATAAGGTTCAGCTTAAAAAAAGACGTACTAAATCTCCATTATTTATAAGAGCAATATTATATGTTTGGCTACAAACAGATAGATGCCAAATCTCCGCTATTACTAGAAATAGTAGTATAGTTTCAACTTTAGACAGGCAGATAATAAATCTCTATTATTTATAAGAGGAATAGTATAGTTTCGGTTTTAGACAGACAGACGGCAAATCTTTTTATTATTTTTTTAAAATTTATTATTATTATTGTTATTATTGTTATTATTATTATTATTATTATTATTATTGTTATTATTATTATTATTGTTATTATTATTGTTACTATTATTATTATTGTTATTATTATTGTTGTTATTATTATTATTATTATTGTTATTATTATTATTATTGTTATTAATATTATTATTATTGTTATTATTATTATTATTGCCATTATTATTGTTATTATTATTATTATTTTTATTATTATTATTATTATTATTTTTATTATTATTATTATTATTATTGTTATTATTATTGTTATTATTATTCTTATTATCATTATTATTAATATTATTATTTTTATTATTATTATTATTGTTATTATTATTATTATTGTTATTATTATTATTATTGTTATTATTATTATTATTGTTATTATTATTATTGTTATTATTATTATTATTATTGTTGTTATTATTATTGTTATTATTATTCTTATTATCATTATTATTAATATTATTATTTTTATTATTATTATTATTATTGTTATTATTATTATTATTGTTATTATTATTATTATTGTTATTATTATTATTGTTATTATTATTATTGTTATTATTATTATTATTGTTGTTATTATTATTGTTATTATTATTATTGTTATTATTATTATTATTGTTGTTGTTGTTGTTGTTGTTGTTGCTGTTGTTGTTGTCGTCGTCGTCGTCGTCGTCGTCATCGTCGTTTCGGCCACAATTATAAATAGATGAAATAGTCTAGAAGATCCCAATAAGCTTTCCTCTCAAACTATTTATAAATGTGTTGTTTTTTTCTTCTCAAGGACCCTTAAAACAATCTTTATGGGAGAAACAGGTGTAAGACATGTCAAAAGCCTTTTAACAGTTAATAGGTTTTGTAGGGTATCACATGGCAGTGGTTTTCGTTGATCGACATCGCATAAATAAACCCCTTTACTTGTCCGAATTCCCAAGATAAAATATCAGATGAATCAGTTGAAGCCCTTAAAATCTTGAAATCATATGTAGGAATTATGTAGGCGTAATATGAACCATCTTGTGGGCTTTCGTTACCTCGCAAAAATTGGTGCGAATGTTTTTCCTTTATTCTTTGTAAGAAGGTTGAGAAGAAAAGGAAGAAAAACAAACTGAAAGGGAAGAAAGATAAAGATGAAGAGAGAAAGAGAGAGAGAAAGAGAGGGGAAGAGAAAAAGAGAGGGAGAGTGAAAGAAAGAGAGAGGTGGGAAATGAATGAAAACAGAAAGTGAAAGAAAGAAAAAGAAGGAAAGAAAATAAAAGCAAAGACGAAAAGAAAGAATAAAAGAAAAGAGGAAATGGAAACTGAGGAAGGAATGAATAAAATTGAGCGGAAGAATTAAAGGAAAAGAAATAGATACAGAGCAGGACCGGCCTTAGTTAATTGGAGGCCGTAGACAAAGTGAATTTGGTTACCCCAAATAAAATAGAAAAACAAAAGAAATACCAAAAAATAAAATTACGAAATTTATTAAAAACTATCTATACTTATAACTAAATCAACAAATAACTGAAATTTATGCAAACATATTCGTGCAGATGTCCTAAAAAAAAACAAAAACAAAACAAAAACTTTTCATGTTTTGATAGCAACAATGTCTCGAATAAATTTGTGAATAACCCAGAGACTGGATCTCGTTCGATAGATATCATTGTTCAGGTGTTCTTGCGTTATTGCTGTTCTCAAATAGTTTTTTGTTTCTTTTTATTAATTTCAACTTGGAAAAACTTCTTCCCCCCGATGCAACAATAATCGGAATTGTCAATGCTATATGAAGGGCTATAGCAACATTTGAAATAGCAGTATTTAAACCATGATAATAAATTAAATGTAAAGCACCGAGAGAAGACGAAACAGTATTTGAAACAACGTTGGAAAATATTTGCAATTCACTAAGTATTCAAATAAATATGCATTAAGATCTCAAGCCTATATTAATACGTCTATATTTTGTTTTAGTCATAATTAGCATTATGTATATAAGTTTTTTTCTTATGATTCCTGTGAGAGACCCCCCACTAATCGGAAACCCTAGGCGGCTGCTTAGTTTGTCTATGCCTAAAGCCGGGTTTGTAGCCAGAAAGAAAGAAAAGAAGGAAAAAGAAAGACAGGATTAAAAAAAAATAAAGAAAATTTAAAGATAATTATTTATTGATTTAAAAATACCAGTAAAAACTAAAACTTATAAATCATAATAATTTAGGTAAAAATGCACCGAAAAAATGTACAGGTAAAAATGTGACAGGTAAAAATGGCAAGCGTAGATAAATAAATAAAAATGGCACAAGTGAAAAAATATAGATGCGAGTTTATAAAAATCTTGGTAGCAATATATAAAAAGAAAATATTAAGAAATTTATCAAATTAAAAATAAAATTATATCTACATGTAAAAGTAGATTAGGAATCTCTGCTGATCCCATCCTTTCCCAAAAGAAATTCTACTTTTTTGAGCCACTTAAAGATCGGAAAAGGCAATTGTTTCGAAATCGGGAATTTAGAAACGAATCGGTAATAGTATCGGAATCGGGAAGATATTTGAATAGTCCCATCTCTCATATCATGGCATCCATTCAGTCGCTAGAAGCAATGGACATCCCCTGTAACGCTGATTGCGCGTATAATTGTAAAGCAAGTGGTGCACACTCCCTAACCCCACCGCTATGAATCGGCACTGCTTGAATTCAGTAGGAAACGATTGGAAACGATGCCGGGATAAGTAGAGAGCCGGCAATGCATTTCCAAATGGTCACCCATTTTAGTGCTGACCAGGCTCAGCGCCGCTTAACAATCACTAATCATAAAACTTATAATTACATTTTATATTTTCCATCGAATGCTCAACGGAAGGTCTACAATGCCGTTGTCCTTCTCTCCCTTCTCTAATGTTTCGAAATGTGGACAATGTATCGCAGGCATATCAAGAAACTGGAATTCTGCCACGTGCGAGCTCTCCGCTCCATCCTAGGAATCAGGTGGCAGTACCGTATAATCAATCTGGAGGACCTCGACCAAGCTAATTTCACCACCATAAAGGTCACCATCATCAACATCCAACTTCGATGGGTTAGACACGTGATTCAAATAAAGGCGTGTCGCATGGTGAGACGCCTGATGTACGGAGAGCTCCAGGCCGGCAAAAGAAACCAAGGTTGACCAAAACTGCTGTATAAGGACACAGTTAAAGCCAATCTCCAGTGGTACTACATCAAACCGAAAAACCTGGGGGGCCATGGACAGACCAAGATGGTGAGGCTCAGTTCACAAAGCTGTAGCCAACTTCAAAGACAGAAACTCTACTACCAGAGAGAGACGCCGAAGAGCAGCCTCAGCAGTGATCGCAACAATTGATTTCCAGTCCCTTCATTGTTCAAGACTGTGCCTATAGGTTGGATCTGCAGAGCCACTTCCAAGTTCATAAATGAGATGCAGAACACAAACGGCATCATCGGATCCGACGGACAACCACTATATTTTCCATAAGCCTACGAGTATTTTGTATTTTTTTAATTGCGTAGAAATCGATCGGCTTTTTTTTTTAAATCCAAGAAACACGTTTTATAATATGCTCTTGTTATTAGTTTACTGATACAACAAAGAAGGAATTCTAGGAAAGTGTTGTAGTGAAATAACAATGTGCGCGCGGTTTAATTTGTTTAGCATTGAGCTAGAAATAAAAGATAGACGGCGGCGATGTTGACGGAAGTTTATTTTGTTTTAAAAGCAAAGGGAAAACATGTTGACTTCTGAATGACGTCACGTCACGGTTATTAGACGCCAGAGAGAGAGAGAGAGAGAGAGAGAGAGAGAGAGAGAGAGAGAGAGAGAGAGAGAGAGCATCAGACATGTTCGGGAAGAGACAGTCATTGGAGTGCGTGGGGATTGTCTAGACTCTAGATTCTAGAGGGATGAATCTAAAAAAAGTTATCTCAAATTTTCTCTTTCGATATTTTGCTGTTCCTCTCTCATTCTCCAGTTTTCACATTTTCTATTCTTTTCTCTCCTTTTTTTAACCCCGATTTTACCAGATCAGGCTGTCTGAAGATGCCGACTTTCTGATCTAAAATGCACCAAACATTAATGTTATTCGTATTATGTTTCATTTGGACTAATTCGACTGCTGTTCTTATCCTGAGTGTTATTCGCATAACCTTTCGATCGATACAACCTCCGACCTTCTTCAGATGTATCTTGTACTCAGTAATTTTTCTGACGAACTTGGAAATCAACACGGAATTTCGAACAGAACCCTTTATTTAATCCATGGGGGTATCATTCCGTAGGCCATGGCTGGGTAGAAAACCTAAGTAATTCGCAATTGTATTTTCTTTTTCTTCTTTCTTTCCTTCTTTCTTTCTTTATTTCTTTCTTTCTTACTTTGCCTCCATTTTTTACTCTTCTCTCACTGAGGCCAACGATTTGCCGTGATGGGCAATCTGTGACACTTAAGAACATGATCCTGGTTGCTGAGCAGTCAATTATCCGGAAAAGTGGATATGCGCACAGCAATACTCCACTTTGGCCCTTACCTGGGCTAGACGGATGGTTGGAGAGGCCAGGCCTGCTCAATCGGCTGGTTACATCAAGCCCCGCCACATAAAACACGTTCGAACCTAATCACAACAATTAATATTTCAATTCCAACCGCAACTAATAACTATCAATAATTGCCTCCTAGGATATAAATACGGCACAATAACGTTGACATACCGGTTCTCGCCAGATCACCGGTTAAGCAACGATGAGCCTGGTTAATATCAGATGGGTGACCATTTGGGAAGGCAAGGCGTTGTATGTACCACGCCGAGGCATAGAAATTTCCAGTTGGTATCTGGAGGTGTTTTAACTCACTGGAGGAGATATACCCCCGAAACAAGACGGGAAGCAACGGGAAACCATCGTCTTTACTTGTCTTCCCAAGATTACCATGACTCGACAATTTGGAGAGATATGGTCTCAGACACTGTTAAAACAGAAGTGCCGTTGCATGCATGCGAAGTGTAAAGGAAAGCGGTGGCTGAGAGTCAATTAATTATTTGAAAATATATAGAACTTGAAGAACGAAAGAACTTTTATTAAAATGGTTTGATTTGGAGTTAAATAACCTGGAAAGGGTTGATATGTCGTAAAACAAAATAACCAAACCAAACATTATAAATAAATATTTGAAGATATAAGGAACTTGAAACATAAAAACGTTTTTTTTTAAATTACTGAATTCAGCATTAAATAACGTGAAAAAGGTTGATATGCTGCAAAGCAAAGAACTAAACCAAGCGCCATGAATAAATATTTGAAAAAACAAGAACCCAAGTTTGCCCAGCTGGCTAAACTTGAGTCGTTGTACCGGAAAAATATCCAGTAAATAAAACGTTGTTTAGTAAATCGTTATTTTTTGTCATTTTTTTTTGTTTGCATTTCCATATACCACACATGGATATAAATATCATTAAAACATCTGCTGGGTCATAAGCTTCATTTCGGTATCTAACTTGCCTGGATGGGTTACCATAGAGATAAACAGCGTCACACACAGACAGGCAGACAGCAGGAAAATTTATAATAAGATACAGAATTTGAAGCATAAAACTTTAAGCAAAATGGACGGATTCGGCATTAAATAACTCGAAAGGATAACGCCATTAAACAAAACAACCAAACCTTTTCTTTTGTCGTTTTATTTTTCTTTCCTTCTTTTTGTTCTGTTTTCTTCTTTTTAATTTATTCTTTCCCTTTTCTCTATCTCGCCCGTTCACGCGTGATAATTAAATCAAAACAAACGATATTTAATTATAAACTGTCTGTCGCAGCCTTTATTTCGTAATTTTGATGAGGAGGATATTATTTGTTACTTCATTTCGAACCAAATCTCCTTCTGTAATATATTTACCGCCCTTCCATCCCCAAACCGATCACGAACACTCTCCATTTCAATGCCAACAGTTACAACCCCCCACTCCTAAATACACACCATGAGACACACCCTTTCTGGCACCACGAAGACGCATCATTTTAACCACCTTTCATCAACAATTTCCGAGTTATAAATCTACTTTTATGTGATGCATAAACAATTTTTGTTCGGAAATAAAAGGATTCTGTAGAGGTACCTACCTATGTATGTGTGTGTTTATATGGAACTTCCAAAAGTAATTACAACATAACCTGAAAATCAGATTATCCTTCACAGAAATTACACTACAAAATAACGAGAAAACAAGCATAAAAAACTAAATACGTCCAAGTGCGTACAGTACAAAAACGAACTTTAAATTGTAATATATATATATATATATATATATATATATATATATATATATATATATATATATATATATATATATATATATATATATAAAGCTGAATGTGTGTGTGTATGTGTGTGTGTGTGTGTGTGTGTGGTCACGAATAGGCCAAACACTATGGTTGACTATTTTAAATAAACTGATTACATATAATGATAGGAGATGTATCAAGACACAGGAATGGATATGTTTGATCTCGCAGAACGGTGGTTCATTAAAATTGTGGGATCTGCATTCGCGCCTGGTCCACAAAGTATGGAAAAAAAAAAACGTTTACAAGTATTTTTGATATAGATGTACATAATAATACTTTGATAAGTATGTTTTAACTTAAATAGGGATGGTATAATAAAATTGTAGGGTCTGCGTTCGCGCTTGGCCTCCATAGAATGGAAATAGGCACAAACTTTAATAAAGACTTTTCATACCTATCTGCGTAAGTATACTTTGATAATTATGCTTCAGTTTGAAGAAATATGGTATTATAAAATTATGGGGTGTTCGTTCGCACCTGACCTCCATAGAATGGAAATATGTCACAAAGTTTAACAAGTTTTTTTTAATATAGATCCACAGAATATTGTGATAAGTGTTTCAGTGTGAACAGGCATGGTATAATAAATTATGGGGTTTATCTATTTTATTTTTACTTTCATCATATTTTGCTTTGGTTTTGATACCCCTAAATTCAACCCAAATTTACAACCCTCCATTTTCATAACCTATCATACTTTCATAAATCAGAGTCCATTTTCTGTAGGCTGTTTTTGAACCCAGTCAACGACGGGTGCTTTTGCTGGTATATATATATATATATATATATATATATATATATATATATATACTAGCATTTAAGCCCGGCGTTGCCCGGGTGTTTGGAGATGTATGTTGAGCAAAAAAAAAAAAAAAAGCGGTCAGTTTTTTTTTAATTTTGACCCCTATTATGACCTTTTTACATTTACTTTTTGGGCTCTAATCAAGTTATTAAGTTAGATCTATATGCAAGGAACCTATATCTAAAATTTCAAGTGTTTAGACCCACAATTCTAGGAGGAGTTTGGTAGAGTTATCAAAGGTCAAATCGTGGAACTTTTACCCCTTACCAGCCAAATTTCCGGCCGAAAACGAATTATACATATTTTCTTAAATCTCAGTACTCTGTATCTCAAATTTTGAGTATGTAGACTAAAAATTGACAGAGTTATTGCGTAGGGAAATGTACACAGACAAACAGACACACAGACACTTTCACTTTTATACATATATAGATAGATAGACTAATAGATTAAACAAAAATATATACGTATACATAATATATATGGAAACAATTTTTTGTTTACTGTAAAGATTTTACGCAAATATTATGCAAGTATATATCATGTACAATATCTGCATGAATATAATTACACGTAATAGTTTACTAAACATTATCATCCCATATGAAAACCGAAAAAAATTAATTGGGAATTAATTAAAATGAATGTTTAAAAGTATATGCAAATTAGCTAGATCTTTTGCTAGTGAATGCATTTCCACAACCCATATATAACAAAATTATATTTTCTTTTTAAATAAATAGAAAAATGGGGCTTTTATATGAATGTCAACACACACAAAAGAAAAAAGAATTTATAGGAGTATAGATAAATTGAAACATTATTATCCTTTAATTTCTGTATTTTTGTAAGATTATAAAAAAATAATCATTAATTTAAGTAAGTTGTAATTTAAACTAAGTGCTTATTTAATTAGAATATTTATTTACTTTTTTACATGATGATTTGATTTGTTCTCAAACGTGTTGTAACGATGAATTATTACTTCTTAAAATAAAGTAAAAGAGTATTTAAGTGTGAAACAGTAAATTAAAGTCAATGATTTCACTGACAATTTATTCATTGAAAAAAAATAAGCAAACACAATTTATTAATAAGTAAAGAAAATACAACGACAGAGTAGGATGCAAATCTTGGTCTGTTTGCTTTTTATTTTTTTTTTACAATTTTGCCCATCCGTATTTGTCTAAATTAATCGTTATTAAAAATAATATCAATTTTTCAATTATTTTTTTTTCTTAGTGATCCTAGATCTCAATTGTTTCATTTTTTTTTAATATTTTCAGAATTATAAAAAAAATTCTTACGCTGATATTTGCACCATCATGCGTACAATGAAAACTATTATAATAATAGATTTGAAATTTTTTGAGAATTATCATTAAACCTCCATGAGATATTTATTTTCAATTATATCATTTTTGGGTGAAAATATTGAATAAACAATGAATTAATTCAATATATTATCGATAATTTGAGATATGAATTATATTTATTTCGTCATGTTCCTGAAATATTAAAACATTTTTTTTTAAATTGGTAACATCTATAATGCTTTATTTATTTATTAATTTCTTTTTCATAAAAAACAAACATAAATTAATGCATATTAATTATAGTACATAAAATTAAAATTTAGCAAAGGTGTTTTTGTTTACAAAAAATAATATATTTTTTACTAAAATTAAAAGGAAAATTATGGGTTCATTATATTCTGTGATTGTTAATTAATAAGTAGTGAAAATTTAATTAAAAATGAAATTAGTGGTCAAAATGTGTTTATGCATTTTAGGGATCGGCCATTTATTTTGCACGTACTTAATTAAAAAAAAACACATATTTTTTTTTTACGTATAAGGACACAAAATGTCTTTTAAAATGTCTAAAAATAGAATTTCGGTCGTTTACTACGACCTTTAATGAAAAGAGTGTTTTTGCGGTGGATGGCAGTAGCAAGGGCAATGAGTATAGCGAATATGGTAAAGAAACGCTTACATGTCACTCCATCCACAAACAAACACACACACTCACATGTGCGCACACATACATATATAAACACACAATTTTTAATATTTAATATACATTAAATGTATTTTAATTTCTAAATATTTTCAAGTGGAACATATATATAAATATAAAAATAAAATAAATGAATAATATGAATACATAAAAATAAAAATAAACAATGACAATAAATATAATGGACTCGTCCAAATTGTATAAAAAATAAAGTAGTTTTCTAAATAACGAATACTTTTTTCTTGTGTAAAGACGACTAACACAGATATGAACATTTTTAATTATAGGCAATATAAAATGAATCCGGAACGTTTTCATTCTTGATTTTTAAGGGTGTGGTGTCTAATCAACACTGCTGGGGAGCCATGAGATAAAATGAGTTTTGTTTTTAATCCCCGAAGTAATCTTTCATAGTAAACAATTGATGATCCTTACAAAAATATCGTAAATTCTTGGAAGCTACGTAATAGTTATTTCGAGGGATTGGTTGACTAACAAACACTGGAATTTTCAAACGATAGACGTGGGACTAATAGTTTGTTATTTTATTAAATTTTATGGATTGTAAAAAAAAAGATTATATAACTATCTAGGCACACACACACACACACACACACACACACACACACACACACACACACACACACACACACACACACACACACACACACACACATTAGTGATGGGACGATTCCAATATTTTTCCAATTCCAATACGATTACCAAATCCGTAGTAAATTCCCGATTCTAATCTAATTACCGATTTCGATGCTTTCTAAATCTCTTAAAATACAACTATGAAATGGTTATTTTATCCCGATTACTGAAGAAACACATCTTAAAGGTGCATACATTTTTCTCAAACGTAAAAACACATTTGTGAGGGAGTGATCTATAGATTTTCGTTTTACTTGAAGTTTAAAATCAATAAATATTTATTATTTTATTATTACTACTTAAATAAAAACGATAATGAAATTAATCGTTTTTGACAAAAAAATAAGCACGAATTTTTCCGATTCTGACGCCCTTTTTCCGATTCCCGATTAACCGCCCCATCACTAAAATTATAAAACTCAAATGACCTTGTAACGGGTGTTGTAACCCAACATTCGGTTTACGACTTCCGGTTGCGCGTGGGTACATAAACAAACAACCAACGAGACAATAAAAAGTATTTTACTGTGTACGTTTTCAGCGTTCTAATTGATTTTTTTTCGCGTTTAAATTATCCAAATAAACAATTGTTGATACTTTCTGCATTTTTTTTACATCGTTCATTTCCGTATTATGTTTAAGTTATTTTAACGCAATTTTCTTACAAATAAGTCTACTTTAACCCGTTGACAATCATAAGAGCATTTTACAACGACAATTTACCAACCGCCTTCATCTTTTAAAAAAAATTATTCTACATTTTTTAATACAATTTTCTTAAAAAACATTCATACATTTTCTTCTACACTACCAGCATAAATAAATAACCCCGAAAATATGTTTTCTTTTTAAATTTGCATTACAAATAAATAATCAACGCGACATTAAAACATATTGTTTTACTGTGTACGTTTTCAGCGTCCCAATTGTTTTTTTTTTCGCGTTTAAATTAAAAGATATATCAACATTTGAATTTAACTTTAAGTATTGTGTTAAGTTCACATTTACCTATAAATATGGCAAACCACTTATAATTTAATGGCTGTAAGTTTTTTTTTTCAAAAATAAATAATTATAAACAGAACGATTCATAGAAATCTATCTATATTCTTTTTTCATTTTAATATACTTTCATAGATATGTTTCTATTATGTCACAAAAAAACTATTTTCTTTACGTCACAAGTGTCACGCTCATACATTAATTCCATAGCTAATATAACATACTGACCCAACGGGTCACGGATAGTCTAGTCTAGTATATATATATATATATATATATATATATATATATATATATATATAATTATTTACTATAATAATTATTAAATACCTACAGACACTAGTGTTTCGTGTGTGTGTGTGTGTATATATATATATATATATACATATATATATATATATATATATATATATATATATATATATATATATATATATATATATATATATATTAGGCACCGCCAAAACTGGGGGGGGGGTAGGTCAGTACTTTTTGACGGACCGTCTTTTTAAAAATCTACCAAAAATCAGGTAATTATCCGATCAATACGAAATTTTCAGCGATTATTAGGAGAAGAATGAACTTTATAACAGTGTACTTATTTTTCATAAACGATATTTATATATATATATATTTTTGCTTACAAAACCCCCCTTGTTTTGAAGTGGGAACAAATATGCTTAAAATAATCATCTGAAACTGAACAAAACATATTGTGTTGTTGTAAGGGACAGAATTATAGATTAAAAAAAACTTGTTTGCATACCTTATTTTGACGTCTGAATATCAGAACTTCGATTGTGTTTAATTATCCCGCTTTTGAGTTTTAAAGTGTGAAATTCGGTGAATATGTTAAGTAAAATAATTAATTTAAGTTAAGCAAAACAAAAAAAATTTTTTTTTCAATATTTATACGAAAAAAGCCATTTTAAAATTTTTGATAAATAAATTAACAATTTTTTTTTAGCGAGTCGAATAATGCATGACCATTATTAAGCAGGGCATGCTTTGAATAATCGATACAAAAAAAAAATTCGATAAATATTGTGCCCTTTGTGTTAAAAATAGCATCATTTTTTTCGATCCCGTTTGAAAACGTTTGCCGCCTTTCGACTACGATGGACCAAACGCGCTGAAATAATTTTTTTTATTCTGCTTTAAATTGCCCCCCCCCATTTTGGTGAGCCTGGCCCCCACACACATACACATTAAAAACCAAACTCATACAAATGGTCACCCATCTGGTACTGGCCAGCCTCAGCTTAATAATACATTGAAATTTTCGTCACTGAAAAATAAGTTTTTTTTGGCCTGTTTGGTCTTCCATAGTTTTCTCCTTATCAAACGCAAACGTAAACAGAGTCGATCTAGACTCTACATCGACGCGAAATATCAGAATAAGTGGAATTATTTGAAATTCAGGTACTTATATTATAATATTTTTGCATATTCTCTTAGAAAATCATCCTAAATCTTAGTTAGACAATAAATAAATAAATTAATTATTTCAAAAACCTTTTTTTTTAAATATTTAAGTACGTTTTTTGTGCAAGACAAAAAAATGTCAATTGTTAACTTTTGGGGAAAATTTAACATTTAAAATTTAATTAAAAATAGTAGAAAATGTTTTACATTATTCTGTTTTCTATATGATAAAATTCAGGGTTTTATCTTTCTGGAAAAAAAAAAAAGTTACTCAGAAATAATGGATTTTAATAAATGTAATTTAGTTTTAAAAAACAACAACTTGATTTTGCGGCCATTTTTGGCGGTGCCTAATATATATATATATATATATATATATATATATATATATATATATATATATATATATATATATATATATATATATATAGATAGATAGATAGATAGATATGTAACGTTTGTGGGAGTGAATTCCCAGCAAACTGCTCGATTATAAAGAAAATATTGGTACTATTGTCATAAAAACAGAGGCTAAAGAGAGTTTGACTTAGGCGACCAGATATTGCTCCCCTTTGTTTTAGATTTGAAACTGACGGTACCATGTTTTTTTTCTGATCTTCTGTAGCAGACACATGTATTAACCCTTTTATTTAAATCAAAGTTATTCCATCTTCGTCCTCGTATATAGGTAGCTTCTCCATTTTTCTAATTAAATATATAAACACAAGTCTACCAATATGGGGATATAAAATGCGTACGATTAAAAGACAAAATAAACATTAGAAAACATTTGAACGCGAAATGAAAAAATAAAAGAAAGAAAAAAAAAAGAAAAGCAAAAAATAAAGAAAGGAAAAAAAAAAGAAAGAAAGAAAGGAGCGGGAAGAGATACGTCTGCCGGCGTCTAATGTCAGGTAATCTGAGTGCATCACGTCCAAGTTGCTCTCACCGTATCGTCTTGCCGGCATTTGTTTATGTAAGATCAGTCAGCGTCCGACTCTGCGCTGGAAACTTAAAAGTCTTTTCTGCTCAGACAACAAAGAAGGAGAGGCAACAAGAGCAGATAAGCAAGGCGCCTGGTCTTCATGACTATCGTCTGCTGGTCATGTCGTAGTTGGGTTTCCGGACTGTTGAGTCTAACTCATACTTGAAAGAATCCTCTTCCTCCTCCCCATACTACACTACTACTACTACTACTACTTAGTAGTAGTAGTTTCAAATAGGTTATTTCAAAGTAAACCTTTGTTCTTATAAGCACGGCTTACACCCACGAAGCGCGCCAGCTATGTAAAATGGGTATACATTTACCTACGCGTGTATTCATGGCGCAACAGATAAAGCACTAAGTGTAATCGGTTCTTCTAAACGCTGAAGTTTGATACTTAAAAGGATACTGCTTCTACTATTATTTCTGTTGCTACTAATACTACTGATTTAAAGCATTCGCAGCAAAAATTCGTCTAGCTACAACCATTGCCATTAAGTTCCCTTTTCCCCTTCTATGTATGTCTACCTAAATAATAATAATCACGCTGACACACCGATCCGCATTAGATCACGTTAACGATGTTGAACCTGGTCAGCACTAAAATGGGTGACCATTTTAAAATATCAGATGCTGTATGCGCTCTCTGCATATCTCGGCATTGTTTCCAGTCCTTCTAGAACGGGAATCAAGTAGTGCCGATCTAGGAGATGAATGATTAGGGATTGCGCAACCTTTGTTTCACAATTCAGCACTTGTCATTCATCATCCCCCCCCCAGAATGATCAGATGATCCTCGTTGTTTCGATGGATGGACACCCACCTAAAACTGAACAGAACTTGCATGAACAAAGTTTCTTTCCAAGAACTACCCGTCTATGGAATTCAATACTCAGGACTATTTCTCAGTCGAATAAAACAAGAAATCCAATGTAAATGGATTTTTGTTTAGCCGTCGTCTTATATATAGACTTTTGCAAAAATATTCGTATGATATTGCAAAAGCGCTCGTACAATATAGCTAAAATTGTCCGCCTCGATGACTGCAAATTATCAAAATAGCTGTTTTCTGGTGAGCTGGCAGTTGGCAAGCGTTCACAGCACGAACCGAGGAAGAGATTCAGGGATTGTTTGAGAGACGGGAAGAGATAGCTGTGAGAAGGAGTAAATGGCAGAGAGTGGCAGAGGATTACGAGCATTTAATGTTTTTGGATATAATGTATTTAATGTATTTAAATATAATGTATTTAATGTTTTTGGATATAATGTATTTAATGTTTTTGGATATAATGTATTTAATGTTTTTGGATATAATGTATTTAATGTTTTTGGATATAATATATTTAATGTTTTTGGATATAATATATTTAATGTTTTTGGATATAATGTATTTAATGTTTTTGAATATAATGTATTTAATGTTTTTGGATATAATGTATTTAATGTTTTTGGATATAATGTATTTAATGTTTTTGGATATAGTGTATTTAATGTTTTTGGATATAATGTATTTAATGTTTTTGGATATAATGTATTTAATGTATTTAAATATAATGTATTTAATGCTTTTTGGATATAATGTATTTAATGTATTTAAATATAATGTATTTAATGCTTTTTGGATATAATGTATTTAATGTTTTTGGATATAATGTATTTAATGTTTTTTGGATATAATGTATTTAATGCTTTTTGGATATAATGTATTTAATGTATTTAAATATAATGTATTTAATGCTTTTTGGATATAATGTATTTAATGTTTTTAAATATAATGTATTTAATGCTTTTTGGATATAATGTATTTAATATTTTTGGATATAATGTATTTAATGCTTTTTGGATATAATGTATTTAATGTTTTTAAATATAATGTATTTAATGCTTTTAGGATATAATGTATTTAATGTATTTAAATATAATGTATTTAATGCTTTTTGGATATAATGTATTTAATTTTTTTAAATATAATGTATTTAATGCTTTTTGGATATAATGTATTTAATGTTTTTGGATATAATGTATTTAATGTTTTTGGATATAATGTATTTAATGTTTTTGGATAAATGTATTTAATGTTTTTGGATATAATGTATTTAATACTTTTTGGATATAATGTATTTAATGTTTTTGGATATAATGTATTTAATGTTTTTGGATATAATGTATTTAGTGTTTTTGGATATAATGTATTTAATACTTTTTGGATATAATGTATTTAATGTTTTTGGATATAATGTATTTAATGTATTTAAATATAATGTATTTAATGTTTTTGGATAAATGTATTTAATGTTTTTGGATATAATGTATTTAATGTTTTTAGATATAATGTATTTAGTGTTTTTGGATATAGTGTATTTAGTGTTTTTGGATATAATGTATTTAATGTTTTTTGGATATAATGTATTTAATGTTTTTGGATAAATGTATTTAATGTTTTTGGATATAATGTATTTAATGTTTTTGGATATAATGTATTTAAATATAAGCATTTAATGTATTTAAATATAATGTATTTAAATATAAGCATTTAATGTATTTAAATATAATGTATTTAATGTATTTAAATTTAATGTATTTAGATATAATGTATTTAAATATAATGTATTTAATGTATTTAAATATGATGTATTTACTGTATTTAGATATAATGCATTTAAATATAATGTATTTAATGTATTTAAATATAATGTATTTAATGTATTTAAAAATAATGTATTTAAATATAAGTATTTAATGTATTTAATGTATTTAGATATAATGTATTTAATGTACTTAAGTATACTGTATTTAATGTATTTAAATATAATGCATTTAATGTATTTAAATATAATGCATTTAATGTATTTAAATATAATGTATTTAATGTTTTTTTTCGCAAAACACTTTTTTATGTTGGGCATTAAATTGTCGATCATTAGGGACCACCAAATGAACGTGAAGAATTGTGAAAAATGGACCGCATGTTTCCGTGACGTCAAATATTTGTGTTAACTATACGAACTATGGAAAAGCAGAAGCGACTTAATGACTTTTTTTAAAAACCTTTGTTTATCTTCTTCAAACTGCAATTAATAATTAATTTTTGTTATAATTTTGTTAGGTTTTATGATTTACACAGTTTAACGATTAATAATATTCTAAAAATTTGTATATTAACTATGAACTACGGTTTTACTGAATGTTCTTTTGGTTACCTACAGGGTTCCATATTTTATTCGGTAAAAAGAGACAAACAAAATATGAGGGGGGGCTACAAAATGCATAATATTTGTGCAATAATATTTTGAAATTGGTTTTAATCTGGCGATAAAATAGTTGACAAGAGTTATGTTTATATTAAAACTTAATATTAAAAAAAACAAAACATTTAAACACGATTAATTAGAAATCTATGTTGTAACGGAACATTTTGAAATAATGGAATTTTAATCGTTTTAATCTTTTAAAAATTAATTAATATTTACGAAGTTTCTTTTTCTTGGCAATTCAACTGATTATAGCATATATTAATTCGAAAAAACGCTATTTAAAAAAACATAATAATATTAAGTTTATATCAATTTTTTAATTGCAACATCAAGGCAAGTTTTTGTTCAATATGTGTCTTTAAATTAAAAAAAAAATATTTTTTACTTCTTTGAACTCTTATGTTTCATAACAAATAGAAATATCGATAGATTTAAATATATTTTGTTTTAATTTCGAAAAAAATAAATATGGGGGGGGGTGGAACACGCACTAAAAAAATATTTCCCCTCGTATATTTTACGAAAACTGCATTTTATATGTAATTTCATTCTAAAATGGATAAGTATTGAAAATTTCACGAAAATCTGACCATTAGTTGATTTTTGCTAGATTTATTAAATACGGAGATGTTTTTACGTTCGGAATGTCTACTACATGGGAACATTAATTTGAAGCGCCAATTATGTAAACACGATTTTCGTCTCGCAATTTCATTATTTTCGTTCGATGAAAAAATGTTCCCTTCTTTTAAATGGTACAAAAGTTATACTGATAATATTAATTTATAATAAAGTTACATCGTGTTACATATGGGGGGGGTAATTCTGTGGTGACTTTTGGCAGTCCCCATCGATCATGCAGTGCTGTAGCTGCATTTCACTATCCCCAATATTTTTTCCAAACATTTCTAGGTATATTTATTTATTTATTCATCCTAGTCTTCAAAGGTGTTGTTCAACGACGTTTCGGCCAACTATTTCTCTGGCCTTCGTCACGTAGTTAACCACGACGGGATAGGAACGCTGAATCTCTTAACTGTGTCCACAGTAATTACTGCCTTCATTGGTTGTTGTCGTCTCACCGGGTTTTGGCTAACTAATCCTCTGGCCAGCTTTGGGTAAAATTGAAACCGCTATCTTCAACATTGCTTACTAGGAACCGTAAAGATTCAACGCCTCTATCCACTGCGCCACGGGCTCCTAAAACGTCGTAAAACAGCAATTATGAACACGAGGATAACAGTCCGCAAATAAATATATAAATATACAAATTACTCATCTCAAAGGATTACAATAATAAATAACATTTGTAGAGGACTAGGATATATAAATCCTAATCCCGTTACAAAAGAAAAATAATGAAATGAATGGAATGAAGGAAACAAAGACTCAATTGCTGGAATAGATAAACGTGTCGTTTATTTATTGTTGAAAGAATGAATGTTTTAGATATAACACGTGTTCATGTCCGCGCGGGTGTAACCATCGTTTGTTGCGGGATTGGTAGTATAGAAGGAAAAAGGAAATGTGTGTTCATCTCACGTTCGGGTCACTATCGTTTGTTCGCGCGTGGAAAGAGAAGTGAGTAATGTAATGGATAATGGGAATGATAGTCCAGCGTGTAGACAAAGAAAAATATAGAGGGTTGACATCAGTTAAACTGTGCGCCAT
Source organism: Euprymna scolopes (assembly GCF_053919585.1). NCBI lineage: Eukaryota > Metazoa > Mollusca > Cephalopoda > Sepiida > Sepiolidae > Euprymna > Euprymna scolopes. Next base: position 37,234,273 of record NC_136486.1, on the reverse strand, counting down.
GTTAGCCGTCATCTACGCGGTGGTGTTCTCTGGCACAACTAATAGATAGAGAGAGAAAGAGTGAGAATGTCAATCTAGTTCATGGAGAGAGAGAGCGTATAAAGTGTACATACTGTCTGTTAGCTCGTGCCCCCTACATAGTAGCAGGGGACGTGACGCGCGGGGGCGCCCCGACAGTGGGGGGGGGGGCGAATGGTCCGACGACCGCTCAGCTCGAGAGCTAAGTCGAAAAGGCTGGAAACAGCTTGTCTTTTGCTTTTATAGTTGTTTTCAGTAGTCTTTTGCGCATGTGTGGATTTCCTTTGAAAGGGAAGTGACGTCGTCCATCTGTGCGTACGTTAGCGTGTGTGTGTGTATACACGTGAATGTGAGTGTATGTACGCGAACGTGAATATATGTGCGTGTGTGGACGTGCGCGCGTATGTTTGTGTGCGCGTATGTATGTGACAAGTAATATAGCTTGAGATGTGAACGCGTGTTTTTGTGTGAGACTAGAAAACGCTCGCGCACATTTCTAGGTGTTTGTTCCGAATTTCTTTATACGAAAAAACAAAATAAAGAAAAAATCTGTACGATGTACGTACACGAGACAGAAAGAAAATATCGTAAACGAAAAGTCACTAAAATTGATTAAGTAGTTTTATTTTTAAATAAGAAAATCAAATTTTGTTATTAAAAGAACGGAGGCGATATCGCGACGCGATCTTGAAAACAAGGAAAATAACTTCAAATAATTCAAACTTATCAAATTTTAGAAAGCCATTCTTACCATGGGGACATTGCAAAAAAAAAATATCCCTCAAATTCTCTTAAAATGATTTTCTTTATAAAAATAAAGCTACTTGATTAATTAACGTGATTTTTGGAATACGATACGGATTTAAATTTTTTTTTTTTTAATATAGGTGGAATTCTGGACAAGAACCCATTTTTCTTCCAATAAATTATTGTTCACTAATTCCCCACTTTGTATTTGGAAATAGTCGTTTTATTTTTTGTTTTCCTTTTTTTTTTATTTTTTTAAATTTTTTTTTTACTGTGTTTTAAAAAGTTTTTCAGGTAGTTTACACGTAATCGACTAAAAAGTTCAATCTCATTTTTTTGTGTCTGTGTGAGCGGCTTGTGAGGACGATTCAGCGGAGAGCGTTAATCTACAAATCCAAATAAAAACAAGCATTTTTACGTTAAACTTACGGACTTAATATTTTAAGGCAAGAACATAACGTAATGTCGTAGTAATATGCAATACACACCCCTAAAATAACCGAAACACAATTCTTCCGAGCCCCCACTCCCCCAACCCATTCAAAAGTGGAAAAAAATTTTCATCTTCATTGACTGAGCTCAGAAATGTGGAAATGCAGTATTAGAACAGATACCAGACTTTGATCCTAACCAAACGTACGAAGCAGGTTGCAATCAAATTCATAATAATTAAACAAAATTGAAAAAAAAAAAAAGAAATAGATACGAATGCCTCCAGTGAGATTCGAACTCACGACCCCTGGTTTACGAGACCAGTGCTCTAAACCACTGAGCTATGGAGGCACACTTATGCGCAATATTTAAGTTAATTTTGATAGCCTACGCACTTTTTTATACCAGCGTTATATATCGTTATCTATTTATTAATCTCGTTTTAATCCTCAACCACAAACAGAACTAAACATTACATGTTTATATTAAATCACGTGACAAACTTCTTTATAAGTCTAATTTATTTATGCAAAAGTGAAAATAAAAATGTTATTAACACGACCATGTTATATCTATATTCGGAATTATAAATGTAAAATGCACATTTTAAAACCAGTATTGGAATTCTTATTTTGTGTTTATTTATTTAATACACTTGGTTGACGTGGGATCGATCCTCACCCACTACCATCTATGAGAATGAGGTGGGTTTCTCAACAAGACATAAACAACTGTTACCATTCAATCCGTGATATTGATAATTATTTATTTAATCGGCTGTATAAATCTAACTCTATCGATAATATAAAATAAGGTACTTTGAAATAGTAAATTTAGAAAGTCAGCAAAAAAAAAAAAATGAATAAATAAATGAACAACAACAATAACAACAACAACAACAAAAAACAAAAAAAATTTTTTTAAATAATAAAAAACAAACAAACAAAAAACTAAAACAAACTCCATACATACACATTTTCCATAGGTAAATCCGACCCATTTACCAACAAAAATAACTCCATATTTAGAAATTTAAATAGAATCGGAAAAGGTAATTGTATCGGAAAGTGGAAATTAAAAAAAATGAAATTTGCCAGGTGAAGGTTGAACAACAGCATTACGAATATGTATGCGTAACGTAACAGCTATTGCGCCAGACTTGTAGCAAACATGTCTTCATATCTCAAGCATTAACGTCAAAGTAAATCGTAAGCTAAACGTTCTGGTTTCGATTCTCGGTGGTGGCGCACAAATAATTTTTTTTTAAACTATTTAAATCATTACTATATATTGGGTCCAATATAAAATAATAAATACGATATCTACATTATTCAAATTATATTTAAGCGTATTTTACGACCGGGCGGTCTGCTAGTATTATTATAGAATCGTGATTTCAAAAGTAAAAAAAAAAAAAAAGTATTTGGGTACCACCATCCAGAATTGAAACCGAAACTGTAGCATTCTAAGCTACTGACGTTACCACTGCACCATCGCGACACAAATGCGGACTGCTCAAAAATTAAAAATAAACTAAAATTAATGTACAAAATGTATAACGATTTTTTCAATTTTGATCTAACTTTGACCTCATAGAAACTATTTTTTACCGACTAAAGATCCATAAAAGAATGGTCCTTAAAAATTCAATCATTTCGCCGCTTTGCAACTTTTAGTTTCGGTGAAGATAGAGTTTGAAAATATGGAGGCAAACTGACCGACAGACAGACAAACAGACAGATAGACAGAAAGCCAGACATATCGATTTTTATATATTAGATTAAGAAAGCTCCTTGCTTTGATAAGCTCATAGGATTGACTTTTACTCCTGACTAGACAGAATACAAAATAAACTTCGTAATCTAGTGGGGATAGTCTCTTCTTTATCACAGAAACGATGTTGCTAGTCTTTCTCTACTCAATTATTATTTTCATACTCCACACAGCTGCAGTCTCTGGTTACACTTTTTAAAAACATTCACTACGGGAGCTTATCTATTTACAACCACTGCAAAGAACTTTTATAATTGATCGTAACAGATTGTAGAAAATTCTATTTTAAATTTAAATGTTTAAATGTAACAGATCGTAGATAATTCTATTTGCCACGGAAGCGTGAAGCATTAAGCAAACGTTCAGTTTAACCAGAAACGGAACAGACAAATATGGATTCTTACTGAGATAGAATGTATTTAAAAAAGAAAAGTGTCTTGCGAACAGATTGTAACATGTTCTGTGAAATACAAATAACAAAATATTGGTAAGAACTATCGGAAGCCTCCAGTGAGATTCGAACTCACGACCCCTGGTTTACGAGACCAGTGCTCTAAACCACTGAGCTATGGAGGCTAATTGTATGAGTTACTGCTTTTAGCTTACTTGACCTATTATTGTTGACTCATTTTTTTTAAAGAGAAGCATTGTGTATGAGTCTATTAACAACACAGCTTCAAACATCTACCGCAAACACGACTGAAAATAATATGCTTATGTTAAGTCTCGAGGCTGACTTATGCGAGCTAGGAGCAAAGTGTAGTATCTGATAATACAATTGATCTTTACTTTCTCCGTCAGAGAATGAGAAATCCTTCGAGACTGAGGCAATTAAAAAGGTCATATCTAGAGTTAGAGCACCTTTTTTGGGCGGAGAGAAAAAAAAATACGTGACCCTCGCGGGGAGTCAAGTAAATAAGGACTTCGGGACATTTAGAATAACCAACGAGTCAAAAAAAAAAGAAAAAGAAAAAAAAGGGGGGGTGTTAAAAATAAATAAATATACAACAAATAAATGTTACTAAAATAACTATTCTATCTCCCTGGATAAGTATTTTTTGTGTGTTCTAACTTTTTTTAATGTGTTATTTTATTTAAAAACTGTTGAGTTCGAATAAAAAAAAAAAGTAAGAACAAAAAAAATTTGTCGGACGTCTATGAGATTACACTCCGCTCCTAAATTTAACAATTTTCACATTTTTTTTTTTCTTACTTTTTTTTTCGGTTAATTTCATAGATTACATACTAAATTTTCAGATTAATAAATAATTTGAAAAAGAAAATGATTTTTATCACCAGGGATCAGTTTTCAGTTATAACGTCCTACTAAATTGAACACCAACTTTCTGGCTATCATCTAAAAAAAAAAAAAAAAAATGGCGAATCTCTCGCGTGATCAGTGTATATTTTTCCGTCTAAAAAAGGGGTTACGAAGCGAACTTTCCTCACCCTCTCTTCCCCCTGTTCCTCTCATCTATCTAAAAAAAAAAAAAAAAAAATAGAACTTTGTATTCAATTTCTTATTTGAATTGAATATTTAAAAATTTTTTCCCCGACGCTAAAATAGGACATTACCATGACAGTTTTTCCAGCATACTCGATAAACTGTAAAAGTCATCATTTTGTAGGTGAGTCTTGAATTGGAAAGAAAAAAAATTACCATTTACAAAAAGATAGATAGATGGATAGATGAGAGAGAGGGTAGTTGGAATGAAAGCAAAAATTGACGCTAGATAGCTAGATAAATGGAGAGAGAGAGAGAGAGAGAGAGAGAGAGAGAGAGAGAGAGTGAGAGAGGAGAAGGTTAAGTATGTTTCCCTTGTTACCCGCTTTTCGGGCGGAAATATTCACCGGTCATGTGAGGGATTCGCCATTTTTTTTTATAGATGGTGGCCAGAAAATGGGTGTCCAATTTAGTAAAACGTTATAATTGAAAACTGATCCTCGACGATAAAAATAACTAAAAAAAAAAAAAGAAAATTTTTTTTTGGAGTTGTTTGTTTTGAAATCTGAAAGTTAAATCTGTAATCGATAAGATTAACCGGAAAATCGTAAAATAAAATGAAAATTGTGGAATTTAGTGGTGGATGCAATCTCGTAAACGTCTGCCCTCCCTCAAATGAATAACAGATATATACATGTTAGATTGCCATAACTAACAGTTCTAAGCAAAATAGACATCTGTTTTTAGGTTTATTTATCTTAATTTCCGTGGTTAAACTAGATGACTACTTTGCCCTGAATCGATATGTAAAGTAATTTAACGTAATAAAACTGGGAGGTTAATAAAAAAAAATAAATTAAAAAAATATATATTTTAGTTTACCTTGTAGGAGTGAACCTCAGGCCACATACTACTACCATGAAGAAAATACATTGTTTCTTTATCCTCTCTTTCTCTAAAAGAACTCAACTAACCAAGATACCCAAAAATCTATTCCCTTTTCTCTTCTGCTGTTGCTGCTCGCTCACCCCCCACTCTCTCTCTCTCTTTGACCGATGATTGACCTAAAAAGGATTGGACAGTCAGTCTCCAGGTTGTCACACGTGTCCTGCGAAGAGCAGACACAGAATTTTAAAAGTATGTAAAAACTAAGAAAATAAAATATTCCTCTCAAGCTAATATTTGTATCCACTTTGTCAGTTATAACAACCAAGAAACAAATATTAAAACCTTCTTATTTGTGACCTATTTGCACAAATAACCCGTAACGCACAATCACGTTGACACACCGATTGTTGCCAGATCACCAAAGTTAAGCACCGATCAGCATGACCAGTACCAAATAGGTTACCATTTGGGAAGGCTAGGCGCTGTATGTACCGCGCCGAGTCGTAGAACATTTCAGGTTTGTATGTGGGACGAGTTTAACTCACCGGAGGAGATGCACCCCCGAAACAAGACGGAAAGCAGCGGGAAACTACCGTCTAACTATCTGTCTTCCTGAAATTAACATGGCTTTACAATTTGGAGAGCTGTGGTCGTCGACGCTGTTAAAAACAGCAGGGCCGCTGATCTATCTTATAATCTATAAGGCAGTGGTTCCCAACCTTTCAAATATGGCGACTCATTTTAAAATAAAATATCTTATGCTATCAGGGTGACCCAACGTTGCCCGGGATTGAATGATGATCAACGAATGTTTCACACTCCCATATTTTTATTGTCATCGAATTTAATGAAATAACCCATTTTAAATCAAATCGATTGATTGCATACTCTAATTGGGAACCCATCACAATGTACCTGGAGGAAGCTTGACATGCGTCTCGCAGTGACTAAGTTCACAATATATTGTAGTCTACGTTACACTGTAGAGAACCTACTGTTGATTTTATAAAATTATTTGCATATATAATGGCTTGCATTAATGTTTAAAATGCAAAAGTCAATTATCATGCTTCAATTGTGCGCTAAACAGAAACATTTATTTCGAACGCGCCTTTTTATATCAAAGAACCTATTGTTGATTTTATATGCGTGGCATTACTGCTTGCGAGGTGATAATGGCTTGAATTTAAGTTTAAAATGAAAAAGTCAAATATCATGGTGAAATTATGCTTAACAGAAAAATTCATTTCGAACGTACCCCTGTCATATTAAAGAATCTACTGTTGATTTCATATGTCGGGCCTTTCAGTTTATCTGGTAATAAAACTTCTCAAGTGCACTTGTGATCTGAGTACTGTGTAAGATGTTAACTTTGGTCAAAATGGCCTGTTCTTTCTTTTATCGGATTATTTCGATTATCAATTATCGATACTTATTGAAGACATTGCGATATAAAACCTATCTAAGAACACTGTCAGGTACATAAATTACCTTGGTGTGAAATTTGGTAAAAACTGACCCAGCTGTTTTCGAGTCCATAGGGAACGAACTCATAGACACGCAGATACACAGACACACAACGTTCCCTTTATATAATAGCAGAGAGATAGCAGTAGAAATATTCATTTTTTTTCACGACAATCTAATATATATTGCAATTATTGAATTATAGATTTTTTAATCGTGGAGTAATAATAATTTCAAATTTATGCATAAAAAAATCCAAAGCTGCTTCAAAAATTAATTAATTGCAAATCAATTCAAAATTATTCGAACACACGTTTCCATCGTTCTGTAATGCGTATTCATGAACTGACCTCGACGAGACGGCTGGTATTGCAGTTTTTTTTTTAGCGAGCAATTCTTTGTTTGGCTCTGTTGTCGATGTGGTGCACCTCAAGTTATCTTCCACAATTAATTGATTTAAGAAGTTGTGAGAATGCTGTTTCACATAAGTTGTCGGGAACGGCAATAAATTCCTTATGATTTTTGATATGACAGGGAACTCTTGGGAACTTTTTTTTACCCCAAATTCTTGTATTAGGTTGACAAGAAAGTTCTTGCGGGATTTTTAATTTTGATTAACAAATCATGTATTTTCAAATAAGTTTTTGTTAAAATACCTTTACTTCATATATCATTTTAAAGAGCGTTTTTCGCTCTATCTAATAGTTAAAATTACGATGGTTTTAAAACAATTATGTTTTCTTTTCAGAAAATTGAATACAAAATGGACAAAAAAATCAAATTGCACAATTTTCTTTTTTCAATTTAAGCTAAGCCGAAAAGCAATTGAAACAGCTCGCGACATTAACGATGCGTTTGACCCAGGAACCACTACTGAACGCACAGAACAATGGGGGGTTAAGGAATTTTAAGGTGGCTCCGAGAATTTTGAAGATGATAAGCATAGTGGTCGGCCATCCGATGTTGACAACGATCAATTAAGAGCGTTAGTCGAAGCCAATCCATGCAAAACTGTCCGAGAACTTGCTTTTGAATTAGACGTAATGTATACGACGATTTCCAACCACTTGAGAGAAATTGGAATGATAACACTCCCCAAAAGAAACGCCATTATGAAGTGCCATCTTCCCTTCTTTTATGCAACAAGAACGACTTCTCGACCGTGTTGTGACTTGCGATGAAAAGTGGATTCTTTACAACAATCGGCGACGCTCAGCTCAGTGGTTAGACGCCGACGAAGCTTCACGACACTTCCCAGAGCCTGAGTTGCATGGAAAGAAGGTCATGCTGACTGTTTGGTGGTCCGCGACTAGTCTCATCCATTACAGTTTTTGAATGCAGGCGAAACCATTACGGCGGAGAAGTACTGTCAACAAATGGATGAAATGCATCAGAAACTTCGACAACAACACCCAGCATTAGTCAACAGAAAAAGCCCAATTTTCCTCCACGACAATGCCCGACCGCATATTGCAGAAGTTGAACGAATTGAGCTAGGAAACTCTGCATCATTCGCCATACTCTCCAGACTTTTCACCTACCGACTATCACTTTTTCAAGCATCTCGACAACTCTCTGCGTAAGAAATGCTTAAAAACCCTAAGCAATATCAAAAACGCTTCAACGACTTCATCGCAATTGGAACGCAAAATTTTTACGTTACTTGCATAAATACACTTGTTTTGCGTTGGCAAAAGTGTGTTCATTCTGATGGGTCTGATTTCGATCAATAAATCAATCTTAATTGATCCTTGTCAACATCTGATAGCCGATCACTACTTCATCATATTCAAGACTCTCGTTGCCGCCACAAAATTTAGTAGTTCCTGGACATGGACATCGCGAGTTTTTTCTGTAGCTTTTCGGCTTAACTTTAATTGAAATAAGAGAATTATACGAATTTGCTTTTTTCCATCTTGTATTAAACGTTCTGAAAAGAAGACACAGTCATTTTAATACGATTGTAATTCAAATGATTAGATAGAGCGAAACACGCTCTTTAAAATGATATATAAAGTAAGGGTGTTTAACGAAAACTTATTTGAAAATATATCACTTGAAATCAAAATTAAAAATTCCGCAAGCACTTTCTAATCAACTTATACCTAGCTAGTTTTCTTTTTAGTGTTTTATCAATTTTAAAACGCCTATTCCGTTCGAAAAAAACAAGTAGTGCAGCGTTACGCTAGAACAGGAAAACTGGCCGCGATTTGACTCTTACATTTTTGAGCTCTCGATAATGATTTTAAAATAAACAAATAAAGCAAAATGACCAATAAATGTTACCAGTATTTTGTTTTATTTATTTAACTAATTTTTATCGAAGGATCAGAGATGTTAGAATAAACTCGCGGCCATTTTTTTTTTGTTTTCACGTAAGACTAGATACTACTTTATTCGAACAGAATAGACATTTTAAAGTAAGTAAAAACGCTAAAATTATCCAGCTAGGTACAAGAGTAACTTATATTGTCTTTGATAACATATTGTTATATATTTGCTTTTTATCCCTAACCACGTTTTTGTTCCTCTGTCTATTGTAAAACAACCCCAAATATGTATTTCATTCTTTGTCTTGTGCTTAGTAGTTCAATAAAATTGATTGATGTGGGATCGATCCCGTCTATTGACAGCTGTCGAAAAGAAATAATTTCATCGAGTAGACATGCCCAATTACTACTGGTCGATAATTGGTATTTACTCGGTACAGTGGAACAGTTTTAAATGGTAAAGTTGGACTGGAATACACGAAAGACTGGTCGAACAGGATCTTGTGTGATAAATTCAGAGAGAGAGAGAGAGAGAGAGAGAGAGAGAGAGAGAGAGAGAGAGAGAGAGAGAGAGAGAAAGACGGGGGGTTGCTTCAAAGCTCTTTTACAAGAAAGATTATGGTTGTTTGACTCAACAGGAATATCGGTAGACTTTTAGAGATGTGTATGTCATATACGGCACAATCACGTTGACACACAGGTTCCCGTCAGATTATCAAAGTTAAGCAACGATAAGTCTGGCCAGTATTAGATGGGTGACCATTTGGGTAGACATTTCCAGGTTAGTATCTGGAGGCGCATTAATTCACTGGGAGAGCTGCACCCCTAGTCTTAGTTAAGACATGATTCTAGGAGAAGGTAACTCTGATGACGTCGGCAGCAGGACGTTTGATGGCCATGAATGAGGATGAATCTCTAGCAGATCAACGGTTCTATGGTATTAAGAGTTACATTATTCGACTGCAGCTATGCGGATGATCTAAGGACAACAGATAGGTGCAAACAGGAGAGTCAGATGCCACTGCGCTGGGGAAGGTAATGACAACCCATCCCATGTATTCTGCCAAGTTCAAAATCATGTGATGTCTTCAGAGGAATCGGATCAACAATAGATTGAAGCCTTTGAAGAACAATAACCATGATTTCATCTACGGCATTAACATGCCATAGTACGAGAAGAAGAATATGTCCTATTATTTCTACTATTTTTTGCTTATGTTTCTGAATTTTTGAGATGGGGATTTACGATTCGTATCATTTGGATTATTCGAACTACTGTTCTCATCCTAAGTGTTTGGGCTCTCTTGGAGTTTAGATAAGCAAAAAATATGAGGGAAATACTGGGACATATTTGGGGGTACACCGTCTATAAAAATGTAATTTGATTGGATATTGAAATTGACGTAATTATCGTAAAAATTTTAAAATTAAAATGAAAAAATATTGAAATTGACATATTATAAAATTATAGTGAAACAATATTAGAAAACAGAATAATTTTTATTAAATAATTTTTATTAAATACAGAATTTTTTCTTTATTAAATGATTTTTTATTAAATACAGAATTTTTTTTTATTAAATGATTTTTTTTATTAAATACAGTGTTGGAATTTGTGTATTGGAAAAAGAAATCGAGTCAGGTATTTCCTCGTATATTATTTGCATCCAAGAACAATATCATTCCTAATTTTATTTGTTTGTTTCTGTATTTAATAAAAAATCATTTAATAAAAAAAATGCATGTATTTAATAAAATCATTTAATAGAATATTCATGTATTTAATAAAATCATTTAATAAAAAATGTCTATATTTAATAAAATCATTTAATAAAAAATGTCTATATTTAATAAAATCATTTAATAAAAAATGTCTGTATTTAATAAAATCATTTAATAAAAAAATGTCTGTATTTAATAAAATCATTTAATAAAAAATGTCTATATTTAATAAAATCATTTAATAAAAAATGTCTATATTTAATAAAATCATTTAATAAAAAATGTCTGTATTTAATAAAATAATTTAATAAAAAATGCCTGTATTTAATAAAATCATTTAATAGAATATTCATGTATTTAATAAAATCATTTAATAAAAAATGTCTGTATTTAATAAAATCATTTAATAAAAAATGCCTATATTTAATAAAATCATTTAATAAAAAATATTCTGTTTTCTAATATTGTTTCTCTTTAATTTTATAATATGTCAATTTCAATATTGTTTCATTTAAATTTTAAAATTCTTTTATAATAATTACGTCAAATTCAATATCCAATCAAACTGCATTTTTATAGGCGGTGTACCCTCAAATATGTCCCAATATTTTTTCATATTTTTGTTTATCTAAACTGCAAGAGGGCCAGTGTTTGTTAGTCGAACAACGCAAGGACAGTTTCCCGGGTTAGACATGATACGCCTTAAGAAGGGGGAGGTTACATCGACCGAAACGTTGGATGAGAACAGATGTTCTAAAATTAGTGTTGGGATGATTAAGCGGAATATGGAATCGAGAAAAGAGGCATTTTAAGGTATCGGAATCGGAATCGGTATCGGAATCGAAGAAAATTGTGCATAGTTTCCGATGGCAGAAACGATGCTTGCAATTGTTTATAACTTGGTCTCTTTTGGCTTATGTTCCATTACTCACTTACTAAAGATAAAATGGTGAATATTTATTGATTATAAATCACAAACAAAATTAAGATCTATAGATCATCCACACAATGTATAGCATGAAGTTTACGGTGATCTGAGGAAAGACAGCTCTATAACTAAACATTTAGTGATTTTAATAGAATCGGGTAAAATCCCTTCAAAACGTATTGAGGTTGTATGAGACAATAAAGTTGCGTACGCATTACAAATGTTTCTTTTCTGTTACTTATGTAATACATTAGTACATTGGGGGTCATTTCGAGTTAAAAGTTTATTTACTGTACCCACTTGAACTAGAGAAAATCACGATTTAAATGTGTATGTCTCGTGTAAATAACTCATCAAGAAATGAAATATGACCGACGTTCACTAGACCAACAGGTGATCAAAAAGTCAGATCGAGCGTACCGGAAAACGAAATGAGACCAAATTGACAACTCGGACCACATTGACAACTCGGAAATTTAAAATGAAAAAACTTTAATCGTTAATAATTTTTAAATTATTTCTACTTATGTAGAATAAATAATAAAAAAATAATTTAAGTTACATTTTTAAGTAAAATATATTTTTAATTTAAAATGAAAAATAAATTAGGCAACTTTTAATGTTTATACAAGCAACCGAAACGGAAAGAAAAAAAAAATTAATTTAATTGTTTAAATTATTTTTCATGTTTTCTGTTGTTGTTTTGGTGTTGTTGCATTTATTCTACATAAATATGAAATACAATTTGTTTAAATTGTTTCTTTTAGAATTTCCGAATTGTCAATTTGGTCTCATTTCGTTTTCCGGTACGCTCGATCTGACTTTTTGATCACCTGTTGGTCTACTGGAGGTCGGCCATATTTCATATCCTTCATTATCTATTTACACGAGACATACATGATTTTCTCTAGTTCAAATGGGTACAGTAAATAGACTTAACTCGAAATGACCCCTAATGTATTAATGTATAACATAAGAAACAAAAAAGAAACACTTGTAATGCGTACACGGTTTTATTGCCTCAATACGTTTTGAAGGGATTTTACCCAGAATCGGAATCGGAATGAATAATTGTATCGGAATCAGGAATTAAAAAAAGAATTGTTAATTGTATCTGAATCAGGGAAACATTATGGAATCGTTCCATCACTACCAATAACTCAAGTAGTCACTCATCACTCAATCTCTATCTACTAATCAAAACAGTAAACATTCAATCGTAAATTATGCAAATATTGCAATGCAAACATAAATTTTAATTTACTAGAATGTAGTTTAACATATCGTTAATTAGAACAATCAAAACAAAAAAGAAAATAAGGTGCAGTGTTAATACCGACTGCTGCCTCCAGTGAGATTCGAACTCACGACCCCTGGTTTACGAGACCAGTGCTCTAAACCACTGAGCTATGGAGGCTTACACCCACAGCGCCGCACAGCGATTGTGTTTAGCTTACTTGACCTAAATCGCTTATTCACAAACATCTGCTTTCATGAAGTTTATTAATAGCTACAGATTATTGATAAAACTGGTTGTGGATTTTTCTAGCAGGTAGCACGATGGCCGAGTGGTTAAGGCGTTGGACTTAAGTTCCAATGGACATATGTCCGCGTGGGTTCGAACCCCACTCGTGCTAATAAATTTTTATATTCTGGAAATAAATTTAATGTCATATTTTTGTCAAACTAGGAGTATTTTGCTTATTTTGTTGTGATATATATATATATATATATATATATATATATATATATATATATATATATATATCACAACACACACACACGCATATATGTATATACTTTTTGTATTTCTACACGTCAACACATAGGAAATAAATACAGAAAAGATATAGACATTTATACATTTATATATTTTTCGTATATATATCTATATATCTATAAAAGTGAACGTGTCTGTCTGTCTGTCTGTGTGTCTGTCTGTCTGTGTACATTTCCCTACGCAATAACTCTGTCAATTTTTAGTCTATAGACTCGAAATTTGAAATACCGGGTACTGAGATTTGGGAAAATCGATGTGACGGGTGTCAGCCAGAAATTTGGCTGTTAAGGTGTCAAATTTCAACGATTTGACCTTTAAGAACTTTACCAAACTCCTCCGACAATTTTGGGTCTAGACACTTGAAATTTTAGATATAGGTTCCTTGAACCTGGATCTAACTTAATAAAGTGATTTGAGCCCGAAACTATAAATTTTAAGGGGTCATAATAGGGGTCAAAGTTTTTAAAAAATTGACCTCTGCGGTCTCTTCCAAATTACTCAGACAATTTCTGTTCTAAATATTTGAAATTTTATATAAAGGGTATTCAGAGATAGGGCAAGCTTTTTCATCAGTTTGGGTCGAAAATTTTTTGTTACCAATATATAAATGTATGTATGTATGTCTGTTTGCATGTCTGCCTTAAACTTTCAATAGAGGTAACGGATTTTACCAAGATCAGTATCGTTTTTAAGTTCGACCTTTCATACGACAAATATCGAAAAATTGGCTAAAAACATTAATATCTTCCCCTTCAACTAGGCACTTTTCTACAGGGTGGAGGGTCACTTTTTTCGCCGATATTTTTTAAAGTTATCCTCTCCTTTAGATTGTCTAGCCTTACTTTTAAAAAAATGTCGCTTCCGGTTTGGCGGTGATCATAACAGCATAAACTTTAGGTTTTACCCCGTTCTTTTCGTCCTTTGCGGTCCGGGTTCGAGCCTGCCTTCCTACTACCACTTTTTTTTTTTTGCTCAACATACACATCCAAACACCCGGGCAACGCCGGGCTGAAATGCTAGTATATATATATATATATATATATATGTATGTATGTGTGTGTGTGTGTGTGTGTGTGTGTGCATACACGTTAATTTAAGTAATTCGCCAGTGTAAAATTACTACTAATAGATATTTAGTATCTGTTTGTCTAATGCTGAAACTCTTCAATAATTATATTTAATGATCAGGATTTCATCTTCCCAGGCATTTCCGCCTCTATTTTTGATGGAAAGTATACACTCATACTACATATCTTAATCTCATAAGGCCACCAGCGTGTAATAGTCACTGAGTGTCAGGTGGCCATTGAGACAACATCTTGATGATCAGTAATGGTGGAAGTTGGGTAGTATTTGTTGGTTTAAGAGAACGTCTCAACAAAAACTTGTTTATATTAGACTTTAAATCGACCATCTGATAGTCAGCTGGGATGTCGGAATGCGGTATTATGTTACACGAACGAGTAGTTCTCGGTAAGAAACTTTGGTATTTTTTATGACCTAACCCAGCGTGGTTTACCTCCTAAAAAGAAATCAAAATCTACTTTTTCTTGCTAACACGTTGCAACGATCTTTAATTATAAAATGAAAGAAGGAGTTTTTACACAGGAATCACCACTTATCAAGGCCCGGAGGCCACTCGAGGATAAGGGTTAATGGGTTAATGGGTATACATTAGTCAATGTGAATATAGCGTAGTAAACATAAGCGAACAAAATTTTGTAAATTGGATTACTTAGGGGGACGATTCATCAAGAACTTGTTTACATTGGACTTGAAGACAATGAGATTGTAGTCAGCTGGAAAGCAGGCAATCGGAGGAGAGTTCCACAGGCGTGCAGTTCTAAGAAATAAGCTAAAACAAAAATTAACATTTTAGCATGGGGCTCACTTTCCTATATAAATTTAATGTAAAATGAGCACCCACTTCTTGGCCACATAGTGGTCAACGAGACATGTAATCGTAAGCATTTTTTTTCAAGTTTGGTGTCAGGGGGGACGAGGGGGTTTCATAAGTTCCAAATATTTTAACAGCGCGTTGAAACATTTCAAACATTGGGAAGGTACCTTAAAATTTATAACTTTTTTTTTTTAGATTTGCCATGACAAGGTATCACCGTTAAATATTAATTATTCTTTCCTTATATTTTAAGGTTATTAACACAAAAAACTTGGATGGACCTATACAATATCACTCTCAGGTATTTTTTTCTTTAGTCTTTTTTTAACGGATTATCGAATAGACACTAATCTGCCTGATCAAAAAAAAAAAAAAATCAATGTACGGGGTGCTCGGTTTCCAATACAACGATCTCCATAATGGAGCCACTCGACGAGAACACGCACACCCCTCTTATATAAAGGAATTTTCATTTATTAATCGAAGGGCAATGATATTATCCAAATATCCAATGTACTGCGCACGCAAAAATTGAATGCACACGCGCTCGAAAACAAACATGGCGACCAGTGAAAATACGGAGTTCATTGGATAATAAAGGTCTGAATATCATTTGCATTAAATTAATAAATGAAAAAATCCTTTATGTAAGAAGGGTGTGCGTGTTCTCGCTAAGTGGTTCCAATATGAGGAATTGATTATTTTTTAGAAACTGCGCGCACCTTACAAATATTGCTTTTCTTGGATAATATGGTAATTAGTGTCAAACCGATAATAATCCGTTGAAAAAAAAAAAATTGAAAAAAAAAGAAAAAACAAAAAAAGACCCCCCCCCAAAAAAAAACATGAAAAGAATATATACTAAAAGAAAATGTGCATTATTACAGGTCCAGCCTAGTTTTTTTATGTGTGTTAACAGCCTTAAAAATAACAGAAAATAATAATTGATTGATTAAGTAATATTTAAGGTGAAACCTTTTCAAGGCAAACGTTATAAGAAAAAAAAAGAAGAAAACCTCTCCACCATGTTTGGAGTGTTTCTACGGGGTTTTAAAATATTTGAAACTTATGACCCCCCTACCGTTCCCTCTTTCTCCCCACTACCATAAAACTTGTAAAAAAAAAAAAAAAATGGCACCGATTACATGTCCTGTTCACCGCTACATGGCCAAGAAGTGAGTGGTCATTTTACGTTAAATTTATATAGGAAAGCGATCTCTCACTTTAAAATGTTATATATGTTTTTTATTACTTTCTAAACATTTCTTTCATGTTATCTTTAAAGTCTGTTGAAAAGTGTTAAGTAAAAAAAAAAAGGTAGATTTTGATTTCTTTTAGGAAGTAACTACACTGGGTTAGGTCGTAAAAATACCGAAACGTTGTTCATGGGATTTTCGTTAAGTTCTTGTCACAAATAGAGAGTAAAAGAAATTATTAATAGTTTTTTCTAGCTAGACAAATATTTGTGGCCAATGTTTTACAGGGAGACAATAGATAGAAGCTTAGTCAAGCACTTGCCATGAAAATAACAATAGAGAGGAGATAGACTTGCTACATTTTTTCTATGAGAAAAAAAAAAGGGAGAAAGGAAAACAAAATGTCCTAGACCACTAGATTTCGAAGACAGTTTTGTATTTTGTCAAAGCAGGAAATATTACTCTTAGTACACCTTCTCCAGATGTGGCAGCAGTACTTCATTTCAAAACATATTTTATAAAGATAAAGAATTGCATTTGGAGTGAGATACTTTCTGGAGTGATAAATTGATACTACAACGTGAAACCAATGCTAAGACTTCATTTTATTAGCGCCGTTAATCCACGTATTTTTAAAAGCCATTTTGTTGCAATATTCCCAGCTCACATTAACTAGTCATAAAAAGTAATATCGCATTGCACTAAATTTTTTTAAAAATACGTTGTTTTTTTTTTAAATAATTTCAAATTTTTTATATATTACAGACAGCGAGAGTCGTTCAAAAAGTACGGCCTCTTATTTATTTTTTTTAACTAAAACGTTGAGGATCGACGAAGACGGAAGTGGTACTATTAAAACGAGCGATCTTTTGTGCGTCAGAATATATTTTCTACATAGTGAGTACTATTCTCTGTGAACATTTGCCAGTTTCTTTTGAGGTATAAACGTCCGGAAAGCGCTTTGTCACGCATATCTCTGTCACCACGCTGAAATCAACGAACCCATCTAATTGTGTTAACATCAACTGTTTCGGCTTTGTATCCGCCGAACAAGCGCCGGTGAAGGTTGATCGGTTTAATATTTTCAGCATTGAGGAATTTAATAAGGCATGTCTTCATCTAATTCAAGCCCATGACCGGGCTTGCTTCCTAAAAATATCACACCGTCAATATCGGCAACAGAGTGATGAAACTTTCAGACCATGAATATGTACATTTAGTCATTATAACAATGCAATCTGCAATCCCTTTTGATCCATTCGGGTGGAATAAAAAAAAAATAAAAAGATAAGGAATTGCATCTGGAGTGAGGTACTTTCTGGAGTGATACATTGATACTATTTCCAACATGAAACAATGCTAAAACTTCATTTTGTAGGCGCCTTTAAACCACGTATTTTTAAAAGCCATTTTGTTGCATTTTTAAAATGTATATGCTCACTGCACTAAAAATTAGAAAAAAAAATTATTTTTTTTTATAATTTGAAAATTTTATAAGTAACGGACATACGAGAGTCGTTCAAAAAGTAGGGCTTCTTATTTTTCAATTAAAAAAACTAAGACTTTGAAGATATAGGAAGACGGGAGTGGTACCATTAAAACGAGCGATCTTTTGTGTAACAGAATTATTTTTCTACATAGTAAATTCTATTCTCAACGCGCTTTTGCCAATCTCTTTTGATGACTTCGTCGTAAAAGTTCGGAGCGCACTTTGTCACACCTATGGCAGTGGTACTCTGAAATCGACGAATCCATCCTCTAACTGCGTTGACATCAACTGCATCGGATATGAAATCGTTCAACAAGCACCGGGGAATGTTGCTCGATTCAATTTTTCTGCGTAGAAGAATTTAATATCTCATGTCTGCTTTTGACGCATGTCCATGACAGGAGTTGCTTCCTTAGAATCCCACATCGTCAATATCTTCAACAAAGAGATGAAACTCTTTGATCACGAATACATAAGTTCAATCATCATAACAATGCAATCCGCACTTTTTTTTTGATGGAAGAAATTCCATTGTAAATGTACAATTTTATATAATAGTTCGTAATTTTTGTAGGCGATGCGCGAGGCGCAAAGGAAGCGTGGAGTAGTGCAAGAAGCGGAAAATATATCTGGGCAGAGTTAGACCACCCAATAGATATTGTTTTTGTTCGAAAATGTAAGTGGCCTATTTAATGAGAAATACTCTACCGCATTAATATATAGATGCTGTTAATTTGAAAATCAAATCAAATGAAAACGAAAAAATGAAATAAAAGTTCATTATTGGCTACTTTCATGAGTAAGATTCGAACGAACGACTCCTGGTTTACCGAACTAGAGCTCTCCACTCGACTGTGCTATACAGATGGGTACATTTAAACGTATTGTTTAGTCACTTGATCATAATCACTTATTCACAAACACGTGTTCATGATGTTTTATTAATAGCTACCGATTATTGATAAAACTGCTTGTGGCGTCGTATGAAAGGTAGCACGATGGCCGAGTGGTTAGGGCGTCAAACTTAAGTTCCAATGGACATGTGTACGCGTGATTTCGAACCACACTCGTGCTAACGATTTATATTATCTGCAAATTAAAATCCTTTTCTCACATTCGTGAAAATATAAGGCTATTTTGTTCTGTTTGTTTTGGAATCAAATTTATCCCACTATCGCAACACAAAATTATAAATGTACCCACGGGGTGTGATAATATTTATTATTATTGGTTTATATATATATATATATATATATATATATATATATATATATATATATATGAATGTGAGGAAAGGATTTTAATTTGCAGATAATATAAATCGTTAGCACGAGTGTGGTTCGAAATCACGCGTACACATGTCCATTGGAACTTAAGTTCGACGCCCTAACCACTCGGCCATCGTGCTACCTTTCATACGACGCCACAAGCAGTTTTATCAATAATCGGTAGCTATTAATAAAACATCATGAACACGTGTTTGTGAATAAGTGATTATGATCAAGTGACTAAACAATACGTTTAAATGTACCCATCTGTATAGCACAGTCGAGTGGAGAGCTCTAGTTCGGTAAACCAGGAGTCGTTCGTTCGAATCTTACTCATGAAAGTAGCCAATAATGAACTTTTATTTCATTTTTTCGTTTTCATTTGATTTGATTTTCAAATTAACAGCATCTATATATTAATGCGGTAGAGTATTTCTCATTAAATAGGCCACTTACATTTTCGAACAAAAACAATATCTATTGGGTGGTCTAACTCTGCCCAGATATATTTTCCGCTTCTTGCACTACTCCACGCTTCCTTTGCGCCTCGCGCATCGCCTACAAAAATTACGAACTATTATATAAAATTGTACATTTACAATGGAATTTCTTCCATCAAAAAAAAAGTGCGGATTGCATTGTTATGATGATTGAACTTATGTATTCGTGATCAAAGAGTTTCATCTCTTTGTTGAAGATATTGACGATGTGGGATTCTAAGGAAGCAACTCCTGTCATGGACATGCGTCAAAAGCAGACATGAGATATTAAATTCTTCTACGCAGAAAAATTGAATCGAGCAACATTCCCCGGTGCTTGTTGAACGATTTCATATCCGATGCAGTTGATGTCAACGCAGTTAGAGGATGGATTCGTCGATTTCAGAGTACCACTGCCATAGGTGTGACAAAGTGCGCTCCGAACTTTTACGACGAAGTCATCAAAAGAGATTGGCAAAAGCGCGTTGAGAATAGAATTTACTATGTAGAAAAATAATTCTGTTACACAAAAGATCGCTCGTTTTAATGGTACCACTCCCGTCTTCCTATATCTTCAAAGTCTTAGTTTTTTTAATTGAAAAATAAGAAGCCCTACTTTTTGAACGACTCTCGTATGTCCGTTACTTATAAAATTTTCAAATTATAAAAAAAAATAATTTTTTTTTCTAATTTTTAGTGCAGTGAGCATATACATTTAAAAAATGCAACAAAATGGCTTTTAAAAATACGTGGTTTAAAGGCGCCTACAAAATGAAGTTTTAGCATTGTTTCATGTTGGAAATAGTATCAATGTATCACTCCAGAAAGTACCTCACTCCAGATGCAATTCCTTATCTTTTTATTTTTTATTTTATTCCACCCGAATGGATCAAAAGGGATTGCAGATTGCATTGTTATAATGACTAAATGTACATATTCATGGTCTGAAAGTTTCATCACTCTGTTGCCGATATTGACGGTGTGATATTTTTAGGAAGCAAGCCCGGTCATGGGCTTGAATTAGATGAAGACATGACTTATTAAATTATATATATATATATATATATATATATATATATATATATATATATATATATATATATATATATATATATATATGTGTGTGTGTGTGTGTGTGTGTGTGTGTGTGTGTGTGTGTGTTTTTGTTTTTGCGATACGTCTTGAATGAATTCGCTTATTTACGAAAGTGCACTTTTTACCTAAATGCGAGTTGGGAATAATTTTCCCTTTAACGAATTTGGTACCCCCACATGGGGAGCGGTATATATTATTTATTATTTTTAAAATATAATTTTGAAAATATAATAATTATCCTTTAAAAATAATATATATATATATATTATACTATTATTACTACTACCGGAGATTTTGATATCTGTTTGATGTTGAAACTATTCAAAGGTTATATTTAAAGATCAATACAGTTTTCTATTTCAGATTAATGTGGCATCTTTTTTTCAATTCTCACTTCAGGTGACACATAGCGTAGTATCTGTTCTGTTATCAGCATACCATCTTCCCAGGCATTCCCTCCCCCATTTCTGATAGATATCATGCACTCTTATTTCATGTGTCATTTATTTATTTACTAGCAGGCCGCTCGGGGTTGCCCGGTCGTAAAATACGCTTAAATATTTTATTTTAATTAACACAGAAACTGAAATTTGTGCATGCGACTATTATGTTTTTTTTTTTAAACCGTTCACTTATTGGAATTCCTCTATGCTAAGAATAATAGGTATGTTCAAAAGTAACTTCAATTTTCTCATAGTTTTACCCGATCCCGAGCAACGCCGGGAAGCCCTGATATAATAATATATACGAAATCTGCATTAAACAAAATATCATATTTAAGCGTATTTTACGAGCGCGCAATGCCGAGCGACCTGCTACTATATTATAAGGTTGTGATTTCAAAAATAAAAAAAACCATATCCATATAAGTTGGATGCATTAGCTTGAATCGAAACCGAAACCAAAACTTATGAAGAAAAAATAATTTAGTAGATATATATATAATTTGAGTTCCTTGAGCTAGAATACACACCGAAACCAAAACTTATGAGAATTCTTGATAAGATTATTTATAAAAAAAATAGATGATTTGAGTACAATCAGCTATAATCGATACCGAAACAACAAATATGAAGAATTATTGGTAAAATTATTTATTACAAGAACTGGAAGGTCATATGATTAAGCGACAGTTACTCGGAAGAATAAAGATATAAGCGTGAAACACAAAATACCACACACACTCGTATTAATATAGAGATGCCATTAATTAGAAAATCAAATCAAATTGAAACGAAAACCAGTTTAAGTTTGGCTGCTGCCTCCATCGAGATACGAACTCACGAGTCTTGGTTTACGGAAACCAGTGCTCTAAGTAACTGATCTATGGAAATAGACACCGCTCTCTGTAGTGTTCTGTTTACTTGACCTGACTTTACTTGACCTAAATCACTTATTCACAAACATGTGTTCATGATGTTTTAGTAATAGCCACAGATTATTAATAAAACTGCTTGTGGATTCATCTGACGATTAGCACGATGGCCGAGTGGTTAAGGCGTTGGACTTAAGTTCCAATGGACATGTGTCCGCGTGGGTTCGAACCCCACTCGTGCTAAAAAGATTATATTTTTTTGCAAATTGAATTACTTCTGTCATATTTGTGAAAAAATAAGCCTATGTTTTTTTTTCTTAAATTAAATTTATCAAACTATCGCAAAACAACATTATGAAAGTACTCCTGGGGCATAATATACTATTATTTATTATTAATGCTATACATATATATATATATATATATATATATATATATATATATATATATATATATATATATATATATATATATATATGTGTGTGTGTGTGTGTGTGTGTGTATGTATGTATGCATGCATATGTGTGTGTGTGTGTGTGTGTATGTATGCATGCATATGTGTATGTATATATGTATATATGTATGCATATGTGTATGTATGTATATATATATGTATATATATATGTCTATATGTATGTATATATGTATGTATATATTTATATGTGAATGTATGTATATATATATATGTATGTATATATATGTATATATATGTATGTATGTATGTATATATATATATATATGTATATATATATCTATAATATAAAACTAAATGTGTGTGTGTGTGTGTCTGGTCACAAATAGGCTCCTATATGGTTGACTATTTAAAAAAAGCTGATTACATATAATGATAGAAGATGTATCGAGACACAGAAATTGGAATGTTTGGTCTGGCAGAACGGTGGTTCATTAAAATTGTGGGGTCCGCGTTCGCGCCTGGTCCACAAAGTATAGAATTAAAAAATTAAAAATAAAACGTTTACAAGTGTTTTTGATATAGATGTACATAAGAATACTTCGATAAGTATGTTTTAATCTATATAGGGATGGTATAATAAAATTGTGGGGCCTGCGTTCGCGCCTGGCCTCCGTAGAATGAAAACAGACACAAACTTTAATAAAGGCTTTTCATATCTATCTGCGTAAGTATACTTTGGTAATTATGTTTCAGTTTGAAGAAATATGATAAAATAAAATTATGGGGTGTTCGTTCGCAACTGACCTCCATAGAATGGAAATATATCACAAAGTTTAACAAGGTTTTTAATATAGATCCACAGAATATTGTGATAAGTGTTTCAGTGTGAACAGGTATGGTATAATAAATTATGGGGTTTATCTATTTTATTTTTTATTTTCATCATATTTTGCTTTGGTTTTGATACCTCTAAATTCGAAACTATATCTTTACAACCCTTCCTTTTCATAACCTATCATACTTTCATAAAGTATTTTATTTTCTCTAGGCTGTTTTTGAACCCAGTCAACGACGGGTACTTTTGCTAGTATATATATATATATATATATATATATATATATATATATATATATATATATATATATATATATATATATATATATATATGCGCGCATTCGTTAAACAGTTAGCAAATAGATAAAAATCCGATGACTTCTACGTACCAATTTTTAAATTTTGACCTCTTATGAGCCTTTTTTTTCGGATGGAAACAGATTAAAACTTTTTCCACACATATGAATATTTTATATATGAAATTTCAAGTCTGTAGGTGAAAAATTCGTTAGATATATGCGCTTAGAATTGTTCTCACACCCACACGGGGGGTATTTATTTACTCCCCTACCGAGCAAATTAGGCACAAGGCCGATTTCTAATGTGAGGAGTGATGGGGAAATGGGGAACAACTCCCCGGGGAGTAGGGGAGCTGGATAGTGACAATTGGTATGAAGGGTTGCCCCTACAATAACCAAGGTCTTATATGTGGTGTTACCCCGCATATGGTCTTTGCTTGACACTTGTTGCCCACACCCCGAAGGGCTAGGGCCGGGGAAGTATTGTTCTCGCACACACAGGGTGTTTATTTGCACCCCCACCGAGCAAATTAGGCACAAGGCCGATTTTTAATGTGAGGAGTGGAGGGGAAATGGGGACCAACTTCCCGGGGAGTAGGGGAGCTGGATAGTGACAATTGGTATGAAGGGTTGCCCCTACATTGACCAAGGTCTTATATGTGGTGTTACCCCGCATATGGTCTTTGCTTGACACTTGTTGCCCACGCCCCGAAGGGCTAGGGCCGGGGAAGTATTGTTCTCACACACGCAGTCTAACTTTTATAGATGTATCCATTTTAATTACTTTCATTTTTATAAAAGTTATAAGGCCACTTGCGGATAATAGTTATTAAATGTAAGGTGGCCAATTCGACAAAACGGTAATGATCGGTAATAGTGAAGTTAGGCAGTGTTTGTTTATTTAAAAGAACGTCTCAACAAAACGTGTTTATATTAAACTAAAAAGGAACCATGTTGAAGTCAGCTGGGAAGTTGCCCAGTGGTAATGTATTGCACAAACATGTAGTTCTAGGAAATAAACTTTGTTTATGGGATTATCGTTTAGTGTTAGGCACAGATAGAAATGAAAGAAATCGTTGATTGCTGTTGCAGCTAGACGAGTGTTTGTTGCGAATGTTTTACAGGAAAGATCACAGATAGGAGCTCAGTCGAGCATCTACTTTAAAATGACGACAGAGCGTAGATAGACTCGCCACGTTTCTTCTGTGAGAAAGAGAGAGCAAGGAAAAGAAAATATCATCGACTGTTGGATGTTAAAGCCTATTTTGTTCTTGCTCAAACCAGGAAAGTTGACTCTTAGCTGACCTTCTCCAGATGTGGCAACAGTACTCCATTTTAAAATATATTTGCCGCTTACATAGATAAAGAATTGCATCTGGAGTGAGGTACTTTCTGGAGTGATAAATTGATACTATTTCCAACATGAAACAATGCTAAAACTTCATTTTGTAGGCGCCTTTAAACCACGTATTTTTAAAAGCCATTTTGTTGCATTTTTATCAAGTCATAAAAAGTAATATCGCACTGCACTAAAAAATAAAAAAAAATTCATGTTTTCTTTTTATAATTTCAAACTTTTTATACATTACAATAAAAATTAAAAAAATACGTATTTTTCTTTTATAATTTCCAACTTTTTATAAGACACAAACATACAAGAGTCGTTAAAAAAGTAGGGCATCTTATTTTTTAATTAAAAAAAAACTAAGTCTTCGAAGAGCTAGGAAGACGGGAGTGGTACCATTAAAACGAGCGATCTTTTGTGTTACAGAATTTATTTTATCTACATAGTAACTTCTATTCTCAATGCACTTTTGCCAATCTCTTTTGATGACTTCGTCGTAAAAGTTCGGAGCGCACTTTGTCACACTTATCGCTGTGGTACTCTGAAATCGACGAATCCATACTCTAACTGCGTTGGCATCAACTGCATCGGATTTGTAATCGTTCAACAAGCACCGGTGAATGTTGATCAATTCAATTTTTCTGCGTGGAAGAATTCAATATCTCATGTCTGCTTTTGACGCATATCCATGATAGGGATTGCATGTCTCACATCGTCAATATCTTCAACAAAGAGATGAAACACTTTGATCACGAATACATAAGGCCAGTCATCATAACAATGCAATCCGAACTTTTTTTTCTTTCATGGAAGAAATTCCATTGTAAATGTATAATTTTCTATAATAAATCGTAATGCGATGCGCCGGGTGCAAATGAAGTGTGGGGTAGTCCAAGAAGAGGAAAATATATCTGGCCAGAGTTAGACCAATCAATAGATATTTTTTAAAATTTTGTTTTATTACATTTTCACCCCATACAAGGCACATTGCCACTTTGGTGTAGGGGGCTAATAACAGGGGCAACAACTACTGGGGTACTATGTAGGGATTTGGGTAGCAAGATGTTGGTTCACGTTGGACTTGAACTTCTGCACGTCAGTACAGTTTGGGAAGCAGGGACCTGGAATGGAATTCCAAAGTCTAGCGGTTCTGGGGAAGAAACTACTAGAGTAGAAAGATCTTTTACATCTAGGGATTTCTACTGTGTGGGGGTGGGATTTTGCAGCCTGTCGGGTCTGTCGAGGGTGTTCACGTCATGGGGCATAAGTGCTTTCAGTTCGTCAGAGCATTCACCATTATAATACTTGTAGAACAGGCAGAGGGATGCAACGTTTCGTCGATGGGACAGAGGCTGAAGCTTAGATGCCAGTTCAGGGCCGATCAGATTAGCGACTCTCTTTTGAACCCTGTCAAGGAGCGAAAGACTAGTAGTATATGCACCAGCCCAAATATGACAGCAATACTCCATACATGGGCGAATGGTTGCCTTATAGAGGTACAGGATACTTTTGGGTGTTAGTAGTTTTCTAGCACGGTAGAGAGAGCCCACCTTCCTTGCAGCGGCCCTGGCAATGCCCTCGATGTAATTGTCCCAACTCATGTTTCCTGTGAACGTTAGGCCGAGGAGCTTGAAAGACGTACTCTCAGATAAAGAGTCGTTGACCATTGCTATAGGTGGTAGAAAAGGTTTCTTGTAATTATTGAATGAAACTAGTTTAGTCTTGACGGCATTGAACGTGACCATCCATTTTTGTCCCCATTCACCACAGATTGGAGGCCATCTTCTAGTGTTTCTGCCATTTCTTTAGATATGTGTTCATTTGTTTTTCTGTCGTGTCTGTTATAGAGTGTGGTGTCATCAGCATATATACCCATCTCAGAGGAAATTTTGTCGGGGAGGTCATTTATGAATATCAGGAACAGTAGATGTCCAAGGATAGACCCCTGGGGCACTCCCGCGTTTATATCATATTGTTTAGATGTACGACAGTCGAGGACAACCAGGATTTTTCTCTTATCTAAGAAGGATTTAATTATGTTAAGTATTCTACCAGTGATACCGTATGATCTAATCTTCCTGAGGAGACCCTCATGCTATACCCTGTCAAAAGCCTTAGATATATCTAGAGCTACCGCTCTGCCCTCCGCCGCTTTGTCCAGTGAATGGTATATACGTTCAGATATTCTCTTTGTTCGAAAATGTAAGTGTCTCATTTAATGAGAAAGTAACGCCGGGATCGGACTTTGTGTGAAAAGTAATTTTCTAAGCGGTATTCCACGTAAAATTTCTATGTATAGAATCAGTTCTAGACATTATTAAGTGGATGTCTGCAGCAGTAAAACATGAGACAAACGAACAGTGACCGATAACGAAATGCCAGTCTCAGCCAAACGTGAAGAGATCTCAGGATAAGCAGAAAGAGATGAGGTTAAAGACCGTAACCATCACCACTTGTTGGTTTTAGATAGAACGACCCAAAAGTTGAGTCCATATGCCTATTCGGGACTAGGTTTAATGTTTATCGGAATAAGCTTTGATAATCCGCAATTTTATTTTCTTTGGTTGAAAAAAATTCCATTGTAAATGTATAATTTTAAATGATATATCCTCATCTTTGTAGGTGATACAGAGGGTGTACTGATATGCGGTATTCTTATACTTAAATATGGATAATAATTGAGGTTTGCAAATTTAGTACAACTTTTTGAATACAATTGCGAATTACTTAAGATTTTTATGTTAACATGTCTGACGAAACAAAACCATGTAGCAAGTTGGATTATATAAAGGGCACAGAATTCCGCACAGATTCTCGAGTTTTTTTTTATTTTTTTATTTTTTACACAGGCATCACAACATTATCAAGGCCAAGAGGCCACTCGAGGATAAGGGTTAAAGAGTGTACAGTAGAAATTGGACAATATAGTAATCAATTCGGTAAATTTGTTAACTTATATGGAACGGCTCATCAAGAACTTGTATACGTTAGACTTGAAGACAACCATATTGTAGACAGCCGGAAAGTAGGAAAACGGAAGACAATTCCACAGGCGTGCAGTTCTAAGAAAGAAGCTTTGTTCATGGAATCTAGGTTTAGGTTTAGACACAGATAAAGAGTGGGGGAATTATTGATAGTGTTTTCAGCTAGACGAGTGTTTCTTATGAAAGTTTGGCGAGGGGGGGGGCATAGAATGAAGCTCAGTCGACCACTTTCCATGAAAATAACGATACATCAGAGACAAACTGTGAGATAGAGGTTGCAGGGAAGAGAAAACGACATCTCCTACGAGGCTACGAAGCCTATTTTGAACTCTACCAAGGCAGGACAAGCCCTTTCTAGCAGCTCCTGCCCAGATGTGTAGTTCGATTACATTTGAAGAAAGTCGTAGGTTAATTCGACCGAAACATTGGGAGACTAAAAATCAGGATAGGCTTAATAGTCCCAATAATCCAAATACTTCATACTTATCTGCTGGTCAAAGCACTAAACATTCCATAGTAGATTGTGTAAATGTTACAATAAAAACGTTATAAATTCTAATAATTTAACACTAGCCAGACCTGCGGAAATTCCACAGTGAATTCTTTCATGTGTAATATATTGATGTTGGCATTCTGTGGATGATCAGCGCAAATGAAGACGCCCCGATATTATTATAACACTTTTGTTAAAATGTCAAACGTATTTATCCAAAAAAGCAGCGACGGCCGGCATAGCCCGGTCGTAAAACACGCTTAAATATGATACTTTAATTTATACAGATTTTGTATACATAGAGTCAATTTGTTATCGATTCTTATCTATATCTATACTCCTATACTTTTTTTTGTATATTGATATTCACATTAAAGACGATTTTTCTATTTATTTAAAAAGGAAGTACAACTTTCTCATACATGTGTTGTGGAATTGCATTCATCTGCAAAAGATCTAATTTGCATATTTTTAAATACATTTATTTTAATTAATTCCTTATTAGTTTTTTTTTTCGGTTTTCTTATGAAATGATCATCTTTAGTAAACTATTACGTGTAATTATATTCATACAGATATTCTACATGATTTATACTTGCGTAATATTTGCGTAAAATGTCAAAGTAAACGCAAACGTCTTTCTATACATACATTTATGTATGCGTATATATATTTGTTTAAAAAATTTACCTACCAAACTCCTTTGTCAGTTTTTGATCTACAGACATGAAACTTAATATATAGGGTATTCGAACCCACGTGGAACTTTATATTTAGGTCTTAGGCGGGGAAAATCGGTGCAAAAGTGTGAAAATTTAAAAATTTGGAATTTGTGAGGTAAAGGTCCAATGACGGCATTACGAGTATGCATGTGTAACGTAATAGACATTGGTTCATGTTATAATTTTTTAGCCTTGCAACAAACCTATCATCTTAGCCCAGGCATTACCGGCAAATGAAAAAGAAAATCGAAAGCTAAATATTTTGGTTTCGATTCTCACTTGTGACACACCAGCTATTTTTTTTTCCAACTTTTTAAATCATTACTATATATTTAGTATAACTTTTTAAATCATTACTATATATTTAGTATAACTTTTTAAATCATTACTATATATTTAGTATAACTTTTTAAATCATTACTATATATTTAGTATAACTTTTTAAATCATTACTATATATTAAGTATAACTTTTTAAATCATTACTATATATTTAGTATAACTTTTTAAATCATTACTATATATTTAGTATAACTTTTTAATCATTACTATATATTAAGTATAACTTTTTAAATCATTACTATATATTTAGTATAACTTTTTAAATCATTACTATATATTAAGTATAACTTTTTAAATCATTGCTATATATTTAGTACAACTTTTTAAATCATTACTATATATTTAGTATAACTTTTTAAATCATTACTATATATTTAGTATAACTTTTTAAATCATTACTATATATTTAGTATAACTTTTTAAATCATTACTATATATTTAGTATAACTTTTTAAATCATTACTATATATTAAGTATAACTTTTTAAATCATTACTATATATTCGGTCCAAAATAATATAATAATTTATACGTAATCTTCATAAACAAAACATCATATATTACGAACGGACCTGCTAGTGTATTATGAAGTTGTGGTTTCAAAAATTAAAAAAAGATATATCCATATAAGTTGGGGGCATCAGCTTGAATCGAAACCAAAATCAAAAATTAAGAAGAAAGAAAAATTTGTACATATATATAACTTGAGTTCCTTCAACTATAATCGAAACCGAAACCAAAACTTATGCAGAATTCTTGGTAAATATATTTATAAAAATGTAAGAAAAACATGCACACAAAATACTACACTAACCATCGCATTATTATATAGATGTCGTTAATTTGAAAATAAAATCAAATGAAAACGAAAAAGGGAAATAGCAGTTCAAGTTTAATATTGGCAACTGCCTCCACTGTAGTACGAACTCAGGACTCCTAGAATACGGAACCACTGCTCTAAACCAGTGTGCTAAAACAATTGACACATTTAGTAACAGTGTTTAGCTTACTTAACCTAAATCGCTTATTCACAAACATATGCGTTCATGAAGTTTTATTAATAGCCACAGATTATTAATAAAAGTGCCTGCAGATGCGCCCGACAGAAAGCACGATGGCCGAGTGGTTAAGGCGTTGGACTTAAGTTCCAATGGACATGTGTCCGCGTGGGTTCGAACCCCACTCGTGCTAATTATTTTTATTTTTTGCAAATCAAATTAAATTAAATTCATTTTACCATATTTGTGAAAATATAGGACTTCTTTTTTGTTCTGGAATTATATTTATCACACTGTCGCAAAGCAAAATTATAAAAGTTCCCTCGAGGCATAATAATATTTATTATTGTTGGTTTATATATATATATATATATATATATATATATATATATATATATATATTACTAATAGAGATTTGGTATCTGTTTGTTTCATGTTGAAACTCTTCAATGGCTATATTTAAAGATCAATAGAGTTTTCTGTGGCATATTTTTCAGTCCTCACTTCAAGTGGAAGATAGCGTAGTATCTCTTCTGCTATCAGAATACCAACCTCCCAGACATTCCCTCCTCCATTTCTGATGCATATCATACACTCTTATTTCATATCTCATTTATTTATTTACTAGAAGGCCGCTCGGCGTTTCCCGGTCGTAAAATACGCATAAATATTATAATTTTATTAATACAGAAACTGAAACATGTGCATGCCAGTATTAGTTTTTTACTTAACCGGTCCCTTATTGCAATTCCTCTCTCCTAGGAATAATAGGTATGTTAAAAAGTAACTTAATTTTTCTCATTGTTTTATCCGGTCCCGAACAACGCAGGGTAGCACTGCTAGTAGCCCTGTGAGTATAATAATAAATACGAAATTTGCATTAAACAAAATATCATATTTAAGCGTATATTATGAGCGGGAAATGCCGAGAGGCCTGCTAGTATATTATAAATTTGTTATTAATATATATATATATATATATATATATATATATATATATATATATATATATATATATATATATAAGTTGGGTACATCATATAAGTTGGGTACATCAGCTTGGATTGAAACGTAAACCAAAAAAAAATATGTATAGATATATGATTTGAGTTCCTTCAGCCATAATCGAAGCCGAAACCAAAACTTATCAGGGATTCTTGATACAATTATTTATAAAAAATAGAAGATTTGAGTACAATCATATATAATCGAAATCGAAACCAAAACTCAAGAATTCTTGCAAAAATTATTTATTACAAGAAATGGAAGGACATAATAATTAAAGAAGAGTCACTCGGAAGAATAAAGATGTAAGCGTGACACACAAAATACCTAACGCACTATCGTATTAATATAGAGATGTCATTGATTAGAAAATTAAATTAAATTGAAACGCAAAAGGGGAAAAATAGTTCTACTCAGGCCACTACCTCCGACGGGATTCGAACTCCCGCCTCCTAGTTAACAGAACCAGTGTACCACTGCACCAAACCACTAAGTTATAGAGGTAGACGCTGTAGACATAAATGATTAGTTTACTTAACCTAAATAACTTATTTACAAACATATGCGTCCATGATGTTTTATTAATAGGCACAGATTACTGAGAAAACTAATTGTGGGCTCTTCTACGCCCAGCACGATGGCCGAGTAGTTAAGGCTTTGGACTTAAGTTCCACTGGACATGTGTCCGCGTGGGTTCAAACCCCACTCGTGCTAATGAGTTTTATTTTTTCAAATTTAATTAATTTTGTCATATTTGTGAAAAAATTAATCTATTTTGGTATTTTTTTTTCTTGAGTTAAATTTATCACATTATCGTAAATCAAAATTATAAAGTACCGGCGGGGCAAAATAATATTTATTATTATTGGTTTATATATATATATATATATATATATATATATATATATATATATATATATATATATGTATTAATTAATGCAGAGAGAAACCGAGACACGTGCATGCGAGTATTTTGCTTTTTAAAAAACGGGTTTTAACCGTTCACTTTTTGGAAGTAAAAAGAAAGGAGAAAAAAATACTCGAGCTGAGATCGAAACCAAAACCTAGAAATAGAGAGTCAAACACGATAACCATTAGACTAGAATTACACGATATTTAAGCCGTATTTTCCAACTTCTTATTTTTAACACAAGAAATCTGTAGGTACCTCCTCCGCGCGCCACAGTTTTAACTCCTATATGTAACACGATGTAACCGTAATTTAATTTATTAGCATCATAATTTTGTACCATTTAAAAGAAGAAGCTTCAAATAAACTTCTAATGTTTAAAAAGAATTTTTACAGCATACAAAAATAATGACTATGCGAAACAAAAATCGTGTTTACATTATCGACGCTTGAAAACAACGTTCCTATGTAGTGACATTTTTTAAGCCGTAAACATACCGATGTTTAAAAATCTAGCACAAATCAGATAGTAGTCATATCTTCCTGAAATTTTCGATATTTATTCATTATTAAATAAACTTACATAATAAAGGTTTTGTTAAATATATTAGAGAAAATACATTTTAGGTGTTCTACTCCCCCACCTTATATTTCATCTTACGAAAACTAAACAAAATAAATGTAGGTCGATAAAATTTTAACATTTTTTAAAGCTGATAAGATCAAATAATTAAAAAATAGTTATATATATATATATATATATATATATATATATATATATATATATATATATATATAACCCGTTTGTTATTTCATTTCGGCAACAGAGTGAGTAAACTTTCAGACAATGAATACATTAATTTAGTCATTATGACAATGAAATTTGAAATCTGTTTTGATCCATTCAGGTGGAATAAAAATAGGAGCCATTACTTTTGGAACACATATACTATGTAAGATTGGCGACTATTTGTGTCTATTATCCAGTGGTGGATAACGCGTTTACTTAACTTTATCCCTACTTATCCTCAATCCTAACAGCATTTCAGCCTTGTGGCATGCATGAATGTTTATTATCCTACCTTGTTATCTGATTATTGTTGGACGCGCCTTTACAGACTGAGGAAACGCCACCTGCAATAGGTTCTTCTGTATCTTGAAATAAAAATAAAAAAATAATGTAAAAAGAAAATGCTAAAGGCAGAGGAGGTTTATTCGCTTCGATCTTGGTTCCATATCACTGACCACAAGGGTTGGAGGAGACAGAGAAAGATCGACAATCACTAGTGGGTTTACTCGCCCAATATTTCAGAGTATTCTTTAAAGGTTAAATGTCAGCAATAAGGTTTAAAAAATGGAGGCAAAAAAAAAAATTTTTTTTGAATAGGATGCATTACTTTTAAACAAGAATAAATAAATAAATATAAATAAATAAATAAAAATATAAAAAAATAGGAGACATTACTTTTAAGCAAAAAAACAAAAAAAAAAAACAAACAAAAAAAAAACAAAAAAGAAAAAAAATCACCGAGAAAAAGAAAAACAAACACACAAACAAAAAACAAATTAAATAGTTTTACGAGACCACATTTTGAAGTTTTACAGTTACTCATTGCTTCGTAAGAAAAGTCAAGTTTAGGAAATAAACTTTACACAGTGCGACAACTGTTAAAATTATATTTTCACTGCAAGTAAAACCTTTGTACTTAGGATTCATTTCTAAATTTAAAGATAATTTCATTCTTCGCATGTTAGAGCATTTCCACTCTGATGTTACTTAAAGTATTGTCACATCAAATAAATCATAAAATACCTCATTAATTAAATACGTCGTTAATTTAAAAATCAAAACAATTTGAAACGCAATTAAAAGTATAGAGTTAATATTGACAACTGCCTCCAGTATATCCGAACCCAACTCGTGCGAATGATTTTTATTCTTTACTTATAAATTTGATTTTTTGTGTTTGTGTATAATCCGAGTATTTCGTTCTATTTATTGGAGAATTAAATTTCTCACAATTTCGTAAAATAAAATTGTAAAAATACCCCAGAGGCAAGAAATATTTATTATTATTGGTTTATAAATATTTTGAAATTTAAGTAATTCGAAGGAAATAAACGTTACACGGTGCGGCAAATTTAAAAATTTTATTTCCACTGGAAATAGTATCATATATTTTTGGATGCATTTTTATATTTAAAAATAATTTCATACCTCGTATGCTAGAGTGATTCCGCTTTGATGTTAATTAAAGTGTCGGTACATTAAATACATCATAAAATACTTTCATAAGCATTTCTCGACGATTATTTGATTTACCTGTAAACCCATTTTAAAGTTATTTTTTGTGTGAACATGTTCAAACATATCTGGCCAGAGCTACACCACCCAACAGATATTTTCTTTATTCGAAAATGTAAGTGTCTTATTTAATGAGAAAGTAACGCTGGGATCGGACTTTGTGTGAATAATAATTATCTTAGATGGGTTCCACATAAAAGTTCTATGAATAGAAACAGTTCTATATAGACTTCTGCAGCAGTAAAACACGAACACAAACGAACAGTGACCGATAACGAAATGCCAGTCTCAGCCAAACGTGAAGAGATCTCAGGAGAACAGAAAGAGATGAGGTTAAAGACAGTAACCACCACCACCATCACTAGAAGAGGAGAACGAAAAGTGGAAGTTGAGCGGACAGTTGGTTTTAAACAGAACGACCCAAAAGTTGAGTCCATATGCCTATTCGGAACCAGGTGTAATGTTTATCGGAATAAGCTTTGATAATCCGCAATTTTATTTTCTTTGTTTGAAAAAAATTCCATTGTGAAGGTATAATTTTAAATTATATATCCGCATCTTTGTAGGCGATACGGCGGGTGTGCTGATATGCGGTATTCTTATACTTAAATATGGATGAAAATTGAGGTTTGCAAATTAAGTACAACTTTCTGAATACAATTGCGAAATACTTACGATTCTTATCTTAACATGTCTGACGAAACAAAAGCATGCATAAGGTTGGATTAAATAAAAGATACGGAATTCCGTACAGATTACCGAACTCGATAAGATACACTTGAAGAAGGTCGTAGGTTAATTCGATCAAAATGTTGTGAGACTAAAAGTCAGGATAGGAGCAATAGTACTAATAATCCAAATAGTTGATGTTTAGTCACAAGACTAAACATTCCATCGCAGATTGTGTAAATGTTACAAGACAAACGTGATAAATTTCAATTTCCTAGAATACAGTTTAACAGGTCGTTAATTAAAAATAAAACACAAGTAAAAGCATAGGCTTAATGACGACAGCTGCCTCCAGTGAGATTCGAACTCACGACCCCTGGTTTACGAGACCAGTGCTCTAAACCACTGAGCTATGGAGGCTCATATCTTCAGTAACTGTGTTTAGATTACTTGACCTACATTGCTTATTCACAAACATATCCGTTCATAAAGATTTATTAATAGCCATAGATTATTAATAAAAGTGGTTTTGAGTTACTTATACAGGCAGCACGATGGCCGAGTGGTTAAGGCGTTGGACTTAAGTTCCAATGGACATGTGTCCGCGTGGGTTCGAACCCCACTCGTGCTAACGATTTTTATGTTTTTACTGATAAATAATTGAGGTTTGCAAATTAGGTACAACTTTCTGAATACAATTGTGAATTACTAAAGATTTTTTTTTATCTCAACATGTTTGACGAAACGAAACCATGTAGCAGGTTACATTATATAAAGGGTACAAAATTCCGTACAGATTTCCGAGTTCGATTACATTTGAAGAAAGTCGTAGTTTAATTCGACCGAAACGTTGCGAGACTAAAAATCAGGATAGGCGCAATTATCACAATAATCCAACTAGTTGATGCTTATCTACTGGTCAAAGCACTAAACATTCCATAATCGATGGTGTAAATGTTACAATAAAAACGTTATAAATTCTAATAATTTAATAGTAGCGGGATCTGCGGAAATTCCACAGTGAATTCTTTCATGTGTAATATATTGATGTTGGCACTCTTTCGATGTTCATCGTAGCTGGAGATGCCCCCATATTATTATAACTCTTTTGTTTAAATGACAACAGTATTTATCAAAGGGGGCAGGGACGCCCGGCGTAGTCCGGTTGTAAAATACGCTTCAATATGGTATTTTAATTCATCCAAACTTCGTATACATAGAGTCAATTTGTTATCGATTCGTATCTATACTCCTATACATTTTTGTGTATTGATATTCACATTAAAAACAATTTTTCTATTTATTTAAAAAGGAAGTACAACTGGGTCAGGGAATTGCATTAATCTACAAAAGATCTAGATAATTTGTATATTTTTAAATACATTTATTTTAATTAATTCCTTATTAGTTTTTTTCGGTTTTCTTATGGTATGACAACCTTTAGTTAACTATTACTGGTAATTACATTCATACAGATATTCTATATGATTTATACTTGCGTAATATTTGAGTAAAAAGGTTATAGTAAACACAAACGTCTTTCTATATACATTTATGTATGCGTATATATATATATTTGTTTTAAAAATTTACCTATCCAACTCCTCTGTCAGTTTTTTTCTACAGCCATGAAACTTAATATATTAGGTATTCGAACCAGTGCGAAACTTTCCATATAGGTTTCAGGCGGGGAAAATCGGTGAAAAGTATTAAAATTTTAAGAGTTTCGAGGTGATGGTCCAATAATGGCATTACGAATAAACATGTTTAACGTAATAGCAATTGGTTCATGTTCTCATTTTTTAGGCTTGCAGCAAACCTACCTTCATAGCTCAGGCATTAATGGCACATAAAAAAAGAAAATCGAAAGCTAAACATTTTGGTTTCGATTCTCACTGGTGACGAACGAGCTATTTTGTCCAACTTTTTACATCATTACTATATATTTGGTCCAAAATAATATAATAATAAATACGTATTGTGCATTGATAAAATATACTATTTAAGCGTATATTACGGGCGGACCAGCTAGTATATTATGAAGTTGGGGTTTCAAAAATAAAAATATATATGCGTAGAAGTTGGGTGCATCAGCTTTAATCGACACCGAAATCAAAACTTAGGAAGAAAGAAAAATATATGCATATATAAAACTTGAGTTTCTTTAGCTATAATCGAAACTGAAACCAAAACTTATGAAACATTATTGGCCAAATTATTTATAAAAAAGAAAGAAAAACATACAAACAAAATACTACACACACTATGGTATTATTGTATAGATGTGGTTAATTTGAAAATCAAATACAATGGAAACGAAAGTCCAAATTCAATATTGGCGACTGCCTCTGCTGAGTTTCGAACTCCCGAATTATGGAACTGTACTCTACACGATTGCCCTATTCCCGTAAAGATTAACGTGTTTGATTTACCTAAAGCGCTTATTCACAAACATATGTTCATTGTGTTTTATGAATAGACACAGATTATTGATAAAATTGCTTGTAAACGCGCCAGAAAGGCAACACGATGGCTGAGTAGTTAAGGCGTTGGACTTAAGTTCCAATGGATATGTTTCCGCGTGGGTTCGAACCCCACTCGTGCTAATCGTTTTTATTTACTGCAAATTAAATTCGTTTAGTCATATGACTATTTTTTTAAAATTTTTGTTATTGAATTAAATTTATCACACTGTCGCAAAACAAAATTATAAAGGTAACCTCGAGGCATAATAATATCTAAAATTGTTGGTTCATATATATATATATATATATATATATATATATATATATATATATATATATATATATATATATATGTACTAGCAAAAGTACCAGTCGTTGACTGGGTTGGTTCAAAAACAGCCTACAGAAAATGGTCTCTGATTTATCAAAGTATGATAGGTTATGAAAAGGAAGAGTTGTAAAGGGATAGTTTCGAATTCGGGGGTATCAAAACCAAAGCAAAATATGATGAAAGTAAAAATAAAATAGATAAACCCCATAATTGATTATACCATACCTGTTCACACTGAAACACGTATCAGAATTTTATATGGATCTATATTAAAAAAAACCTTGTTAAACTTTGTGACATATTTCCATTCTATGGAGGGCAGGCGCGAACGAACACCCCATAATTTTATTATACCATATTTCTTCAAACTGAAACATAATTATCAATATATACTTACGCAGGTAGATATGAAAAGTCTTTATCAAAGTTTGTGCCTATTTCCATTCTGATGGAGGCCAGGCGTGAACGCTGACCCCACAATTTTATTATACCATCCTATTTAAATTAAAATGTACTTATCAAAGTATTATTATGTACATCTATATTAAAAACACTTGTAAACGTTTTTTTCTTAATGTTTAAATGTTCTATTTACATACTTTGTTGACCAGGCGCGAACGCAGACACCACAATTTTAATGAATCATCATTATGCCAGATCAACCATACCCATTCCTGTATCTCAAAACGTCTATCATTATATGTGATCAGTTTTCTATAATAGTCAACCATATAGGAGCCTATTCCTGACCAGATAGACACACACACACACACACACACACACACACACACACACACACACACACAGACGTTCAGCTTTATATTATATATATATATATATATATATATATAATTATTACTGATACAGATTTGGTATATGTTGTCTGATGCTGACACTCTTCAATGGCTATATTTAAAGATTAATACAGTTTTCTATTTCAGAATAATATGGCATCTTTTTTCAATCCTAACTTCAAGTGGAAGATAGCGTAGTATCTCTTCTGCTATCAGAATATCAACCTCCCAGTCATTCCCTCCCCCAGTTCTGATGTATATCATACACTCATATTTCATGTCTCATTTATTTATTTACTAGCAGGCCGCTCGGCGTTTTCCGGTCGTCAAATTCACATAAATATTACATTTTAATTAATACAGAAACTGAAACATGTGCATGCCAGTAATATGTTTTTTTCTAAACCGTTATCTCGTTGGAATTCCTCTATTCTAAAAATAATAGGTATGTTCAAAAGTAACTTCATTTTTCTCATTGTTTTATCCGGTCCCAAGCAACACCGGCTAGCACTGCTAGTAGCATATCAAGCGTATATTACGAGCGGGAAATGCCAAGAGGCCTGCTAGTATATTATAAAGTTGTGATTAAAAAAAAATATCCATATGCGGTTGATGCATCAGTTTGAATCGAAACCGAAACCAAAACTTATGAAGAAACAATAATATGTATAGATATATAATTTGTGTTCTTTTAGTTATAATCGAAACCGAAACCAAAACTTATGAGAAATTATGGATAAAATTATTTATAAAATTATAGATGATTTGAGTATTATAAGGTATATTCGAAACCGAAAACAAAACTTTATAATTCTGTGTAAAATTATTTATTTCAAGATCTGGAAGGTCATAATAATTAAAGGAGGGTCACTCGGAAGAATAAACATTTAAGCGTGACACACAAAATACCTAACGCACCATGGTATTAATATAGAGATGTCATTAATTAGGAAATCATATCAAATTGAAACGGAAAAAGGAAAACTGGTTTAAGTCTGGCCACTGCCTTCATCGAGATTCAAACTCGGGATTCATGGTTTACAGAACCAGTTCCCTAAACCACTAAGTTATAAAGGTAGACGCCATAACCGCAAGTGTTTAGTTTACTTGACCTAAATCACTTCTTCACAAACATATGCGTTCATGATGTTTTATTAATAGGCATAGATTATTGATAAAACGGATTGTGGATTCTTCTAACGTCCAGCACGATGGCCGAGTGGTTAAGGCGTTGGACTTAAGTTCCAATGGACATGTGTCCGCGTGGGTTCGAACCCCACTCGTGCTAACGATTTTAATTTTTTCAAATTGAATTAATTTTGTTGTAATTGTGAAAAAAATGGACTATTTACAAACATTTTTTTCTTGAATTAAATTTATCACACTCTCTTAAAACAAAATTATGAAAGTACCTACGGAGCGTAATAATATTTATTGTTATTGGTTTATATATATATATATATATATATATATATATATATATATATATATGTATATAAATATATATATATATATATATATATATATATATTTATATGTACTAACATTATAGCATGGGTGATCTCAAAGACTCCGTATAGTCGTTTCAAGAATAATAAAAAACAAATGAGGTCGTTTCATTTATTCGTAAATGTTTTATTTATTTATTTATTTTAATATTTAAAAATAAAGCAAAACATCTTTTTGTCTACCAGAAATTATTTGTTCACGCCAGAAACCTATTGCGATTAACAACTTATATAATATTTTTCATCTTTCGAACTTCGGAATATATAAAATAAGTTCGTCAGGGGAAATAACATTACCCGTTTCTAAAATTAATCGATGTCGGAAATAATAATTCCAAATTAATTAAATTAAATATATTATCAATATAGTTATTATTTAAAGTTGATGAAATAACAATCTTAAATAGAACACTTAAAATAACCCTCTCTCTAAAAATTTGAACTAATATACAGTTATTCAATAAAATCGATTTCCCTTAATATATATGCAATGAGGTAACCTCTTAATCGTATATTTTAAACGAACCATACTATATATAGAAATAAATGAAATATTAAAGTAATGGACCTTTTGTATATGTTAATCAAATTGTGAACAAACAAACAAACACAAACAGACAGGAACACGAATTTTTATATATATATATATATATATATATATATATATATATATATATATATATATATATATAGTAGTATATAATTATTTAAATGTGAATAAACATGTATTTACATTTAAATACTTTGACAGTTTAATAATGCAGCGTTTAATATTATTTCTAATAGAGATTTGATATCTGTTTGTCTGATGTTGAAACTCTTCAATGGCTAATTTTAATGATAAATACAGTTTTCTATTTCAGGTTAATGTGACATCTTTTCAAATTTCAATCCAGGTGGAAGATAGCGTAGTATCTGTTCTGCTAGTAGAATACTGCCCTCCCAGACATTCCCTCCTCAATGTTTTATGCATATCATATACTCTTATTTTATATCTCATTTATTTATTTACT
Organism: Euprymna scolopes; assembly: GCF_053919585.1. NCBI lineage: Eukaryota > Metazoa > Mollusca > Cephalopoda > Sepiida > Sepiolidae > Euprymna > Euprymna scolopes. The sequence goes on along the minus strand of NC_136486.1, from coordinate 37,192,632 downwards.
AGCAGGTCGCCCGGCGTTGCCCAGTCGTAAAATACGCATGAATGTTATATTTTAATTTTTTTTTTTTACACAGTGATCACCACTTATCAAGGCCCGGAAGCCACTCAGGGATAAGGGTTATTGCAATTACATTACGTTAGTGTGGAGATTTGATGAAGTGTTTACTTAAGGGTGCGGTTCATTAGGAATTTGTTAACGTTGGACTTGAAGACATCCAAGTTGTAGTCCGGTGGGAAGCAGGCAGACGAAACAGAGTTCCACAGGCGTGCAGTTCTAAGAAAGAAGCGTTGTTCATGGAATCAACGTTTTGATTTAGGCACAGATATAGAGTGGGGGAAATCTTTCGCAGTGGATTCAGCTAGGCGGGTGTTTTTCGTGAAAGATTGGCGAGGGGGGACCAGAGATTGGAGTAATTAATGCATACACAAACTGAGACACGTGCATGTGAGTATTTTACTTTAAAAAACAAAAAAATTTTAATCGTTCACTTTTTGGAAGTAAAAATAAATAGAAAAAAATACTCGAACTGAGATCGAAACCTAAACCTAAAATCAGAAAGTCAAATACGGTAACCATTAGAGCAGTGTTACACGATCTGTAAATAGTGTTTCCCAACCTCTTATATTTAACATAAGAAATCTGTAGGTACCTCCTCCGCGCGCCACAGTTTTAACCCCTATATGTAACACGATGTAACTGTAATTTAATTTAATATTATCATCATAATTTTTATACCATTTAAAAGAAGACGCGGAAAATAAACTGCTAATATTCAAAAAAAAGAATATTCAAAAAAAGAATCACAGCATACGAAAATAATGAAAATGCGAAACAAAATCGCGTGTACATTATCGACGCTTTCAAACAATGTTCCTATGTAATGATGTTTTTTAAGCCGTAAACATACCGATGTTTAAAAATCCTATCAAAAATCAGATACTAGACATATCTTGTTGAAATTTTCGATATTTATTCATTATCAAATAGACTTATATAATAACGGAAGGTTTTGTAAAATATATTAGAGGAAATATTTTTAGGTGTTCTACCCCCCCCCCCATGTTTCATCTCACGAAAACTAAACAAAATAAATGTAGGTCACTAAAATTTCAACATTGTTGAAAGCGGATAAGATCAAATAATTCAAAAATAGTTATATATATATATATATATATATATATATATATATATATATATATATATATATAACTATTTTTTTCACTTACTTTAACGTTGAAAATAAAATTAGACATAAAATCAATATTATTATGTTAAAAAAACACTTTTTGTTGATAATTTTTTCTTGGTAATATAATTGTTTGGATTACAAAAACAAAAACCAAAACAAACAAAAAATAACAAAAACAAAAAAAAAAACAGAAAAAAAAAACAGAATACAAAAAATAATTATTTTTAAAAAGCTTTAAATTATATTAAATTGAAATATAACGCGAAATGAAGTTTAAACAAATTTTGTATAACACGTTTCCAAGAATAAAAACGTATACAAAAAAGTTTTAATATATAACTCTTGAGACATTAAAAATTGCAAATCCTAATCGGCCTAAAAAAATTAATTTTGATTTTATTATTTAAATTGATAGAGGTTGCTCTTTATTTTGGAACCTTTTTTTAAAAATTATATTTGGTTTATTATATTTCATCTGTGTAGTTCGTAAATAAAAATCTATTTGTTTTACAAAAGGTAAGTCTTGTATTGTTTTTATTAATATTAAAAAAAAAAAAACCCAAAAAACAACAAAAAAAGCAAAACAAAACAAAAACAAAACAAAACAAGAACAAAAAACAAACAAACAAAAACATCACTTCCATTAACCATTAAAACGCGAATGCCCATTCATAGAAATTCACACACACACACACACACACACACACACACACACACACACACACACACACACACACACACACACACACACACACACGCGCGCGCGGAATTATGACGTTGTTGTTAATGTGTACAATGTTGCCGTTTTACACAACGCCGTGGTGATTCCTAGAAATCTATAATGTAGACTCTTCACGCTTGCGCATTCGTATAACAGTTAGCAGATAGATAAAAATCCGATGACTCCCACGTACTAATTTTTAAATTTTGACCTCTTATGAGCCCTTTTTCCGGATGAAAACCGATTAAAACTTTTTCCACATGTCTGAATATCGTATCTACCAAATTTCAAGTCTGTAGGTGACAATTTGCTGTATATATGGGCTTAGAATTGTCCTCACACACACATTTTAACTTTTATAGATATATACATTTTGTATTTTTATGAAAGTCATTAGGCCACTTGCAGATAATAGTTATTGAGTGCCAGGTGGCCATTGCGACAACACAGAAATGATCAGTAATGGTGGAAGTTAGGTAGTGTTTGCTTATTTAAGAGGACGTCTCAACAAAAACTTGTTTATATTAAACTAAAAATAAAATAAGTTCGTAGTCAGCTGGGAAGCTGCCCGGTGGTAATGTATTGCACAAACAGGTAGTTCTAGAAAAAAAAACAAACATTGTTCATGGTTTTATGCACAGATAGAAATGAAAGAAATCGTTGGTTGTTGTTGCAGCTAGACGAGTGTTTGTTGCGAATGTTTTACAGGAAAGATCACAGATAGGAGCTCAGTCGAGCATTTGCCATAAAAATGATGACAGAGAAATTTAATAACGCATGTCTGCTTCTTACTCATGACCATGATCGGACTTGCTTCCTAAAAATTTTACACCGTCAATATCGGCAACAGGATGATGAAACTTTCAGACAATGAATACATTAATTTAGTCATTATGACAATGAAATTTGCAATCCTTTTTGATCCATTCGGGTGGAATAAAAAATAGGAGGCATTACTTTTGGAACACATATACTATGTAAGATTGGCGACTATTTGTGTCTATTATCCAGTGGTGGATAATGCGTTTACTTAACTTCATTCCTACTTATCGTAAATCCTAACAGCATTTCAGCCTTGTGGCATGCATGAATGTTTATTATCCTACCTTTATCTGATTATTGTTGTACACGCCTTTACAGACTGAGGAAACGCCACCTACAATAGGTTCTTCTGTATCTCGAAATAAAAATAAATAAATAATGTAAAAAGAAAATGCTAAAGGCAGAGGAGGTTTATTCGCTTCGATCTTGGTTCCATATCACTGACCACAAGGGTTGGAGGAGACAGAGAAAGATCGACAATCACTAATTATATTTTATCACCACATTTTAAAAACTACATATTAAGAGTTCTAGCGCTTCCTCGGGCCTTATATTCTCTCCCCTCCCCCGTCTCTCCCTCTCTCTGATGCATTTGAAGTCACATCAATTTCTATCAATTCCTAAAAAATAAGGGGAAATTATTCTTGAGTTCACCTAGTGGCCCCCAACCATACTGAACATTCATTCTCGCCCAATATTTAAGAGTATTCTTTAAAGGTTAAATGTAAGCAATAAGGTTTAAAAAATTGGAGGCATTAGTTTTAAACAAGAATAAATAAATAAAAATAAATAAATAAAAAGATAGAAAAATAGGAGACATTACTTTTAAGAAAAAAAAAGTGATAAATTGATACTAATTTCAATATGAAACAATGCTAAACTTTCATTTTATTAGCGCTTAAATCTAGGTATTTTTAAAAGGTATTTTGCTGCATTTTTATCTAGTCATAAAAATATCGCACTGCACTAAAAAAAAAAATACATGTTTTTTTTTGATAATTTTAACCTTTTTATACCTCACAGACAGACGAGAGTCGTTTAAAAAGTATGTCCTCTTATTTTTTAACTAAAAAACTAAAACGTTGAGATTCGTCGAAGACGGGAGTGGTACTATTAAATCGAGCGATCTTTTGTGTTTCAGAATATATTTTCTACATAGTGAGTACTATTCTCAATGAACGTTTGTCAGTTTCTTTTGAGACGTAAACGTCGTAACCGTCTGGAAAGCACTTTGTCACTCACATTTTTGTCACCACGCTGAAATCAACGAACCCATCTAAATGTGTTGATATCAACTGCATCGGCGAAGGTTGATCGGTTCAATATTTTCTGCATGGAGAAATTTAATAACGCATGTCTGCTTCTGACTCATGTCCATGACCGAACTTGCTTCCTAAAAATATTACACTATCAATATCGGCAACAGAGTGATGAAACTTTCAAACAATGAATACATTAATTTAGTCATTATGACAATGAAATTTGAAATCCTTTTTGATCCATTCGGGTGGAATAAAAAGTAGGAGGCATTACTTTTGGAACACATATACTATGTAAGATTGGCGACTATTTGTGTCTATTATCCAGTGGTGGATAATGCGTTTACTTTATTCCATCCCTACTTATCCTCAATCCTAACAGCATTTAAGCCTTGTGGCATGCATGAATGTTTATTATCCTACCTTATTATTTGATTATTGTTGTACGCGCCTTTACAGACTGAGAAAACGCCACCTACAATAGGTTCTTCTGTATCTCGAAATAAAAATAAATAAATAATGTAAAAAGAAAATGCTAAAGGCAGAGGAGGTTTATTCGCTTCGATCTTGGTTCCATATCACTGACCACAAGGGTTGGAGGAGACAGAGAAAGATCGACAATCACTAATTATATTTTATCACCACATTTTAAAAACTACATATTAAGAGTTCTAGCTCTTCCTCGAGCCTGATATCCCTCCCCTTCGCTCTCTCCCTCTGTCTGATGCATTTGAAATCGCATCAATTTCTATCAATTCCTAAAAGTAAGGGGAAATTATTCTTGAGTAAACCTAGTGGCCCCCAACCATACTGAACATTCATTCTCGACCCATATTCGTATATAGTAGTGGATTTACTCGCCCAATATTTAAGAGTATTCTTTAAAGGTTAAATGTCAACAATACGGTTTAAAAAATTGGAGGCATTACTTTATGTAAAAATAAATAAATAATTAAATAAACAATAGGATGCATTACTTTTAAACAAGAATAAATAAATAAAAATAAATAAATAAATAAATCAAAATATAGACAAAAAGCAGACATTACTTTTAAGCGAAACAAAAAAGAAAAAGAAAATCACCGAGAAAAAGAAAAACAAACACACAAACAAAAAACAAATTAAGTAGTTTTACTAGACCACATTTTGAAGTTTTACAGTTTCTCATTGCTTTGTAAGAAAAGTAAAGTTTAAGTATTAAAGTTTACACATTGCGACAACTGTTAAAATTACATTTCCACTGGAAGTAAAAGCTTTGTACTTGGGATTTATTTCTCAATTTTCAGATAATTTCATTCTTCGCACGTTAGAGCATTTCCACTCTGATGTTACTTAAAGTATCGTCACATCAAATAAATCATAAAATACCTCATTAATTAAATACGTCGTTAATTTAAAAATCTAAACAATTTGAAACGCAATTAAAAGTATAGAGTTATTATTGACAACTGCCTCCAGTATGTGCGAACCCAACTCGTGCCAATGATTTAATTTTTTGTGTTTGTGTATATTCAGAGTATTTCGTTCCATTTATTGAAGAATTAAATTGCTCACAATTTCGTAAAATAAAATTGTAAAAATACCCTAGAGGCAAAAAATATTTATTATCATTGTTTTATAAATATTTTGAAATTTAATTAATTCGAAGTAAATTTTAGGAAATAAACGTTACACAGTGCGACAAATCTCAAAATTTTATTTCCACAGAAAGTATTATCTTTATCTTTTGGAATAATTCTTAAATTTAAAGATAGTTTACTACCTCGAATTCTGGAAATAGTATCATATACTTTTGGATTCATTTTTATATTTAAAACTAATTTCATACCTCGCATTCTAGAGTGATTTCGCTTTGATGTTAATTAAAGTGTCGGTACATTAAATACATCATAACATACTTAATAAGCATTTCTCGACGATTATTTGATTTACCTGTAAACCCATTTTAAAGTTTTTTTTTAGTGTGAACATGTTCAAATATATCTGGCCAGAGCAACCCCACCCAACAGATATTCTCTTTATTCGAAAATGTAAATGTCTTATTTAATGAGAAAGTAACGCTGGGATCGGACTTTGTGTGAAAATAATTATCTTAGATGGGTTCCACATAAAAGTTCTATGAATAGAAACAGTTCTATATAGACTTCTGCAGCAGTAAAACACGAAACAAACTAACAGTGACCGATGACGAAGTACCAGTATCAGCAAAACGTGAAGAGATCTCCGGAGAACAGAAAGAGATGAGGTTAAAGACAGTAACCACCACCACCATCACTAGAAGAGGAGAACGAAAAGTGGGAGTTGAGCGGACAGTTGGTTTAAGACAGAACGACCCAAAAGTTGAGTCCATATGCCTATTCGGAACCAGGTGTAATGGTTTTCGGAATAAGCTTTGATAATCCGCAATTTTATTTTCTTTGTTTGAAAAAAATCCATTGTGAAGGTATAATTTTAAATGATATATCCCCATCTTTGTAGGCGATAAGGCAGGTGTGCTGATATGCGGTATTCTTATACTTAAATATGGATAACAATTGAGGTTTGTAAATTAAGTACAACTTTCTGAATGCAATTGCGAAATACTAATGATTCTTATCTTAACATGTCTGACGAAACAAAAGCATGCATCAGGTTGGATTATATAAATGATACGGAATTCCGTACAGATTAGCGAATTCAATAAGATACACTTGAAGAAGGTCGTAGGTTAATTCGACCAAAATGTTGTGAGACTAAAAGTCAGGATAGGAACAATAGTACTAATAATCCAAATAGTTGATGTTTACCTGCTAGTCACAAGACTAAACATTTTATCGCAGCTTGTGTAAATGTTACAAGACAAACGTGATAAATTCCAATTTCCTAGAATATAGTTTAACAGGTCGTTAATTAAAAATAAAACACAAGTAAAACATAGGCTTAATGACGACAGCTGCCTCCAGTGAGATTCGAACTCACGACCCCTGGTTTACGAGACCAGTGCTCTAAACCACTGAGCTATGGATGCTCATATCTTCAGTAACTGTGTTTAGATTACTTGACCTAAATTGCTTATTCACAAACATATCCGTTCATAAAGTTTTATTAATAGCCATAGGTTATTGATAAAAGTGGTTTTGAGTTAATTAAATAGGCAGCACGATGGCCGAGTGGTTAAGGCGTTGGACTTAAGTTCCAATGGACATATGTCCGCGTGGGTTCGAACCCCACTCGTGCTAACGAATTTTATTCTTTTTTTTTTACTGATAAATAATTGAGGTTTGCAAATTATAAACAACTTTCTGAATACAATTGTGAATTACTAAAGATTTTTTTTTATCTCAACATGTTTGACGAAACGAATGCATGTAGCAGGTTGGATGATATAAAGGGTAAAAAATTCCGTACAGATTTCCGAATTCGATTACATTTGAAGAAAGTCGTAGGTTAATTCGACCGAAACGTCGTTGCGATACTAAAAATCAGGATAGGCGCAATTATCACAATAATCCAATTAGTTGATGCTTATCTACTGGTCAAACCACTAAACATTCCGTAGTAGATTGTGTAAATGTTGCGATACAAACTTTATAAATTCTAATAATTTAACACAAGCGAGACATGCGGAAATTCCACAGTGAATTCTTTCATGTGTAATATATTGATGTTGGCATTCTGTGGATGTTCATCGTAACTGGAGACGCCCCCATATTATTATAACTCTTTTGTTTAAATGATAAAAGTATTTATCTAAGGAAGCAGGGACGCCCGGCGTAGCCCGGTTGTAAAATACGCTTAAATATGATATTTTAATTCATCCAGATTTCGTATACATAGAGTCAATTTGTTATCGATTCTTATCTATACTCCTATACTTTTTCACATTAAAAACAATTTTTCTATTTATTTAAAAAGGAAGTACAACTTACTTATACATGTGTTGTGGAATTGCATTAATCTACAAAAGATCTAGATAATTTGCATATTTTTAAATACATGTATTTAAATTAATTCCTTATTAGTTTTTCTTTCGGTGTTCTTATGGGATGACCAACGTTAGTTAACTATTACTGGTAATTGCATTCATACAGATATTCTATATGATTTATACTTGCGTAATATTTGAGTAAAAAGGTTATCGTAAACACAAACGTCTTTCTATATATATTTATGTATGCGTATATATATTTATTTTAAAAATTTACCTACGAAACTACTCTGTCAGTTTTTGTTCTACAGCCATGAAACTTAATATATTGGGTATTCGAACTAGTGCGAAACTTTTTATATAGGCTTCAGGCGGGAAAAATCGGTGAAAAGTGTGAAAATTTTAAGAGTTTCGAGGTTATGGTCCAATGATGGCATTGCGAATAAGCATGTTTAACGTAATAGCAATTGATTCATGTTCTAATTTTTTAGGCTTGCCGCAAACCTACCTTCATAGCTTAGGCATTAACGGCAAATTTAAAAGAAAATCGAAAGCTAAACATTTTGGTTTCGATTCCCACTGGTGACGAACGAGCTATTTTGTCCAACTTTTTACATCATTACTATATATTTGATCCAAAATAATATAATAATAAATACGTATTGTGCATTGATAAAATATACTATTTAAGCGTATATTACCGGCAGACCAGCTAGTATATTATGAAGTAGGGTTTTCAAAAATAAAAATATATATGCGTAGAAGTTGGGTGCATCAGCTTTAATCGACACCGAAATCCAAACTTAGGAAGAAAGAAAAATATGCGCATACATAAAACTTGAGTTCCTTAAGCTTTAATCGAAATCGAAACCAAAACTTATGCAGAATTCTTGGTAAATATATTTATAAAAAAAGAAAGAAAAACATACAAACAAAATACTACACACACTATGGCATTATTATATAAATGTGGTTAATTTGAAAATCACATCAAATGGAAACGAAAAAAGGAAATAGAAGTTCAAATTCACGAGTTTGTGCCTATTTCCATTCCATGGAGGCCAGGCGCGAATGCAGACCCCACAATTTAATTATACCATCCCTATTTAAGTTAAAACATAATTATCAAAATATTATGATGTACATCTATATCAAAAACACTTGTAAACGTTTTTTTTCAATTGAACATTTTTTATTTTCATACTTTGTGGACCAGGCGCGTACGCGGACCCCACAATTTTAATGAATCATCATCATGCCAGATCAAACATACCCATTCTTGTGTCTCGATAATCTATCATTATATGTGATCAGTTTTCTATAATAGTCAACCATATAGGAGCCTATTCGTGACCAGACGCACACACACACACACACACACACACACACACACACACACACACACACACACACACACACACACACACAGACGTTCAGCTTTATATTATAGATATATATATGTAATTATTACTAATAGAGATTTGGTATCTGTTGTCTGATGCTGACACTCTTCAATGGCTATATTTAAAGATTAATACAGTTTTCTATTTCAGATTAATCTGGTATCTTTTTCCAATCTTTACTTCAAGTAGAAGATAGCGTAGTATCTCTTCTGCTATCAGAATATCAACCTCCCAGTCATTCCCTCCTCCAGTTCTGATGTATATCATACACTCTTATTTCATGTCTCATTTATTTATTTACAAGCAGGCCGCTCGTCGTTTCCCGGTCGTCAAATTCACATAAATATTACATTTTAATTAATAGAGAAACTGAAACATGTGCATGCCAGTAATATGATTTTTCCTAAACCGTTATCTCATTGGAATTCCTCTATTCTAAAAATAATAGGTATGTTCAAAAGTAACTTCATTTTTCTCATTGTTTTATCCGGTCCCGAGCAATACCGGGTAGCACTGCTAGTTTAATAATAAATACGAAATTTGCATTAAACAAAATATCATATTTAAGCGTATATTACGAGCGGGCAATGCTGAGAAGCCTGCTAGTATATTATAAAGTTGTGATTATATATATATATATATATATATATATATATATATATATATATATATATATATATATATATATATATATATTAGTGATGGGACGATGCCAAAATTTTTCCCGATTCCGATTCCGATTCCGTTCAAAATTTCCGATTCCGATCCGATTCCCGATTCCGATTCCGATTCTTGTAAAATTTATACATATTTAATTAGAGATTTTTTTTGTTTGTTTTTTCGTAAATTTTCAAATTATTACATAAACCCCTGGTTAATGTCCGCGTATATTTTATCTCAAATGTTTGCCTTGTAATTGATTAAAAATTGTAACACAACAAAACATTTATTTTGATTTTAAAACAAAGCTATATTGTACCAGTTCGTATTTACTGTATAACATGCTACTTACATGAATAGTGGAAAATATTCGAAGATTGGTAGGCAAAATAAGAAAACGATGTAAGAACAATATATTTAACAACGCCACTTAGCAAAGCCACATCTCATTGTTACGAACGAATTTCTAAATAATAATATTACTATTATGAAAACCATTTTTAACGTGAGATTGCGTGAGCTTTCTGTGCTTTCTCTCGCAGCTAAATCCCTATTCCAAAATGAAATATTACTTTTATAGATTACGTGTTAGAACATTTTTTTAATTGGCGGAAAGAAAAGCGATCATTTAGAATTTAGAGTGTAAGATCAGTTTCGAATATAAATTTAACGTAAAATGATCATCATTTCTGGCCATCCTAATTCTTTATGGATATTAACTAAAGTGTTTCCCACTAAATTAAGTTCGGTTTGCAACGTTGTAAAACCTTAAAAAGTAGACACCCTATCCCCAATAAGCGCACATAATTTAAAATTGGTAACACACTACAGCTCATGTTACGTTATATTTATTTGTGAAACTGACCGTCTATTATATATATATATATATATATATATATATATATATATATATATATATATATATATATATATATATATATATATATATATATATATATATATATATATATATATATATATATATCACGGAGGCCTCGCTGAAGCCCGCCAATCTCACTCAAAAGTTGAGTTGAAAGTATTATGGGGTAATTAACACCTTCGACGCCGTTGGTTTCGACAACAATACTTTTTCACACCCACTTGCCAAATTTCTCAAGGAGTTTAATATGAAAAGATTTCAAACGAATAGAGTTTTATTTTATTTTCCTGGAGCCACATTGTCTGACACCGTCGCATTTTTCTCGGGTTTCGGAAAAGTTAAAAATATACATGAATATCTCACAATGAATTTATCAAAGTCTGGATAAAATAGATAAAGAGAAAACATTTAGAAATTTTTCAGATTGAAAAAGAAATTATATTTACATTTAAAAGTCCCCCCTCATTGAAATTCTACTTTTGGACGATATTTGTAAACCCACTAAAAACCAAATTATTTTTAGATCTAGGATGAAGCTCTAAACTGTCTTCACGTATTAAAAAAGGGTGCTTGTGCAGTTTACACTATGTTAAAAAACGAAAAATAAAAAAATATATATATTCTACGTACTCGTTATGGAATGAAGTTCTCATAAAAAAATCACGAAATTTCATCAAATAGTTTTTATTTTATGCCGTAAAAACGATTTGGGAAATTCGGAATCTTCCTAAAAAAACTGCGATAATTTGTCAAGGGAGCGTAAAACAAAAACTATTTAATGAAATTACGTGATTTTGTTATGAGAACTTCATTCTATAACGAGTACGTAGATCTATAGAGTTTAGTTTTACTAATAGTTTAAAAGAAATAAATATTTATAATCGGTACAAGCAATTGAAAATTAACTTTTGAAAAATATTCAAAGAATCGATTTTGGAATCGGAAATTATGCACAAATTTTTCCGATTCCGATTCCGATTCCGATTCCCCGAAAATTACCGATTTAACCGATTCCCGATTCCGATTCCGATTCATCGGCACAACACTAATATATATCCATATAAGTTGGGTGCATCAGCTTAGACAATTTGAGTATAATCAGGTAGATTCGAAAATTCTTGGTAAAATTATTTATTTCCAGAACTGGAAGGTCATAATATTTTATGAAGAGTCACTCGGAAGAATAAAGATGTAAGCGTGACACACAAAATACCAAACACACTATCGTATTAATATAGAGATGTCATTAATTAGAAAATCAAATCAAATTCAAACGGAAAAAAATAGTTTATGTCTGGCCACTGCCTCCATCGAGATTCGACCTAACGACTCCTGGTTTACGGAACCAGTGCCCTAAACCACTAAGTTATAGAGGTGTTTAGTTTACTTCACCTAAATCACTTATTCACAAACATATGCGTTCATAATGTTTTATTAATAAGCACAGCTTATTGATAAAACTAATTGTGGACTCTTTTAACGTCCAGCACGATGGCCGAGTGATTGAGGCGTTGGGCTTATGATACAATGGACATGTGTCCACGTGGGTTCGAACCCCAACCGTGCTAATGATTTTTATTTTTTTTTAAATTTAATTAATTTTGTCATATTTGTGAAAAAATTGGACTATTTTTTTTTATTTTTATTCTTGAATTAAATTAAATTTATCACACTATCTTAAAACAAAAATATGTACCTCCGGGGCATAATATTATTTATTATTATTAGTTTATATATATATATATATATATATATATATATATATATATATATATATATATATATATATATATATATATATATATTAGCATGGTAGCATGGGTACCCGGCGATGCTCGGGACAACATGAAGTTCCGTTTGGAATAAACCGGCTATACTAAGGATATTAATTGTTTTTATCGTGGGCAACGTCGATATCCTCACAACAATTTCAACATAAAGAACGGATAAAAACATGTAAATGTAATCGCTCAAAAAGAAGTACATGATACCCTCTCCAGCCGATATTTCGGTAGAATGGATACAAAGAGAAGTTATTCTCCAGATATTGAACCCTCTTTGTTGCTCGTGCGCTGGACCCACCTCCGTAATAAATAAATAAATAAATAAATAAAATAAATAACAAAATATAATCAGAACAACTTTTGTTTTAATAAAAATAGCAGCGAGTGCCGGAGCGATCGAAAAAATTAGCCGTGTAGGCAGACTTAAGCCTGAAAAGTGAATAAAGGGAAAAGCTTATTTGCCCACTGTAGAAATAATAACGTTATAAACATTAACGCGTTTGAAAAGAACAAAATGGAATGACTTTTACTGATTTGATTTATTTTGTTTCTTTTTTTCATTGATATTTTTGCGTAAACAAAACATTTTCGACTGGTTTCATAGTTTTTTTTTCAAGGGGGGGGGTTCAATTCCCGGAATGCTCAAAGATTCTGTATAGTCGTTTCAAGAATAATAAAAAACAAATGAGATCTTTTCATTTATTCGTAAATGTTTTATTTATTTATTTTTTAATATTTAAATATTGAGCAAAACATCTTTCTGTCTACGAGAAATTATGTTTTCACGCCAGAAACATATTGCGATTAGCAAATTATATTATATGGGAGAAAGTTTCGTTTTTTATCTTTCGAACTTCGGAACATATAAAATAAGTTCGTCAGGGGAAATAACTTTACCCGTTTCTAAAAAAAAATCGATGTCGGAAATAATAATTCCAAATTAATTAAATTAAATATATTATCAATATTCTCTACCGCTCTCCCTCAACCCAGGACTGTACCCTAATAAACAAAGTTTCTGACAGCATAGATATAGCACTCTCCCTCGATACTAGCGCACAAATACATGTATTTGGTGACTTCAATGTCCACCACAGTAACTGGCGAGGATTCTCTAATTACACATACGTAGCTGGTAGGACAACACATAGCTTCTCTATATCCCATTCCTATCTCAGACGGTTACATTTCCGACACGTTTCCCAGACCAGTAAGATCAACATACCTCACTTCTAGATCTCTTTCTGACAACGGTTCCCTATGATTGTACAACAAATGCCCACAGCCTACTCGGGAATGCTGATCATGCTGTGATAATGGTAGAAATCACCCTAAATTCTCGCCCTAAAACTGAAGACCCACTACTCAAAACAACGAGTTATTACAAAAAGGATAACTGGGAAGCCATCAGGGATCTCATCAGAGATGCCCATGGCAAAATATCTTTTCTCTTCCAGCGGAACAGTGTGCAAATGAGACTATTGAATGGTTCAAGGCTGTAATTGAAGCACATGTTCCGCACGGAAATTCTATAGCAAGCCCCACTCTCCCCAATGGTTTACTTCTGCTTGTGCAGCTACCATTTGTCAAAGGCAGCATGCGTTCCACAGATTCAACCGACATAAGTCCAGCTCAAACAAACAGAAGTATAAATAAGCTAGAAATAATTGTAAGAGAGTGATAGCGACAGCTAAGACCGATTACTCTGAAACCACCAGAAAACGCACTAAGCACAGAAATTAGGAACCCGTGATATTTGGAAAATCTACAACAGCGTAGTAAATAATGGGCAGTCAACGATCCCCCCACTAGCAAACAATCATGAGTTTGCTTGCACGGCAACTGACAAGGCTAATCTTCTTGCCAGTCGGTTTGCCTCAAACTCCACACTGGACTCGGAAAACCACTCACTCCCTGACTTTCCTTTGCGGACAGACGACACACTAGACGATTTGAAAATCACACCTTCTCAGGTACATGGTATTATAAAAAACCTAGGCACCTCAAAAGCATGTGGACCAGATCTCATCCCAGCTGTGCTATTAAAAAAAATGCTCTGCCGAGGTTGCTCTAGTTCTCTCCAAACTTTACAATAAATGCCTCAACGAATCTTGCTTGCCCGACTGCTGGAAAACCGCTTCTGTGGTACCAGTCTTCAAGAATTCTGGCGAAAGAACTGACCCACTAAATTATCGCCCCATTAGCCTTCTCTCGCTTTTTGCCAAAATATTTGAGTCCTTAGTTAATCAAGCCCTAGTCCAGCACCTAACAGCTGCTAAACTCCTGACTGGCAAACAATATGGATTCAGGCAAGCCCGTTCAACAGCAGATATCTTAACTGTAGTCTCTGAACGTATATACCGTTCACTGGACAAAACTGGAGACGGTAGAGCGGTAGTCCTTGATATATCTAAGGCTTTTGACAGGGTATGGCACGATGGTCTTCTAAGGAAAATTAGATCATATGGAATCAGTGGTAAAATACATAATGTAAGAGAAAAATAAGTAAGAGAAAAGTTTCGGTTGTACATCTAAACAATATGACATAAATGTGGGAGTACCTCAGGGGTCTATCCTTGAACCTCTATTATTCCTGATATTCATAAATGACCTCCCTGATAAACTTGTTTCGGAAATGGGCATATTTGCCGATGACACCACTCTCTATAACAGATATGAGGGGAAAACAAAAGAACACATATCCAAGGAAATGGCAGAAACACTAGAGGATGACCTCCAATCAATAGTGGAATGGGGACAAAAATGGATGGTCAAATTCAATGCTGCTAAGACTAAGCTTGTTTCCTTCAATAACTACAAGAAACCTTCTCTACCACCAATAGCAATGACCAAGAACACATTGCCTGAAAGTACTTCTTTTAAACTCCTCGGCCTAACGTTCACAGGGAACATGAACTGGAATAGATACATTGAGAGCATTGCCAAGGCTGCTGCAAAGAAGGTTGGCTCCCTCTACCGTGCTAGAAAACTACTTACGCCTGAAAGTATCATGTACCTCTATAAGGCCACCATTCGCTCATGTATGGAGTACTGTTGTCATATCTGGGCGGGTGCATCTGCTCCTTGTCTGGGCTGGTGCATCTGCTCCTTGTCTCTCACTCCTGGATAGGGTTCAAAAGAGAGTCGCCAACCTAATAGGTCCTGAACTGTCATCTAGGCTTCAGCCTCTGTCCCATCCACGAGACGTTGCATCTCTCTGTCTGTTCTACAAATACTTTAATGGTGAATGATCTGACGAACTGAAAACACTTGTACCTCCTCGACGTAACTACCTCCGACAAACCCGACAAGCCACTAAGTCTCACCCCTTGACAGTAGAGATCCCTAGGTGCAAGAAAGCCTTTTACTTCAATAGTTTCTTCCCCAAAACTGCAGGTCTTTGGAACTCCCTTCCGGGATTCTGCTTTCCCAACAGTATTGATATGCAGAAGTTCAAGTGTAATGTGAACAAACATCTTTCTACTCATCTCCCTTCATAATGTCCCTGCAAATTATGTCCCTGATAGTAGCCCCCCTGCTTCAAAGTGGCACTGTGCCTTGTTTGGAGTGAAAATTGAATAAAAAAAATATAGTTATTATTGAAAGTTGATGAAATACCAATCTTAAATGGAACACTTAAAATAACTCTGTCGCTAAAAACCTGAACTAACATACAGCTATTTAATAAAATCGATTTTACTAATATATATGAAAATGAGGTAACCTCTTAATAGTATATTGTAAAAGAACCATACATATATAGAAATAAATGAAATATTAAAGTAATTGACTTTTTGTATATATTAATCAAATTGTGAACAAACAAACAAACAAACAGCCAGGTAGGAACACGAATATATATATATATATATATATATATATTTATTTATTTAAATGTGAATATATATACATATATATTTAAATTTAAAAAATTTGACAGTTTAATAGAGCAGTGCTTAATATTATTTCTAATAGGGATTTGGTATCTGTTTGTCTGATGTTGAAACTCTTCAGTGGCTATATTTAAAGATCAATACAGTTTTCTATTTCAGATTAATGTGGCATCTTTTCAATTCTCAATCCAGGTGGAAGATAGCGTAGTATCTGTTCTGCTACTAGAATACCATCCTCCCAGACATTCCTTCTCAATCTTTGATGGATATCATATACTCTTATTTTATATATCATTTATTTACTAGCAGGCCGCCCAGCGTTGCTCAGTCGTAAAATACGCATAAATATAATATTTTAATTAATACAGACAGAAACTGAGAAACGCGCATGCGAGTATTTTGCTTTTTTGAAAAATATTTTTTTTAACCATTCATTTTTTGGAAGTAAAAAAAAGGAAAAAATACTCGAGCTGAGATCGAAACCAAAACCTAAAATCAGAAAGTCAAATACGATAACCATTAGACTAGTGTGACACGATATTTAAATAGTGTTTTCCAACTTCTTA
The DNA here is from genome assembly GCF_053919585.1 of Euprymna scolopes. Lineage (NCBI taxonomy): Eukaryota > Metazoa > Mollusca > Cephalopoda > Sepiida > Sepiolidae > Euprymna > Euprymna scolopes. The sequence goes on along the minus strand of NC_136486.1, from coordinate 37,175,548 downwards.
TTTTTAACATGAGAAATCTGTAGGTAACTCCACCGCGCGCCACAATTTTAATCCTTATATGTAACTGTAATTTAATTTAATATTATCACCCTAACTTTTTTACCATTTAAAAGAAGAAGCTTCAAATAAACTGCTAATATTTAAAAAAAAAAAAAAATTACAGCATACCAAAATAATAAAAATGCGAAACAAAAATCGCGTGTACATTATCGACGCTTTAAAACAACGTTCCTATATAATGATGTTTTTTAAGCCGTAAACTTACCCATGTTTTAAAAATCTAGCAAAAATCAAATAATAGTCATATCTTGTTGAAATGTTCGATATTTATTCATTATTAAGTCAACTTACATAACAACAGAAGGGCTTGTTAAATATATTAGAGGAGATACTTTTTAGGTGTTCTACCCCCCCCCTATATTTCATCTCAGAAAAACTAAACAAAATAAATGTAGGTCGATACAATCTAAACAGTTTTTAAAGCTGATAAGATCAAATAATTAAACAATTATATATATATATATATATATATATATATATATATATATATATATATATATATATATATATATATATATATATAAACCGTTATTTATTTCGCTTACTTTAAAGTTGAAAATAAAATTGGACATAAAATCAATATTATTATGTTAAAAAAGAAAAAAAAAACACTCTTCTGATAATTTTTTCTCGGTAATATAACTATTTGAATTACAAAAAACAAAAACAAAAAAAACAAACAAAAACAAAACAGAATAATAAAAAATAATTATTTTTAAAAAGCTTTATATGATATTAAATTCAAATATAACGCGATATGAAGATTAAACAGATTTTTTTATAACAGATTTCCAATAATAAAAAAAATATATATTCATATATTTTAATATATGACGCTTGAGATAATAAAAATTGCAAATCGCAAATCGGCCTAAAAAATTCATTTTGATTTTATTATGAGGTTTGCTAATTAAGTACAACTTTCTGAATACAATTGCGAAATACTAAAGATTCTTATCTTAACATGTCTGACGAAACAAAAGCATGCATCAGGTTGGATTATATAAAAGATTCCGTACAGATTACCGAACTCGATAAAATACACACGAAGAAGGTCGTAGATTAATTCGACCAAAATGTTGTGAGACTAAAAGTCAGGATAGGCACAATAGTACTAATAATCGAAATAGTTGATGCTTATCTACTGGTCAAAACACTAAACATTCCATCGCAGATTGTGTAAATGTTACAAGACAAACGTGATAAATTCCGATTTCCTAGAATACAGTTTAACAGGTCGTTAATTAAAAATAAAACACAAGTAAAAACATAGGCTTAATGACGACAGCTGCCTCCAGTGAGATTCGAACTCACGACCCCTGGTTTACGAGACCAGTGCTCTAAACCACTGAGCTATGGAGGCTCATATCTTCAGTAACTGTGTTTAGATTACTTGACCTAAATTGCTTATTCACAAACATATCCGTTCATAAAGTTTTATTAATAGCCATAAGTTATTGATAAAAGTGGTTTTGAGTTAATTATGCAGGCAGCACGATGGCCGAGTGGTTAAGGCGTTGGACTTAAGTTCCAATGGACATGTGTCCGCGTGGGTTCGAACCCCACTCGTGCTAACGAATTTTAATTTTTTTTACTGATAAATTTATTTATTTATTTTTTTGGTGTTTGTGAAGAATATTTTCACACCTTTTGTTGCGGAATTAAATTTCTTACAATTTCGCAAAATAAAATAATAAAAATACCCTTGGCGATAAATAATATTTATTATTATTTGTTTATATATATTTTAAAATTTTAGTAATTTCACAGTTTAATAATGTTGTGTTTAATATTATTAGTAATAGAAATTTGGTATCTGTTTGATACTAAAACTCTTCACTAGCTATCTATAATGCAGTTTACTATTTCAGACTAATGTCGTAACTTTTAATTCTCAATTCAGCTAGAAGATAGTGTAGTATCTGTTCTTCTTTCAGGATACCATCTTGACAGACTTTACCTCCTCTTTTTTCGAAGGAAAGTGCCTCCTCTTATTATGTCTGAATCTATTAATTGATATTAATACAGGGTGTCCAAAACGTCACTTAACTTTTAATTTTGATTTATTTTTGATGATATATTTCTGTAATGTTAACACAATCTGATTAAGACATTCCGAAATTAAAACAAAAGGCGAAATTCAAACAATCTTTCTCTATGAAAAATAATGTCTTTTAAATGTTGCGCATTTTCAGCTTCGCATATTTGTGCTCTTTCCAAAACATTATTCATGACAGATTGCAGAATTTCAGGATTGCGATTTAACTCCCTTATTTCGTTCCTGATGTTTTCCTTCAATTCTTTCAGGATTTGGGGTTAGTTAACATAGACTCTTTCTTTAAGACCCCCAAAGAAAAAGTCGCGGCTAGTCAAGTCTGGAGAACGTGGCGGCCATTTGACATTGCCATAGCGAGAGATAATGTCGCCAAGACATTTCGTACGCTCTACTTATCCACAATTAAGTTCCAAATTATTATCTAATCGCTCTACTTATCCACAATTAAGTTCCAAATTATTATCTGTAAAATATCTTAAATAAAGACGAAAATAATTATTACTGGTAAAATGACAAAGATTTAAAAACCTTCAGTGACTTTTTGGACACCCTGTATTATCACAAAATAATGGTACCGCTCCAGTTGAGAGGCACAATTAAACTGCAGTGAAATCGAGATGCGATTCGATCTAACGCAGTCATTCCCAACGTGGGGCGCATGCCCCACCGGTGGGGCATGGCAATATTTTGGTGGGACATGGACAGGACGTGCACCCTTGGGTTTACTATACCAAAGACTATAGGGCAATTTGAGAATGAGTTATTTTTTTCATCATGATTATTATTATTATTATTATTATTATTATTATTATTATTATTATTATTATTATAATAATAATAATAATAATAATAATATTATTATTATTATAATAATAATAATAATAATAATAATAATAATAATAATAATAATAATAATATTATTATTATTATTATTATTATTATTATTATTATTAACAGTGAATTGTTTCATAGTGAATCTTTGTATTAAGGGGAGCGTCCGGCCGTGTATGTGTGTGCGATATATATATATATATATATATATATATATATATATATATATATATATATATATATATATTTATATATATGCAAGTAGTAGAAGTAATAGTAGTAGTTCTTCTATTACTATTACTACTACTACTGCTACTAATATCACAAAGGGGAGGCATCGGGATTTTAGAAATGCCTAGGTGGGGCATGACCCAAAATAGGTTGGGAACCACCGATCTAACGCCAAAATATGACTGTTTTGAATAGCCACTCTCTATCGTTGTCCATTTCATTGGGATATGCTCTCGTCTTCACTTCCAAAAATTACATATAGTTTTTCAACGGAAGGTGTTAACTCAACATTTTTAACCAATGAAAATCGTTTTAAACCTAAAGTCTAACAATCCAATACGAACATAAATGAGAAAATAATCAAAATTCCCCAGCCAGCGCGACGGAAACACTCAAGACATTATGCTCACTCCACCGTGCCTGCAAGACTAACGAACAAGTTCATCTCGCGTACTAACAAAACAAGTTTAACCAACGCAGACAGTGCAACTCTGCTTAATATGAACGTTGTCTATTAACACACGCGCATACTCACAATAACAAAATGTAATAGAGCGCGTATGGACGCATATGAAAATATCAGCAGCAACTGAAGGATGGATGGCAAGCAATTGCATTAGCAGCAGGAGCAGCTTTTGAACGCATATGCAAATTGGCAAGTGTGCTTGGGCTTGCGTCTGAAGAAAGAGAAAAAAGGACACCACGACCTTTGTGGCCAGCGTGCGGTCTGAAGAAAGAGTGCGGTCGAAAAAGATAGACTTATAAGAAATGGCAGTCTTTGACCGGTGTTTAGTGGGCAGAAGCGAGGGACTTTTCAGCTGGTGACGAGACGGGAAGAAAGAAAAACGGTAATAAATTCCATTTGCACTTTTACAAAAAAAAACAAAAAAAAAACGCCGACCCGGATTTTTATTTATTTATAGCTTTATTTTTTTAACAATTACTAAAGTAAAGTGTAACGCCACGTACTTAACGTTACACACACACACACACACACACACACACACACACACACACACACACACACACACACACACACACACATATGTATATATATACTCCAGACAGATATATATATATATATATATATATATATATATTTTTTCCTTATAATAATAATTATAGAGATGATACAAGTAAATAAGAATGTAAATATATAAAAATAATTCTTATAACAAATGTCAGATTTCAAATGAAGCAAGGGAGATAAGTCAGTTTGTTATGCAAGAATTGGTCGCACAAGTGTACCATATTAGAACCTACGATAAAAGTCAGTAATTTGATATATTCTATTTATACTTGTAATTATCATTTTTTTTTTGGAATTTTTGAAATTTCTATATGGTATGTAAAAAGCAGTCTGAATTAAAGACAAACTGAAGACAAGAATACACACACAAACACACAATATAAATGACTAAAAGTCTATATTTCAAATTTCAAGATGCTGTCCATCTTACAGCTTATTTCTTTTAGCATATTAAAATGTTCAATTCTTGCTGACAGAAATAATCAGTAAGATGGATAACATCCTATAACATCCTACAGAGAATTTTTATCATTTATTTGTATATGCTTCGTAGTTATTTGTATAAATAAGAGGTGAACTATAATTGGATAAGCATATTTTCTCACACACAGATATATATATATATATATATATATATATATATATATATAGTCATCCACATACAGTACTGTTTCGCTGTTTCAAAGCTCATCAGTGTAACTTCCTCAAGCCAGGATCGAAACCCGACCGCCCAAATGACAGTCACGGCTTCTCACCATTGTGCTTTACGGCTGCTGCTGTGTGGGCAATGAATTAATGATGTTTAGATATCGTTCAAATGTCTCCGCTCGATTTGTTTACACAAAGAGCGTCGCTTAGTACGCTAATGGCAGTTTGTATATCACTTCTAGAAATGCTCAACCCAAGATAGGGAGCATTATATATATATATATATATATATATATATATATATATATATATATATATATATATATATATATATATATATATATGAACAAATGATTAATAAAACATGTTAAAAGACATCTTGATATATATATATATATATATATATATATTTCAGAGGAAACATAATTTAATTTAAATACCAAAAAAAAAAAAAAAACAAAAAAAAACGGGCAGGTGAAATTATTAAAATTTCCTTAAGGCCTTATCGTCTGACCCTCTAAGAGGAAACGTCAGAATGATTAATTAAAAACTAAGAAACGAATGAGGAAAGAAGGGAATTTGGTTTCAGTTGGAAGAACAGTGAAAAAAAAAAATCTCACTGTTCAGGTGGTTTTAAATCAATAAATATCTCCAACTGATGTTTCAAAATCTTTTGTCTACACAGGCTAGGTCGAGAGTTATTAATGACTAACGCCTCAATGATATTGAGATGATAGTTCGACCTCGCACTGTATAAAACAGAAAACCACCCATCGGAATATTGATCAGAACACCTATTTATACTCATCAGGTGATTACCAATGGCGGACTTTTTTTTTTCTCACTGGTCTTCTAACTGAAACCAAATTCCCTTCTTTCCTCATTCGTTTCTTAGTTTTTAATTAATCATTCTGACGTTTCCTCTTAGAGGGTCAGACGATAAGGCCTTAAGGAAATTTTAATAATTTCACCTGCTCGTTTTTTTTTGTTTTTTTTTTGGTATTTAAATTAAATTATGTTTCCTCTGAAATTTCTCCTTCCATTTTGCTGTACCAAGAATTTACTTTATATATATATATATATATATATATATATATATATATATATATATATATATATATATAAAATTCTATTACTGTACTTTCCTAGATGTAAATCCGTTAAAACTCCAGCGACTATAAAAAAGTGCTCAACGACAAGCAAAACCTAATAATAGTATATTTATTTGCAGACAGCAAACTTGTATAAAAGAATGACAGTTTAGAATTTCGTTTCATTGTTAACAAAATCTGTCCTGACGAGCGCTGCTTCGTTAAAGGAAATTGTTGCAGAAACGTGTATGCACATATGTAACCAATAATGTTTGTATAATAAACATTATATATATATATATATATATATATATATATATATATATATATATAGATATATGTGTGTGTGCGTGTGTGTGTGTGTGTGTATGGGTGTGTGTGTGTTATTTTTTTGGTTTGAATTTGCTTATATTACAGAAATGATATATAAACCGTCATGCGTAGATTTATAATTGTCTTTTGTACGCCAACAAAGTGGAAACCTGATCTTTCGCGAAGAGACAAACGCTTCCAGAACAACGCCTTACCCACTTCACCATGTGGTCTTCATTTCTGGAAGACATATTTTATTTATTTTCCTTCATTTTTTAACAATGGCATTTGGAGATATTTATAAGTAAAATTAAACATCAGATCTGAAAAGGCTCACAAGAGAAGAAGACAAACAACCAAAAAGAAATCAAATAAAAGGTGACTATGTGGTTCCCAGAAATCAGCATGGAAGGGGGAATATAAGTAGAAAGGAAACCAAAATAGAACAAAAGAGGCGGGAAAAGGAAGTGCGGGAGTACAATATTACTAGTTAGTATATCCGTGCCGTAAAAATAAAATGGTAGGATCGTTTTCCATTGAATTTTGACTTACTAAAAAACTTATCATCTACTATACTAATAAAGTTTTCATCTCTTTGGTCAGGCATTTTTCTTACAAAAGAGACCACTTATCAAGGCCCAAAGGCCACCCGAGGACAAGATTTTAGAGTGTAAGATGAGACAACAGCGTAATTATCGGTAGTGGGAGAAACTGATTAGAATTATGTCTTCTTTTCAGAACGTTGAATACAAGATGGAAAAAAGTAAATTCGCACAATTTCAGTTAGCTTAAGGCCAAAAAACTACTGAAACAGCTCGCGATATCAAAGAAGCGTTTAGCCCAGGAACCACTACTGAACGCACAGCATAATGGTGGTTTAAGAAATTTCGTGACGGCGACGAGAGTCTTGAAGATGATGAGCATTGTGGTCGGCTATTTAATGTTACTAAGTATCAATTAAGAGCCTTAGTTGAAGCCAATCCATGCACATCTGTTCGAAAACTTGCTTCTGAATTAGACGTAACGTATACGACGATTTCCAACCACTTGAAAGAGATTGGAAAGACAAAGTCTTGATAAATGGGTGCCTCACGAATTGAACGACAACCAAAAGAAACGACGTTATGAAGTGTCATCTTTCCTTCTCTTACGAAGCAAGAACTACCCGTTTCTCGACCGGGTTGTGACTTGCAATGAAAAGTGTATTCTTCACGACAACCGGCGACACTCAGCTCAGTTGTTAGACGCCAATGAAGCTTCACGACACTTCCCGAAGCCAGATTTTTACTTTGATGCTCTACCAACTGACCTATTTGAACTTTATTTTAAATAGAGCTTAAAAATTACCTTAACTAAATAATTATAGTTTTGGCATGACGTCATAAATGTACAATTTTCGTCATGCTTCAAAATATGAATTCAAACATAATAAATGGTAAATGAATGGTTAAAAATAGCGTTGTAAATTATTTAAATAAAGCAAGTTATTCTACGTATTATATGTAGTTCGTTTATGAGTATATAATTGTTGTAGCTTGAACAGGTCGCTAAGAAAGACTTGGGTTTCGAAAAAGATATTTGTATTTACAAGACAGAATACATAGAGAACGCGAGTTGTAATACTTAACGCCAATATGGTATGTTACGAAATATAAGGTGCGAGGGGCTGTGACACAAGGTTACAAGGTGGGATAAATGAACCAGCGAATCTAAAGAACGATCACTTTGCCCCTACAAAAATGTATCTGAGTAGCCCCGTCGGCATTCCCCAGTAAGAGCCCCCAGGAAGCAAGCGATGAACTTGCTTCTTCTCGAAATCCGAGACGCAAGGTCTGGGATGGTGGACCTCCTAGATCTACTAATAATATTGCATCAGTCAGACAACAAACAAAAACAAACAATAAAAACAGTACCAAAATGGCCCAGTTTCTAATGGAGTGCTTTATCAAACGCGCCTAGTGTAATACAAAATACACATACAACTAGAGTCGTTACTTTTTGGTATATGAATACTGTTTGTACGGGTAAGGCTCCACAATAAAAATCTTTCCAGCCTAATAAAAAAAATTGTTTCTTTCTTGGTCTTCGGGCATAGATCAAAGTGTAGTATCTGTTCCGGCAGATGCTGCACTTAAGATAATTTGTACCAGTCAATGGAGGGGAAACCCTCCATACTGGGAACCGCCTGGGTAATACCTAAGAGGTCCACCCTCCCAGGCCTTGCCACCGGGCTTTCTGGTGGGGCAAGTTTATTGCTTGCTGCCTGAGGCGCCCCGACCGGGGAATGCCGACGGGGTTACTCAGGCAATTTTTAAAATTGCAGGAGTGCCCCTCCTTTAGGGGAGCCTGCGGGGTTCCCACTTTCCGGCCTTGTGCCACATAATGCTGATGTGGGCAGCATTTAAATAAAAACCCTCTATACTGGGACAATTATTATTTTTGGTAACCAGAGTGACCCCTTTTAGGGGAGCTGGTTTTTACCTCACATTAAAAACGGCCTTGTGCCTAATTTGCTCAGTGGGGGAGCAAATAAACTTTTTTGGCCATGTGCCTAAGTTTTTTGTTCATCGTTGATTTTTTTTCTGTATTTTTTAACATGAATAAAAGATTTAATACCTCAAAGTGTAGTATCTGTTCTGATGCTGCACTAAAATATTTTGATGTCGGTTAATGGAGGATTATCCTTCATAACATACATTTTTTATTTTTGTTATTAACCAGAATACTTCGTTTTGGGGAGATGGATTCCCCCACATTACAAACCGACATTGTGTCTAACTCTGTTCTCATGGAGACGCAAATAAACGACAAAAAATGTGGCTGGAAGAAGCATATATTTGCTTGTACATTAGACCTAAACTAAGTGATCGACTATAGTCGAGAGCGACTCGAAGGCTCACTTTTCATTAGCTACTACACCGATGTGTAGGGGAGAGCACCATTACATTCTCAGGATTACTCCATTTTCCCTTGATCCTACCCTAATAATGCTTGATGGTTAATTATAAAATTTAAGAATCAAATAAAACATACCTCGTTGGTTTTAAATAGAATTCAAACAGTGAGAATCAACCGACATAAACAGAAAAGAAAATTAACACGCCATCATCTTTGTTTTGTTCTACAAATAGACACGAAGAGGCACGTCTGCTTTTATTTACATTTTGCGACGAAGAGAGAAAAATACACAATTTTACACAGTAACGAGAAAAACAAGGGGAAGTAACCATAAGTTATTCAAATTCCATATATCACTAAAAAATAAGCATAATTCTGAAGCCATCAAAGGGAGACAAGTCTTATAACTTTCACATTATTAAAGCATGATCTCAGTTAAAAACTCTGTCAACATTGATAATTCCAACAATGCCGAGTGCTTAGCAAAGTGCAATCTTTTAAGTCTTTGTTATGACTCGACTGAAGATTGAACCCCCGTCTCTCATCTCATTAGCGAAATTGTTACCGTTACGTCAAATAGTATCTGAAAATTTAGATCGCATTCATCGAATCGACAACGCTCAAGCCAACTCGATTGTTTTAAGTTTAAGCAAATTTTCTGAAATTTTAATATACTTTTTGAAATTATTGCTGACGATTAATATTCTTTTCTTTTTAGCTATAGAAATCGCTTCAGACGAGACATGAAGCCACTTGATGCAAGGAGCTAAACATTTAAAAAAATATCATTTCAATGTTAAAAACTAACCGACGATGAGTGTTATATGTGTAGATTACAACTTAGAAAGCAGTAATTCTTCCCCTTTCTCAGAAACATGGAATGTGAGGACTAAAGAGCAAAATAAGGGAAGCAAGAGTTACGAAGCCGCCGGAAATAAACCTAAGCCGCACATTCTATTCTTATGAAATAAAGGTGTGACAGAAGATAATTGTATGTTCTTTTTTTACCCTTTTTTTAAATCCAAAATGAGGCATATTGCAACACGCAATGTAATGGGCTACTATTTCTGATCGTGCATAACAGATGACTGTGGGGAGTGTAGCAGCGAGGTGTTTGTTCACATTACATTTACACTTCTGCAGATTAGTACAGACGGGGAGACGGAAACATGAACAGAATCCAAAAGTCTATCAGTTTGAGGGAATAAACTATTAGAGTTAAAGGCTTTCTGGCATCTAGGGACTTCAACAGTGAAGGGGCGGGGGTTTGCTGCTTGTCAAGTTAGTCGGGGTACGGATGTCAAGACAGCTCATATGCTATTAGTTCATCAGAGCACATTCCAATAAAGCATTTGTAAAGCAAACGCAGAGATACGACATTGTGGCGATGAGACAGAGGTTAGACTTGGCCGACAGTGCGTGATATATTAGATTTGTAGACTCGTTTTTGAACCCTTTCTAAGAGTGATAGACTAGTGGTAGAAGCGCCAGCCCCGATGTGGCAACAATACTCCATGCATGAGCGAAGTGTTGCTTTGTATAGATATAGGATGCCTTCTGGCGTGAGTAGTTTTCTAGCATGATAGATTCTTTGCAGCACCCTTGGCAACGTCCTCAATTTATTTGTTCCAATTCATGTTGGTTTAAGAAAAATATTTTTAGTCGTATTTTTTTACTTGCATTTTCTTTTGCTGTTCATGAGGTTTTATGTTATTATTCTTTTTTATGCTAAAATTACTACGTTTGAGTTGCATACGTTTTATTATTTCTCACCATTCCGGACATTCCTTATGTGGCAGAAATAAACCTTACCAAAATTAGCACGGAATAATCTGTCACCTTAATCCTGACACACAAAAATATGGGCGCTTGTAATTCCAACAAAACTGAAACGTGATACTTTCACGAGCGATTCTAAAGAGCAGTTCCGAAGTAACGCCTTCACAATTGAAGCATCTGTTCCTAATTCATGGAAACAATTATGTTATCTTTATTTTATTTACGCTTAATTCTTTATTCCTGTTCCCTTTTAAAAATAACGGAAAAAGCCAAGCTAAAACAGATGAAATCATATCACACAGATTGGCGATCTTTTCTAGGCCATCCACATTTAGCAGAGGGTACCTTAAACTAACATTAAAATACATGTTGATTTTTTTTGTTTTGGAGTAGAAGCTATACTAACACGATAGATGTCTGCCTCCTCGTATGTACAACTGTTCGTTAATATTAGTTTATTAGACCTATTGAATTTAAATTTAATAGGGGTCACCAATATTGGGATACAAATGTGTGCTACCTTATTTAGTGGAGGTTCTAAGCATATCTAGCAACAGAACGAATAACAGGGGGAGGGGTAATAAAACCAAGTAAAGTTAACACATTTAGTTACAGTTGACAACATATTAACGACATATATTGTATACTAACAGGGAGGTCCGACGTTGCCCGGGATTTAATTAGTATTAACGAATGTTCCAACCTCCCATATTTCATTATCATCTAAATCGCCGAATTCGCCCATTTTTCAATCCAATCGATTAAATAACTGCTCTAGTTGGGTGTCCATGCCTCCCCGCAGTGACTTAGTCTACACTACATTGTAGTTTACAAAGCAATATAGATAATCTACTGCTGATTTTATATGCCCGGCCTTTCTGCTTGTGCGGTAATAAAGCTTCTCAAATGTTAGGCTGTGTGAGGCGTCAACTTGAGTCAAAATCGCTTGCTCCTTCTTGCATTGGATTTTATGATTATCGATTATCGATACTTATCGAAGACATTCCGATAAAAAACATATCTAAGAACACTGTCAGGGCATGTTTATTTTGCATCAACAAGTTTTATAGTAGTTAAAAAAATAATTAATCAATTTTTGGTAATTGTGCAGAATACGGATCGTGCTGAAATAATAACGCTATTATTTAAACGCCAATTATTAATTGAATTATCCAACATATTTTTCTATAAGTTTGATGTAAAAAGATTTCTGCACTAGTAACTTTGTATTTAAATTATTTATTTGTAATTTAAATGGTTTCAATTAAAAATTATTTAACGTTCGTTTTCATTAAGAATTAGTTATTGTTCATTAAAAATATATCGTGAGTTTTGTTTTGAAGAATTATTTATCATTCAATTTTATTTTTTTAAATTTAATTATTGTTTGTTTATACCCTAAATTCGTAATTCGGTTTCTGCAGTATTGAAACATTCGTAATTCAGATGTTTTTAATTTGTCATCGAGTGGCTTTTCGCTTCGGTGACTCATTAGTATCCGAAAATAGTCTATAACTTTAGTAAGATGGGATATATTTTAACATAGCTTTCGATGGGAGGGGGACAGTGATCAAGTGATTAACGACACGGACTGACGACCTGGGTGTTCCAAGTTCGAATCTAGTTTTTTCCATAAAATCACTTTATATAGAACGTTGGCATCCTTCCCGTGGTCCCTCCTGTAAGTATCCGATGTGTTTCTAGAAAGAACTCTGACTAGAGCAATATAAGTGAAACCAATGCCAGCAATAGAAATATATAATTATACGAAATGAATGAATAGCTTTCGTTATAACAGTCTGGTAATCAATGATTGAAATTGAACCTGGCAAGTACTTAGATGGGCAAATATTTGGGAATACCGGGTTATATAACTGGCGATACACTAGCGCTCTGTCACGGAGAGAGTTTCAAGCCATCAGTGCCATTATCGATATTAGAACGGAGATAGGCTCCAAACCTTTAAGATCTTGAAACCTTACCCCGCTGGCCTGCTTTCTAACTGATTACAACATGATCGTCTTCAAGTCCAATGTAAACTAGTTCTTGTTAAGCCGTTCCCTTAAATAATGAAATATCGAATTTCTATCACTAACAATCATAACGACCATCGATGACCAGAGTACACTCATTAGCCTTTATCATCGAGTGATCTTCGGGCCTTGATAAGTGGTGACTCCTTTGTGAAAAAGGGGTTACGGCTACTATCACTATTATTATGATAAAAAATTAAACGAGAATAGAATACAGAAGTTGTAGTGTCATCATATAATTGTTTCTTTAAGACAGACAAAGCCGCTTAAGCATTTTAAGAGCCCAGAGTGCGATTATTCTGCTGCGTTAACCTATCTATCCACACTTTACGACCTTGCACTAGTTAATACTATCATCGAATAGCTTTTGGCTTGGATATATGGTGACTCATTAAACACACACACAAAATATGATTATATATCAAAGTAGACTTACGAGTAGTGGCAAGACAAAGTGACTCTACACTTTTCAAATCTCCGGAAGTAAGCGATTACAGCCGGATGTACTTTAAGGTTATACCCCGGTCCAGTATTATGGCGAATATTTGTCCGGCTTTAATTTTTGTTGTAAGCTTTTGTTTGGTCAACAAGAAAGTAGATCCTAAATTTTGCGGGAGGGGGGATGAAACTTTATCACTTGGCTTTTATATCCGACGTTGAAAAATTGGATGAAAAATATGCAGACAACTGAGCATTTCCGGTTGAAAATATGCAGACAACTGAGCATTTCCGGTTGAAAACTAAAAAAAAAAGAAAAAAAAAAACAACAAGAAAAAAGAAAAGAAAAACAAAACAAACAAAAAAACTGAAAATACTATCAATCAATTAAACTTGTCATCGTTGCACTGAATTTCAAAGTTTGACCGTAATACACACCTTGACAATAAACTTCGTAAATTGCAAGGTATCAGAAATAATATTCTTGCGGAGATTTTCATAAGTCCTCGTCTGAGCTTCAATCTAGGATCCTCCTTCCAAACATTCAAAAAAAGCTCTTATCTAGCTACAACCACTATCAACAATTTCCCTCACTGTGTGTGTGCATAAATCTAAACGTAAATTCCAGGAACAAAATTGCTTTCCCAGAACTTTCTGCCTATGGAACTCTCTTCCACTAGCTTGCTTTTCAGCTGACTACAACATGTTCGTCTTCAAGTCCAATGTAAACAAGTTCTTGTTGAACCGTCCCTTTAAATATATCCAATTTCCACCACTACCGACCACTACGCTGTTGTCTTAGTGACCAATGTACACTCATTAAACCTTATCCCCGAGTAGCTTTGGGGCCTTGATAAGTGGTGACTCCCTTATAAAAAGATAAGAGAAGCCAACTTTCGGATTTTTCTTTTAGGTATTTTGCGCTTAAAGGATTTATTATTTTTTTTCTGAAGCATATATATACATAAATAAGGACATGAGGAAGCATGGCTTTGGAAATCTTTCTACCCGAATACGATGTTCAGCATGTTAAAAATATACCTTTTGTTGTAAAACTCTAATGGATAAACATCTGAAGAAGTTAGTGGGGACAGGATATTTTTATGGACACATAAATCGTAAAATTGCCTACCTATTAATGAAACATCTGTAATGGAAAAAATCCAGGAAATAAACGAAGGTTACAAAAAGAAAACGTGAGTCTTTGTAATTATCAACCAAATTTTACTATATATATATATATATATATATATATATATATATATATATATATATATATATATATATATACGATGGTTCTAGGTTCAATCCTTGGCTTGAGAGTGGTCTAGCGGCACTGATGAGTTGTGATACAACGAAACAGGACTGTATGTCGATGACTGCATATATATACCAAGTTAAAGGCATCCAGGAGATAAAACCCATGAATTAAAACTATGTTATAAAGAGTGCTCCATAAAAAGAGCAAAATATAATATTTTTATTTATATGGACGTATATTACATAGTCACTACACTGAACATGCTAATAAATAAAGTTTATCTGCTATTCAAAGCATCCGCTATTAGATGAAAAAAATGAAACATATTTTTTTTTTATTTATAAAAATAAAATATTAAATCGCTAATTTGAAGTGGGAGGCGTGTTATTAAGTGACATTTTAGACTTAAAAATAGAAGGCGATGTTGGGAAAGAGATGTCAAAGCTTAATATGAGAAAAGAGAAGGGTAAAAAGATAAGAAAATTTTCTTTCGTTTTTTGTGCTGAAGAGACAAGTTTTATTATTTTTTTTTGAAACATACAGTGATGATCATATTTATTGGCACGGTAAAATAAAAGTTAAATTTTGTCTAATAAATTCTAAAAAAGGGATTAAATTAAAAAAAATAACAAAGTATATTATGTATTTTTAACTGGCCTTTCCGATGCAGCAATCGGATTTTAGAAAAAATAAATAAAGGAACAACAAACATAATTGCAAAAAACCTTTGTTCAAAATTATTGGCACGGCTTTGTTTTTCTTTTAGTATCAGTATAATATCAATCAATTTCCGGTTTACGTGCTTTCTGAACTTTTTTATAGCCATATTATGCTTGTTTAACGCTAATTCAGTGAATAATCTTTTTCAGATAATTTTTAGATAGCGATTTATTTAAACTATTATAAGTGACTAAATTATAATTTTCAATCGCCATGGTTAAAACTAAGGAACACAGCGAAGACGTCAGGAAGCTTGTTGTAGCATGCCATACCAATGGGGAGGGCTATGATAAGATTTCAAAGAAGCTAAACCTTCCCAAATCCACTGTTAGAGCCATAATAAACAAGTTCAAATCGCAAGGCCACGTTATGAGTTTAGAGGGTAGAGGGAGAAAAAGGATTATTTCCCCAAGAGATGAACGGAAAATTGTTCGACAAGTAAAACAAAACCCAAGGATCTCTGTTGGGGAGATTGTTGATGAACAGAGCACCTCTGGAGTGAATGTATCTCGACATACAGTTGGTAGAGTTTTGAAGAGAGCTGGTTTAAAAGCATGTCGTCCGAGAAAGACTCCCTTATTGAAGCCTATGCACCTGAAAGCAAGGCTAGCCTTTGCAAAACGTCATATTGATAAAGATGTTGCATTCTGGAAACGTGTTCTATGGACTGACGAAACGAAAATAGAGTTATTTGGCCATAATAAAGTGTCTTATATTTACAGAAAATCTGGCGAAGCTTTCCTGCCTAAGAACACCATACCCACAGTGAAGCACGGTGGAGGCAGTTTGATGTTTTGGGGATCCTTTGCTGCCTCTGGACCAGGGCGACTTGTTAAGGTCACAGGTAGCATAAAAAAGGAAGATTATGTTAAAATATTGGATGAAAACCTGAAAGACTCTGCTAAAGAGCTCTCACTTGGTCGTCGTTGGTGGTTCATGCAAGATAATGACCCAAAGCATTCGGCTAAACTGACTAAGAAATGGCTTGAGGACAATCATATTAATGTTTTGGAGTGGCCATCACAAAGCCCAGACCTTAATCCAATTGAAAATTTATGGAGAACATTAAAATTGAGGGTAATGCAAAGGAAGCCTAAGAATCTTATTCAATTGGAGGATTATTGTCAGGAAGAGTGGGCTAAAATTACTACTGAAGAGTGCAACAACTTGGTTGTAAACTATGAAAAGCGACTGAGGAAGGTAATCAAGGCCAAAGGCTATACAATTGATTATTAAATAAATCGTGCCAATAATTTTGAACAAGGGTTTTTTGCAATTATGTTTGTTGTTCCTTTGTTATTTATTTTTTCTAAAATCCGATTTCTGCATCGGAAAGGCCAGTTAAAAATACATAATATACTTTGTTATTTTCTTTAATTTAATCCCTTTTTTAGAATTTATTAGACAAAATTTAACTTTTATTTTACCGTGCCAATAAATATGATCATCACTGTACGTACATGTAAATATTTGTTGGTGTTTAAGTTTTGGAACATGATTACATAATATTAATTATGTCATAAATTTTGCATTATACTGGGGTATTACACACACACACACACACACACACACACACACACACACACACACATATATATATATACAAAAAATAGCCTTAATAATCTATTTCGCTCCTAATGCAAATATCGCTAGACGTCGCATCCTTATCATGTTACCTAGCACCTCCTCCACTCTTCTGATGAGAAACATTAGGCTTCGAAATGCCATGGCATAAAGAGTCCCCACTTACCCAGCACCCCTAAATAAATGTGCACCTTGTTGAAAAAATGAATAGATCTTTATAAATTATTGTATAGTTTTTATATTTTCATTTCCCTTTCTTCTTCTACACACACACAACACACAACACACACACATATATATATATACATGTATACGTATATGTGCGTGTGTTTAATTTTTGGAACATGATTACATAATAACAATTATGCCATAATATTCTATTCTACTTATATATATATATATATATATATATATATATATATATATATAACTACTAAATTTACTCACATAAAATTAATATACGAAAGTATAAATTTATGCGTAAACTTTAAGTATTTACTTCAAAAGTGCTCAATACATAGGTAGAGCTAGTTAGTAAGTTATAAAATATATATGGCGATTAAGCTACACTAAATATTCTGCGTTTCATCCACTCTAGTACTCTTCAGGCTTATGCGCGAATTCTGTGGTTGTTTGTCGTTTTTATATGCGCATCTTCTATTGCGATTTTAGTTAGCCAATCAGCTTTCTAGTATCCACCGCGCCTTCCTATCAGCCAATGAGCATGCATTTATCGGACAAAGGCCTATATATATATATATATATATATATATATATCGATCGACTAATGTCTCCATTCAGTCTCGAAAGACAGAGGATACATTTGTAGGGGTAGCTGCGCGTGTAATTGTGAGGCAAGGGTTGCGCAATCATCAACCACACCTCTCTTGAATCGGCACTGTTTGAGTCCAGTGGCAAGGAGAAGTCCAGGACGAAAGCGGGATATAGATAAGGAAATAATAATTATTATTTTCTATTATCGTTGTTAATTTATATAATTCATACGTAACTTTAATAATATCTATATTATATTTCTCTTAGTCTTCCTGTATGTCTGCCTGTACCACTTTTCTTGGAAACTACTAGGTCGATTTGGTAGAAATTCTACATGAATCATTGTTATGATAAGGTGCAGCGATCTAAGTATTATGTACACGATGTACGGTTAAGGATTAATAGGAATTAGTCACTACAATACTACATTTAATCTCACCTTTTCATCAGAAACTACTGAGCCGATCTGGCTGAAATTTTGCATGGACCTTTATTATGATACGGTGCAGCAAACTAAATATTATGGTAGCCGTCCAAGCACAGTTAAGGATTAATATAGATTAATAGGGGTTGGTAAGCCAACGGGTTATAAATTTTCCCCATTTTAACTGTCTTGTATAAAAATTAATATGTAACTTATGAGTAAATGATGACGCAAAATGGTCAGCTAATATTTTTAAACAAATACCATTTAATTTTAATAAAATACTAAAACGTTGCATGAATTAAATTATTGTTTGTTTTATTTAATAAATATTGTTCGTAAAATGTCATACGTTCCTACAAGACGTCGTTATTTAATTTTATGGAGGAAGATCTAAGGAGTTGTTGCACATCTGCTGTGTCTGGCTTCATCACGACAGCTGCACAAAATCTGTTAATTTGTAACAGGTCCTGTTTTACGGCGTCAAAATCTTTTCTTTGCGTATAGTTGGGTAATTGTACAGAATAGAATATTCTGAAATAGAAATCTTGAAAATCTAATACATATAAACGGCTATATGTCTGTCTGTCTATCTGTCTCCAAATTTTCAAACTCTATCTTCCCCGAAACTGAAATCGCAGAGCGGCGCAAGGGGTCTCAAATGATTGGATTTTTTCACAGGCCGTTCTTTCATGGGCTAAACTAGTTTTTAAGGGTCAAAAATGGGTCAAAATTGAAATAACCATTAAACATTTTGTGCATTCATATTATTTCATTTTTATTTTTTAATTTTTTAATTGGTTTATATGCATGTCACGTTGATTTTCGGTTTCGATTCTAGCTGATGGTACCTAAATAGTTTTTCTTTTTTTACTTTTGAAATCACAATTCTATAATAATATCTACGAAATCTGGAAAAATTAAAATATCATATTCAAGCATATTTTACGACCGGCCAAAGACGGGTGCCCCCCACACACGCTAGTTATATATATATATATATATATATATATATATATATATATATATATATATATATATATATATATAAAAGTTTTAAAAAGGATAAGTGGAGTCATTATTAGAATTATGAGGAAGGTCAATGGTAAATAGACACGAGAAAAATAGTCAAAAGACTATTTCACTAAAAAAAAAGAACCTCGAGGACCTTTCTGTGTTCACAGAACACACCCGGGCATTTAGGGAGCATACTCGGGCGCTCACCTATTCATGAGTCATCAATTGGTGCACACTCGTATGACAATAAAGCATGTGGTGAAGCGTATTCAGATAGCTGTTTTTGCATTGTACACAAGGCTCGTTCCAAACAGCATCTCAATATTTTGGAGGCCGAAACTGTACTAATGCGCAGATCATCGCTCTGTAGGCGAAAGGAGCTGTCGCATAAATTAGATCTGTTTAAATTAATTAACCAAGAGGAAAAAATGCCTACATTGCGTCATTATTTCTTGTTTCTGCACTTATTTGCATACATGTTATTTTTTTTTGTACTAGGTTCTGAATATGGACGATATATCACGGGTTATTCATTTAATTCACTCAGTGTAGTTTTATATATATTTTTTTGTTTCATCCTTCCCTCCGCCTCCATTTTCAATTATGTGTAAATCGTTTTATTTTAATCGCTACCGATGTAATCTTTTGAAAAGTGTCGGCCGAAAGGTTCTCGAGGTTATTTTTTCTTTTTTTTTTTAGTCGAATCCTTTTTAAAACTTTAATGAAATTTTGTAAGGTCATATGATTGGGAATTATCACCATAAGTTTCTTTCCTTTCATCAAAAGTCTCTTGTGATGTGCGTCCTTTCAAATACAAAAATCTGATCACTGCTCGACATTTAACAGGCTCCATTTCAAACTTGACTCAGTTCAAACACCTGTAAAACAGAAACCACAATTAGTTCAGAGCTGTAATTTGTCACATAACCCGTAGAGATAAAAATCATTGTACATGCAAAATTTCAGCTAGATCACACAACTGGAAGTGGGTTAGGGGCATTACTTATTGCACGCCCCTCGTATATATATATATATATATATATATAAGTAAATTTTTGGTACAACAAAATGGAAGGAGAAATTTCAGAGGAAACATAATTTAATTTAAATACCAAAAAACAAGAAATGGGCAGGTGAAATTAAAATTTCCTTAAGGCCTTATCGTCTGACCCTCTAAGAGGAAACGTCAGAATGATAAATTAAAAACTAAGAAAACGAATGAGGGAAGAGGGGAATTTTGGTTTCAGTTGGAAGAACAGTGAAAAAAAAAAAAAAAAAAAAATTCTCACTGTTCAGGTGGTTTTAAATCAATGAATATCTCCAACTGATGTTTCAGAATCTTTTGTCTACACAGGCTAGGTCGAGAGTTGTTAATAACTAACGCCTCAATGATATTGAGATGATAGTTCGACCTAGCACTGTATAAAACAGAAAACCACCCATCGGAATATTGATCGGCACACCTATTTATACTCAACAGGTGATTGCCAATGGCGGACTCATGAGCTTGGGAGTGCCCGGATGTTCTCGAAACCTGGTGTAGTCGAATATCCCGAGGGATATGTTGAGATATTCTCATTTCTAATCTTTGGGATGTTTTGCCAACGTAGTCAGCTCCACACTGACAAACGAATTTATAAACAACAGAGTTCTTTTGAATGGTTGGCAAAACATCTTTACGAAAAGAAGAGAAAAAGGTTCGAGTTGTGTAAACTACTCTAAGCATAGTAGCTGGAAAACAACGTTGAGTAGCAGAAGAAATCCTTTTAACAATATGAAGGCCATCAGGACCCAACCATGGTAATTTTAGATAAATGGGACAACGTGATGGACCAATATGTTTACCACTATTAAATGTAGTAATTTTACGTTCAATAGTAGAGTTTATTATATTAATGGGATATCCATTATTAAGAAAAATATTTATGATTTCACCAAGTTCCGTATCAAGACGGTTTGGTGAACAAATCATAAGTGCACGATGCGTAAGAGCGCTAATGAGGTTTATTTTTCTAGACTGAGGGGCAAAAGAAAACCAATTAAGATAGAGCCCTGTAAATGTAGGTTTTCTATAAACAGAGGTCTCAAACGTAGTACCAACTTTAGAAACACGAACGTCGAGGAATGGGAGAGAGAGCTACAGTCTTCAACCTCCATAGTAAATTGTAAAGATGGATGCAGGTTACAAAGAAGACGAAGAAACTGTTCAGCTTCGCTCCGAGAGGGAAAGCATGCAAAAGTATCATCAACGTAGCGTGTGTAGAATGCTGGCTTAGTAATTTTGGAAAATAATTCGTTTTCCAAAAATCCAACGAAAATGTTGGCTAACGAAGGACCAAGAGGGCTACCCATAGATATCCCATCAATTTGACGGTACATAATGTTGTTGAAACTAAAGGAGACTGATTTAGTAGCAAGTTCCATCAGTTCAACGAAAATTCGTTCAGGAAATTGTGGAGATTTTAAGGGGCCACGGTATAAATAGTCAGCACAAATACCAATGGTTTCATCCAAAGGTATATTAGTAAAAAGACTATTAATGTCAAAGGAAGCCAAGAACTCGGTATTTTTAGATAAAGGTAATTTTTGTATCTGAGATACGAATTGAAAAGAATCAGAGATACAATGGACCGAATAAAAAGAAAGCACAGGTTTAAGAAGATCAACCAGCCATTTACCAAGTTCATGTTGTGCAGAACCCAGCATAGATAAAATGGGTCGCAAAGGAATGTTGGGTCTATGGACCTTGGGTAAACCGTACATTCTAGGCCTTTGAGAACCGATGGGTCGGATTCTATCATAAATCTCCTTAGAAATAACTCCGCTTTTATGAAGTTGGAGAAATCTTTTCTGGATTTTTATTTCCATACGAAAAGTATCATCATGGCTTAAATCACCCAAACGGAGAAATTTACTTTTATCGTCCAAGATTTGTAACATTTTGGAGATATAATCCGTTTTGTTAAGTATAACAACGCCCGATCCTTTATCCGGGCGAGAAAGATAAATGTCGGGATTAGACCTAATTAATTTTGCCGCTTCAAAATGATTTTTCTGCCAAACAAAATCACTAGATTTAGTATTTATGGCAGAAAACCTCCGACCTAATTCGCCCAACTGAATTTTAACACTAGTTAATTCATCAGTAGAGATAGGCGAATGGTGTTTTAATTGGGTATACAATAATTCAATTTCACTAAATACTGAGATTTTATCAACAGAAGGGGGAGGAATGCAAAATTGTAAGCCAGCAGATAAAACATGATGATACTTTTCGTATGGAAATAAAAATCCAGAAAAGATTTCTCCAACTTCATAAAAGCGGAGTTATTTCTAAGGAGATTTATGATAGAATCCGACCCATCGGTTCTCAAAGGCCTAGAATGTACGGTTTACCCAAGGTCCATAGACCCAACATTCCTTTGCGACCCATTTTATCTATGCTGGGTTCTGCACAACATGAACTTGGTAAATGGCTGGTTGATCTTCTTAAACCTGTGCTTTCTTTTTATTCGGTCCATTGTATCTCTGATTCTTTTCAATTCGTATCTCAGATACAAAAATTACCTTTATCTAAAAATACCGAGTTCTTG
This sequence comes from Euprymna scolopes, assembly GCF_053919585.1. NCBI lineage: Eukaryota > Metazoa > Mollusca > Cephalopoda > Sepiida > Sepiolidae > Euprymna > Euprymna scolopes. The sequence goes on along the minus strand of NC_136486.1, from coordinate 37,152,768 downwards.
GCTTCCTTTGACATTAATAGTCTTTTTACTAATATACCTTTGGATGAAACCATTGGTATTTGTGCTGACTATTTATACCGTGGCCCCTTAAAATCTCCACAATTTCCTGAACGAATTTTCGTTGAACTGATGGAACTTGCTACTAAATCAGTCTCCTTTAGTTTCAACAACATTATGTACCGTCAAATTGATGGGATATCTATGGGTAGCCCTCTTGGTCCTTCGTTAGCCAACATTTTCGTTGGATTTTTGGAAAACGAATTATTTTCCAAAATTACTAAGCCAGCATTCTACACACGCTACGTTGATGATACTTTTGCATGCTTTCCCTCTCGGAGCGAAGCTGAACAGTTTCTTCGTCTTCTTTGTAACCTGCATCCATCTTTACAATTTACTATGGAGGTTGAAGACTGTAGCTCTCTCTCCCATTCCTCGACGTTCGTGTTTCTAAAGTTGGTACTACGTTTGAGACCTCTGTTTATAGAAAACCTACATTTACAGGGCTCTATCTTAATTGGTTTTCTTTTGCCCCTCAGTCTAGAAAAATAAACCTCATTAGCGCTCTTACGCATCGTGCACTTATGATTTGTTCACCAAACCGTCTTGATACGGAACTTGGTGAAATCATAAATATTTTTCTTAATAATGGATATCCCATTAATATAATAAACTCTACTATTGAACGTAAAATTACTACATTTAATAGTGGTAAACATATTGGTCCATCACGTTGTCCCATTTATCTAAAATTACCATGGTTGGGTCCTGATGGCCTTCATATTGTTAAAAGGATTTCTTCTGCTACTCAACGTTGTTTTCCAGCTACTATGCTTAGAGTAGTTTACACAACTCGAACCTTTTTCTCTTCTTTTCGTAAAGATGTTTTGCCAACCATTCAAAAGAACTCTGTTGTTTATAAATTCGTTTGTCAGTGTGGAGCTGACTACGTTGGCAAAACATCCCAAAGATTAGAAATGAGAATATCTCAACATATCCCTCGGGATATTCGACTACACCAGGTTTCGAGAACATCCGGGCACTCCCAAGCTCATGAGTCCGCCATTGGCAATCACCTGTTGAGTATAAATAGGTGTGCCGATCAATATTCCGATGGGTGGTTTTCTGTTTTATACAGTGCTAGGTCGAACTATCATCTCAATATCATTGAGGCGTTAGTTATTAACAACTCTCGACCTAGCCTGTGTAGACAAAAGATTCTGAAACATCAGTTGGAGATATTCATTGATTTAAAACCACCTGAACAGTGAGAATTTTTTTTTTTTTTTTTTTTTTTCACTGTTCTTCCAACTGAAACCAAAATTCCCCTCTTCCCTCATTCGTTTTCTTAGTTTTTAATTTATCATTCTGACGTTTCCTCTTAGAGGGTCAGACGATAAGGCCTTAAGGAAATTTTAATTTCACCTGCCCATTTCTTGTTTTTTGGTATTTAAATTAAATTATGTTTCCTCTGAAATATATATATATATATATATATATATATATATATATATATATAAATGGTAAAAAGTGGTGATAGAAAAAATAATGTAAGGGAGAATGGAACTAGAATAATTATTAAAAGCAAAAAGAACACAACTGCATTAGGCGATTGGATCAGAGAACTACATAGAAATAAAGAATTCAAATGGTCAATAGTGGACAAGGGTAGAAGATACCAACCTTCAAGTCCAAAAGATGCAATCTATGCTTACTTGAAGCTTATCACATAGTGCATTCTAAAGAGGTAATTTTAAACAAAAACCCGAATACCATACAAAGTTGTCTCCACAGAAATAAATTCCTACTCTCGCGACTTAAGCCTGGGTAAAATAAACTCAAAATAGGTATCATAAATAGACAGTAAAGTATAGGGAATTTAAATATGAAAATACGAAGGGCAAAGTAATATAACAACCAAGTGGGTATTAAACTTAACTTAAGGTCAATTAAACGATTACACTGAATTGGAGGGATAGCAATTACTGAAGCTGTAATAATGTTTTTGGTAACTTAGCTCAGACTCTGGAAATTTGCAACGATTAAGTAAAAAATATATAAAATATAAATAATTAAGTAAATTAATAAAAATTTAAAATTAGTCATGATTAAATAAGTGAGGGGCATTGATTAGAAGTGATACCATTCATCTGTTGGTGAAAAAAATAATAAAGATAAAAATAAAAAAGATAAAAATAAAAATTAAAATAAAATAATATAAAAATCAATAAATAATAGAATAAAATAAAATAATTGAAAATAAGAACATATGAACCTTGATATCTAAGTAATTGATAAAACTTTAAACCAACAGTTATATACCCTTGACTGGTTCTCATACAATTTAGGTCTCATAGATAAACAATTTGAAAACGATAGATACTCTATAAAATTACTAAGTCATAATGTAACCAATACGATAATATTTCTCACATCATAATCTAAATAACCGAAATAAATTTGGAGTAATAAGCAAATACTAAGTAAATATAATTATTAGTTAAATACTAACGTGACACCGTAAGTTAATGTAATCGAATAATAATTAAATATGAATGTGTAGACACCGGTGAGTTTTTACAAATCAATTGAGATATAAAAACGTTTGAGATAATTAATTAACTAGGGATTAATTTTAATGCATTAAGTATGGATTAAAATAACTAATACGACGACCTAGATTAGAATAAATTAAGTATGGAATTCAGAGTTACTTCCCCTGAAATAGTTTTTGTTTATTATTCCATCGATGGAAATATTATTGTTAAAAAATAATTATTATTCCTTAATATTCTAAGATATCAATGAAAATGATAGAGTCATCCTATTTTATTTATTTTATATTATATTGTATTTTATTTATTTTAATGTAGGAAAAATAAATAAACAAACAGCATTGCAGTATTAACTAGTTTAACATTAAAATAAACGAGTAATAAAAAAAATACGAAACTTTCCAAATGATAGTTTTGAATTTTGAGTAAAAGTTGAATTATAATCAAATTACTTGAAATTCATTAATATAGCAAACAATAATAACAATAAATCAAAAGTAATAAACCATAAATCTAATTAATCCAGAATTTTTGTCCGTTTTCAAAATAGTCAAAATTTAAATATTCTCGCCGTATTTTAGAGCAAATATACGAAAATAAGGGCTATATAAATTTCTTCAACACAGATGGAGGACATGTTAAAACATGAGGGGGTGGTAATTCACCACTTGATGTAGTTTTTAATGAAAAGAAAAATATGTCAAGATACGTACAAATTTTGTATTCTTTTTCAATCATATCTGATGAGATGTAAATATGAAAATTTTTGAATGATATAAAAATTAAAATTGTTTGATTTATGTTGAAACAATTGCAATATCCCCCCCCCCAAATACAAACATGAAGTTATTTCTTCTTCTTGTTTTTGGTTTTGCGACTCTATCTTTTTTTTCTCTCTCTCTCTCACTCTCTCTCTCTCTTTCTATATATATATATATATATATATATATATATATATATATATATATATATATATATATATATATATAACGTTGTAGACTCAGTCACAAAGGAGACACAGAATAGGAAAGAACTTCAACTCGCTGTTTCACGTTTCAAAAAAGACCCTTATTCGTCATTCTTTCGCCACGGTTGATTTCTCGTTACGACTGTGACGTCATTCACATCTCTAACGTGATTGTCTCCCCTAACGTGCTCGTCGGTCTGTACACACGTTTGTTTTATAGCCTCATTCTTTCGTCACCACACTTTCCCCTAAAACGTCTACTGCTAACATTCACAAACTATACACTCTACTTTCATTTCAGAACGTAAACCGCTCCTGAATATATTTTATAAAAAACGAATGTAATCTTGACTCGCGTTTTAATATTGCCCCTTTTTATTCTGATGAAGTGGTCTTTATATATATATATATATATATATATGTATATATATGCATATATATATACATACATATATATATATGTATATATATATATATGTCATTCAATCACGGTTGTGTTTGAATATATGGTTAAGTATTAGTTTAACTCATTTAGAACTGCTTTAAAGCTTCACTGATCACTCATTTGCGCCCAAATTTCACATGATTTTACAGTTAATGGATCACCTTCTCAGCTATACTTAAAAAATTCAATTTTCGTTTAGTAAAACAAAAGTTATAATAAAATTAATGGTGTTCAAAAGTTCTCAAAATTTTTAAGAAACGTTGATTGACTGTTGGTTACCATAGCAACCAAATTTGTTACGCTACCTCAAATTGGTTGGGAACGGTGGAGATGATGACGTAACAAGATATGAAAAATGGAAAGTTTCCCTGGGTTTGTAGCAAAGTGCTAATGTAGGGAAAAATGAGGATACCCAATTCTTGAAAATAGCAATATATATATATATATATATATATATATATATATATATATATATATATATATATATATATATATATATAAGCGAGATAAGACACTGATAGAGTTCAGATGAAAATCCTGATAGATATTACTTGAAGTAACAATTTCAGGGTGATCCTAGAAAAAAGTAAAAGCTTAATATTTAAGAATAGAGCAATATATAAGTTTGGTGGTTAAATTTTAAATAAAAAAAAAACAAAACAACATACAGACGCATATATTCGAATTAAGAATTTATTGTTTGACAAAAGGAAGATATAGAAGGGGGTATGTTAATTTCCTTAATCCATGGATTGTTACTCCTTCCGATAATGGACTGCCCAGGTTGTATCAAATTATCTCTTCCTATAATTATCTCCATATAATTATCAACAACCACTCAAAAAACTATTTTCAATATTTGTGCTGAAAAGCAAAATAAGTGTCTATTCACAGCTGAACATTTTGCTAACCGCATTTCATTTCCTCTGATGATATGAGCCATTATTGAAAATCCATGGATTAAGGAAATTAACATAACTCCTATATATTCCTTTTGTCAAACAATGAATTCTTAATTCGAATATATATATATATATATATATATATATATATATATTTTTTATCTCTTATATTTTGCCTTCCTTGCAATCTTTTCATTCTTTGCGCACCCGCGTTGTTCACCTTCTTGCTACGATTACGTCGATTCAACTACTATTGTCGCTAATAGTTCACTGTTAGCCCAATCTGTCGCTCAGCTGTATAATTCACCGTCACAATCGATAACCGACCTTTCGCCTTGGCTTGCCTGCTAAAACTGATCGCTGACTATTTATTGACTTAATTACGTCTTTTATTTGATCTTTTTATTAAGCCAATTTAAGAAATTGGTAATAAAAATTTTTATGAATTTTTGACAAAGCAAAGCCTGGAAAAATCATGGATTTCATAGAAAAATGCTAGCAAGAAAAGTAATATGGTTAAGATTAAACTTAGAAAAGTAAAAGGACTAGTTTTTAAAACTGGAAAAGGAAAAGACAAGATATTCTAGTAAAATTATAATAAATTTATAACTTAAAATATTGCAGCATTAAGAATTGGTTATATAATGTTAAATTGAATAATAAAAAAATCTTAATGCTTCAATATTTTAAGTTAAATTTATTATATTTTTACTAAAATATCTGGTATTTTTCTTTTCCAGTTTTAACAACTAGTCCTTTACTTTAATCTTTGCCATATTACTTTTCATGCTCGCATTTTTCTATAGAATAATAATAATAATAATAATAATAATAATAATAATATATATTTATATATATACATATATATATAATAATCTACATACTGTACTGTTTCGCTATATCACAGTTCACCAGTGCAACTAGACTAGCACCCATTCCTAGCCAGGGGTAAATCTAGAACTATCTAGTTGATAGTCAGCAGTTCTAACCTTCGGCCCATGTGATCGGTGCCCGTAAACAACCTCATCAAATTTCCATTAATATTGACACTTGCTCACAGTGCTCGGCTTGCTTATTTGTAAATAAACAAACAAGCAGAGACAACGCTAATTAACTAACGACTGAATGATTTTATCCTTGAGTGTCTTCGGTCTCTGTATAAAGGTTTGTCAAAACAACTCTACATGAGGATACTTCACCTCATAAGTAAACCCTGACTAAATATTCAAAATAACATATCATTCTAAGCACAACGAGATCCCCTCGACACAGCTATACTACACTGGCTCTACGAAATGGTAATGTTTAAGAGATGGTGGAGATCTTTATCTGAATATGCGGATATCTATGTACGAGACACGTTCCAAATGAAATGCCTCTTATTCTCGTTTCGCCTCAGATCAGAGAAGATTGCAAATTACATTGTTATGAAAACTGAACTTATGCATTCATGACCTAATTGTTTCAGCTTCCCGTTGCAGATATTAACGGCGTGATACTCTAAGCAAGAAAATCCTTGTCATGGACATGCATCAGAAGCAGAGCTGCATCATTGAATTCCTGGCAAAAGTGCATTGAGAATGGTGGTGACCATGTAGAAAAATGTAACAAAGCGACCTTTTTGAAGCAGTTTGACCTTGAAAAATTGTATTTGGCTTTTTTCAAAGCGTAACGTATGGACTAATTAAGGAAGGAACAAGCAGAATATTATATAGATAAGCTTTTAATTTCTGAAATTTTGAGATGAGGATTGGTTATTCGTATTATTTGAATTCTTCGGACTACTGTTCTCTTGAGTGTTATTTTCACAACGTTTGAGTCGAGGCAACCTTTGACCTTCTTTAGGTGTATCTTGTCGAACTCGGAAATATTTTTGTCCAACTCGGGAATCTGGACAGAATTTCGAATGAAACCCTTTATTTAATTCACGGGGTAGCATGCTATCGTTCCGTCAGCCATGACTGAATAAAGGTTCTAAGTAATTCACAATTGTATTTTGGTGAGCCACACTGAGAATTGAACCTTCAACCTTCAGGAGAATATTACTTTTTACAATTGATTTTTCTAAGTACTCTAATCATTGCGTCACTGCCGTGAAGTGAAGGGTTAACAATCTGCCTCGATGTGATTTACAATGAGAAATAGATTACTTGCTTATGAATTTATGAAAATCATCCTATTTACTTTTGTATACGTTCTTTGGGATAATTAATTCTGTTATATGATTGAACGAAAACCAAGATTCTATCTTTACATCACCAACGCTCTGATCCTCATCTGGTATAAATTGAAATGAATGGCTCTCGTCTTGGGGAGGCTTCATATTTTGACAAGCTTCTGGGATTTACCTTTACTCTTGATCTGAAATGGAACGCATACATCAAATCTGTAGTCAAAGTCGCTGGAAAAATGGTGGGATACTTCTATTAATCCAGTATATATCTCACTGCTGATACAATTCTCTACCTATATAAGAGCTAGGTACGTCCAAGGATGGAATACTGTTGCCACATCTGGGCAGTAGTTGCTAGAAAGGGCTTATCCTGCCTTGATAGAGTTCAAAATAGACTTCGTAGCCTAGTAGAGGATATCCTTTTCTCTTCCCTGCAACCTCATTTTTACAGAAGAGACGTTGAGAGTCTGTCTCTACTTTATAATTATTTTCATAGCAAATGCTCGTCTGAGCTCCAATCTATGGTCCCCCCCTCACCAAACTATCACGAGAAACATTCGTATAGCTGAAACCACTATCAATAATTCCCCCACTCTTTATCTGTGCCTAAACCTAAACGTAGATTCCATGAAAAAAGTTTCTTTCTTAGAACTGCACGCCTGTGAAACTGTCTTCCGTTTGCCTACTTTCCAGTTGACTACAATATGGTTTTCTTCAAGTCCAACGTAAACAAGTTCTTGATGAGCCGTCCAACTTAAGCTAATAAATTTACCGAATTTTCATTACTAACGATTACTATATTGTTCAATTGAATCAGTCTTTTACCCTTGTCCTCGAGTGGTTTCTGGGCCTTGATAAGTTGTAAGGCCTACAAGATATACTAAGGAGAGAAATAATAATACAGGAGAGTAGAAAGTGGATCATGTGTTTACTTTCAGCAACCTCGACTCATCTTTTTATTCCTTTGTCCTTTAGTCCTGATATTCTATCAGCGATGTTTCTGATAAAGGGGAAAGAATTGATAGTTTGTGTTAGAATCTATTCATCTAGCACTTATCGGTGGCTAGTTCCTTTTTGTTTTACCTTAAAATAGTATTTTTTCTATTTCAGTTCCTTACATCAGGTACCTTCATGCCTTGTCCGGCGCGATACTATATGAAAAATAACCCAGGACCTTGCTAAACTCATGTAAATCTTGATTTTGATATGCTGTTTTCTGAAACATAATCTTCTTCAAAATGATTCATTGTATGATTAAAGTTCTATTATTATACTAAAATTCTGAATCTATTTGTCACCGTCTCAAATTTTAACGTAATGACATCATTTCTAACAAACTTTTCAAACTTAACCATTAAGGTTGGAACGCTGTATGCTTTGGTTTCGATGTTAGCTGATGGTACTAAGTCTTAGTTTTGAAAACCTTTTGAAGTCACTACTATAAATTAGACACAATATAATAATCAATGAGGTATATATAACAATAATAAATACGAAACCTGCACGAATTATATATATCAAAGAAAATCAGCCCAAAATACCTAAAACTAATATTAAAGCCTTTGTATTTTAAAGGAAACATTGAAAATAGGAGATGAAAAGAGTAACCGAAAACCCTTAAACCTGGCAGATCCGCGTACATGAAAATTTTCGAATTTTGCAATGTATGAATTTTCTCTTGATTTTATACTTAAATCAAAGAAAATCAGCAAAAAATACCTAAAACTAACATTAAAGTCTTTGTATTTTAAAGGAAACATCGTATTTTACGACCGTGTCACGCCGGGGAGCACTACTATGTATTGGGTACAATATAGTAATCAATAGAGAATTGGCTCTGTAATAATGAATAAAAAATTTGCATGCGTTAAAATATCATATTTAAGCGTATCTTACGATCGGGCAACGCCGGGCAGCTTTCTGGTAAATGCTAAAAACATAAAACAATTATGAACATTAATTCTCTCTTAAAATAACATCTTTCTTCTGCCTTTTTTCTATTTTAAATTGTCCCATCCTGTACCCAGATGTATTTTTGCTTGTCGTAAACGTTCCTTTAATCTATTTGTCCTTGGCTATATGTCCGTCTTAAGTCGGTTTGTCTTTGCTCTTCCGCTTTTATTTTTACAAAGTGAACAGAACTTATCAAAGCCCGAAAGGCACTCAAGGATAAGGGTTATTGAGTGTAAAGTGGTCAGTGAGCCAACAGCGTAATGATCACTATTGGTGAAAATTTAGAAGAATTTGATTATCACTGTGCAACATCTTTTGTTTTTTGAAAAATCTTTTACTTTTTGAAACATCTTTTTACTTTTTGAAACATCTTTTTACTTTAAGAAACATCTTTTACTTTTTTAAACGTCTTTTACTTTTTGAAACATCTTTTACTACTTGAAACATCTTATACTACTTGAAACATCTTTTACTTTTTGAAACATCTTTACTTCTTGAAACATCTTTTACTCCTTGAAACATCTTTTACTTTTTGAAACGTCTTTACTTTTGGAAACATCTTTTACTTTTAGAAACATCTTGTTATTTTTTGAAACATCTTTTACTTTTTGAAACATCTTTTACTTTTTGGAAAATCTTTACTTTTTGAAACATCTTTTACTTTTTTAAACATCTTTTACTTTTTGAAACATCTTGTTATTTTTAGAAACATCTTTTACTTTTTGAAACATCTTTTACTTTTTGAAAAATCTTTTACTTTTTGAAACATATTTTACTTTTTGAAACATCTTTTACTTTTTGAAACATCTTTTACTTTTTGAAACATCTTTTACTTTTTGAAACATCTTTTACTTTTAGAAACATCTTGTTATTTTTTGAAAAATCTTTTACTTTTAGAAACATCTTTTACTTTTTGAAAAATCTTTTACTTTTTGAAACATCTTTTACTTTTAGAAACATCTTTTACTTTTTGAAAAACCTTGTTATTTTTTTAAACATCTTTTACTTCTTCAAACATCTTTTACTTTTTGAAACATCTTTTACTTTTAGAAACATCTTTTACTTTTTGAAACATCTTTTTACTTTTTGAAACATCTTATTATTTTTTGAAACATCTTGTTATTTTTTGAAACATCTTTTACTTTTTGAAACATCTTGTTATTTTTTGAAACATCTTTTACTTTTTGTGACATCTTTTACTTTTTGAAACATCTTTTACTTCTTGAAACATCTTTTACTTTTTGAGACATCTTTACTGTTTGAGACATCTTTACTTTTTGAAACATCTTTTACTTTTTGCAACATCTTTTACTTTTTGAGACATCTTTTACTTTTTGAGAGATCTTTTTACTTTTAGAAACATCTTTTACTTTTAGAAACATCTTTTACTTTTACAAACATCTTTACTTTTTGAAACATCTTTTACTTTTAGAAACATCTTTTACTTTTTGAAACATCTTCTACTTTTTGAAACATCTTTTTAAAAAAGATGTTTAAAAAAGATTTTTAAAAAAGATGTTTAAAAAAGATGTTTAAAAAAGTAAAAGATGTTTCAAAAAGTAGAAGATGTTTCAAGAAGTAAAAGATGTTTCAAAAAGTAAAAGATGTTTCAAAAAGTAAAGATGTTTCAAAAAGTAAAAGATGTCTCAAAATGTAAAAAGATGTTTCAAAAAGTATTTTGAAACATCTTTTTACATTTTGAGACATCTTTTACTTTTTGAAACATCTTTACTTTTTGAAACATCTTTTACTTTTTGAAACATCTTTTACTTCTTGAAACATCTTCTACTTTTTTAAACATCTTTTACTTTTTTAAACATCTTTTTACTTTTTGTAGACATCTTTTACTTTTTGAAACATCTTTACTTTTAGAAACATCTTTACTTTTAGAAACATCTTTTACTTTTTGAGACAACTTTTACTTTTTGAAACATCTTTTACTTTTTGAAATATGTTTTAACTTTTTTAAACGTCTTTTACTTTTTGAAAAATCTTTTACTTTTTGAAACATCTTTACTTTTTGAAACATCTTTTACTTTTTGAAACATCTTTTACTTTTAGAAACATCTTTTACTTTTTGAAACATCTTTTACTTTTTGAAACATCTTTTACTTTTTGAAACATCTTTTACTTTTTGAAACATCTTTGTATCTTGGAAACATCTTTTTACTTTTTGCAACATCTTTTTACTTTTTGAAACACCTTTACTTTTTGAAACACCTTTTTAGTTTTTGAAATATCTTTTACTTTTTGAAACATCTTGTACTTTTTGAAACATCATGTTATTTTTTGAAACATCTTTTACTTTTTGAGACATCTTTTACTTTTTGAGACATCTTTACTTTTGAGGCATCTTTATTTTTTTAAACATCTTTTACTTTTTGAAAAATCTTTTACTTTTTGAAACATCTTGTTATTTTTTTAAACATCTTTTACTTTTTGAGACATCTTCACTTTTTGAGACATCTTTGCCTTTTGAAACATCTTTTCCTTTAAGAAAAATCTTTTACTTTTGAGACATCTTTACTTTTTGAAACATCTTTTACTTTTTAAAACATCTTTTACTTTTTGAGACATCTTTTACTTTTTGAAACATCTTTTACTTTTTGAGACATCTTTACTTTTTGAAACATCTTTTACTTTTAGAAACATCTTTTACTTCTTGAAACATCTTTTACTTTTTGAAACATCTTTTTACTTTTTGAAACATCTTTACTTTTTGAAGCATCTTTACTTTTTGAAACATCTTTTACTTTTAGAAACATCTTTTACCTTTTGAAACATCTTTTACTTCTTGAGACATCTTTACTTCTTGAAACATCTTTTACTTTTTGAGACATCTTTACTTCTTGAGACATCTTTTACTTTTTGAAACATCTTTTACTTTTTGAAACATCTTTTACTTTTAGAAACATCTTGTTATTTTTTGAAACATCTTTTACTTTTTGAAAAATCTTTTACTTTTTGAAACATCTTTTACTTTTTGAGACATCTTTTACTTTTTGAAAAATCTTGTTATTTTTTTTAAATATCTTTTACTTCTTCAAACATCTTTTACTTTTTGAAAAATCTTTTACTTTTTAAACATCTTTTACTTTTTGAAACATCTTTTACTCTTTGAAACATCTTGTTATTTTTTGAAACATCTTATTATTTTTTGAAACATCTTTTACTTTTTTAGACATCTTTTACTTTTTGAAACATCTTTTACTTCTTGAAACATCTTTTACTTTTTGAGACATCTTTACTTTGTGAGACATCTTTACTTTTATGAAACATCTTTTACTTTTTGAAACATATTTTACTTTTTGAAACATTTTTTACTTTTTGAAACATCTTTTACTTTTTGAAACATCTTTTACTTTTTGAAACATCTTTTACTTTTTGAAACATCTTTTACTTTTAGAAACATCTTGTTATTTTTTGAAACATCTTTTACTTTTTGAAAAATCTTTTACTTTTTGAAACATCTTTTACTTTTTGAGACATCTTTTACTTTTTGAAAAATCTTGTTATTTTTTTTAAACATCTTTTACTTCTTCAAACATCTTTTACTTTTTGAAAAATCTTTTACTTTTTAAACATCTTTTACTTTTTGAAACATCTTTTACTCTTTGAAACATCTTGTTATTTTTTGAAACATCTTATTATTTTTTGAAACATCTTTTACTTTTTTAGACATCTTTTACTTTTTGAAACATCTTTTACTTTTTGAGACATCTTTACTTTTTGAGACATCTTTACTTTTATGAAACATCTTTTACTTTTTGAAACATATTTTACTTTTTGAAACATCTTTTACTTTTTGAAACATCTTTTACTTTTTGAAACATCTTTACTTTTTGAGACATCTTTTACTTTTAGAAACATCTTTTACTTTTATAAACATCTTTTACTTTTTCAAACATCTTTACTTTTAGAAACATCTTGTTATTATTTGAAACATCTTTTACTTTTTGAAACATCTTTTACTTTTTGAGACATCTTCACTTTTTGTGACATCTTAACTTTTTGACACATCTTTTCCTTTTAGAAAAATCTTTTACTTTTAGAAACATCTTTTACTTTTTTAAACATCTTTTTACTTTTTGAAACATCTTTTACTTTTTGAAACATCTTTACTTTTTGAAACATCTTTTACTTTTAGAAACATCTTGTTATTTTTTGAAACATCTTTTACTTTTTGAAACATCTTTTACTTTTTGGAAAATCTTTTACTTTTTGAAACATCTTTTACTTTTTGCAAAACCTTTACTTTTTGAAACATCTTTTACTTTTTTAAACATCTTTTACTTTTAGAAACATCTTGTTATTTTTAGAAACATCTTTTACTTTTTGAAACATCTTTTACTTTTTGAAAAATCTTTTACTTTTTGAAACATATTTTACTTTTTGAAACATCTTTTACTTTTTGAAACATCTTTTACTTTTTGAAACATCTTTTTACTTTTTGAAACATCTTTTACTTTTAAAAACATCTTGTTATTTTTTGAAAAATCTTTTACTTTTAGAAACATCTTTTACTTTTTGAAACATCTTTTACTTTTTGAAACATCTTTTACTTTTAGAAACATCTTTTACTTTTTGAAAAACCTTGTTATTTTTTTAAACATCTTTTACTTCTTCAAACATCTTTTACTTTTTGAAACATCTTTTACTTTTTGAAACATCTTTTACTTTTTGAAACATCTTTTTACTTTTTGAAACATCTTGTTATTTTTTGAAACATCTTGTTATTTTTTGAAACATCTTTTACTTTTTGAAACATCTTGTTATTTTTTGAAACATCTTTTACTTTTTGTGACATCTTTTACTTTTTGAAACATCTTTTACTTCTTCAAACATCTTTTACTTTTTTAGACATCTTTACTGTTTGAGACATCTTTACTTTTTGAAACATCTTTTACTTTTTGCAACATCTTTTACTTTTTGAGACATCTTTTACTTTTTAAGAGATCTTTTTACTTTTAGAAACATCTTTTACTTTTAGAAACATCTTTTACTTTTACAAACATCTTTACTTTTTGAAACATCTTTTACTTTTAGAAACATCTTTTACTTTTTGAAACATCTTCTACTTTTTGAAACATCTTTTACTTTTTGAAACATCTTTTTACATTTTGAGACATCTTTTACTTTTTGAAACATCTTTACTTTTTGAAACATCTTTTACTTTTTGAAACATCTTTTACTTCTTGAAACATCTTCTACTTTTTGAAACATCTTTTACTTTTTTAAACATCTTTTTACTTTTTGTAGACATCTTTTACTTTTTGAAACATCTTTACTTTTAGAAACATCTTTACTTTTAGAAACATCTTTTACTTTTTGAGACAACTTTTACTTTTTGAAACATCTTTTACTTTTTGAAATATGTTTTAACTTTTTTAAACGTCTTTTACTTTTTGAAAAATCTTTTACTTTTTGAAACATCTTTACTTTTTGAAACATCTTTTACTTTTTGAAACATCTTTTACTTTTAGAAACATCTTTTACTTTTTGAAACATCTTTTACTTTTTGAAACATCTTTTACTTTTTGAAACATCTTTTACTTTTTGAAACATCTTTTAATCTTGGAAACATCTTTTTACTTTTTGCAACATCTTTTTACTTTTTGAAACACCTTTACTTTTTGAAACACCTTTTAGTTTTTGAAATATCTTTTACTTTTTGAAACATCTTGTACTTTTTGAAACATCATGTTATTTTTTGAAACATCTTTTACTTTTTGAGACATCTTTTACTTTTTGAGACATCTTTACTTTTTGAGGCATCTTTATTTTTTTAAACATCTTTTACTTTTGAAAAATCTTTTACTTTTTGAAACATCTTGTTATTTTTTTAAACATCTTTTACTTTTTGAGACATCTTCACTTTTTGAGACATCTTTGCCTTTTGAAACATCTTTTCCTTTAAGAAAAATCTTTTACTTTTGAGACATCTTTACTTTTTGAAACATCTTTTACTTTTTAAAACATCTTTTACTTTTTGAGACATCTTTTACTTTTTGAAACATCTTTTACTTTTTGAGACATCTTTACTTTTTGAAACATCTTTTACTTTTAGAAACATCTTTTACTTCTTGAAACATCTTTTACTTTTTGAAACATCTTTTTACTTTTTGAAACATCTTTACTTTTTGAAGCATCTTTACTTTTTGAAACATCTTTTACTTTTAGAAACATCTTTTACCTTTTGAAACATCTTTTACTTCTTGAGACATCTTTACTTCTTGAAACATCTTTTACTTTTTGAGACATCTTTACTTCTTGAGACATCTTTTACTTTTTGAAACATCTTTTACTTTTTGAAACATCTTTTACTTTTAGAAACATCTTGTTATTTTTTGAAACATCTTTTACTTTTTGAAAAATCTTTTACTTTTTGAAACATCTTTTACTTTTTGAGACATCTTTTACTTTTTGAAAAATCTTGTTATTTTTTTTAAATATCTTTTACTTCTTCAAACATCTTTTACTTTTTGAAAAATCTTTTACTTTTTAAACATCTTTTACTTTTTGAAACATCTTTTACTCTTTGAAACATCTTGTTATTTTTTGAAACATCTTATTATTTTTTGAAACATCTTTTACTTTTTTAGACATCTTTTACTTTTTGAAACATCTTTTACTTCTTGAAACATCTTTTACTTTTTGAGACATCTTTACTTTGTGAGACATCTTTACTTTTATGAAACATCTTTTACTTTTTGAAACATATTTTACTTTTTGAAACATTTTTTACTTTTTGAAACATCTTTTACTTTTTGAAACATCTTTACTTTTTGAGACATCTTTTACTTTTAGAAACATCTTTTACTTTTATAAACATCTTTTACTTTTTCAAACATCTTTACTTTTAGAAACATCTTGTTATTATTTGAAACATCTTTTACTTTTTGAAACATCTTTTACTTTTTGAGACATCTTCACTTTTTGTGACATCTTTACTTTTTGACACATCTTTTCCTTTTAGAAAAATCTTTTACTTTTAGAAACATCTTTTACTTTTTTAAACATCTTTTTACTTTTTGAAACATCTTTTACTTTTTGAAACATCTTTACTTTTTGAAACATCTTTCACTTTTTGAAACATCTTTTACTTTTTGAAACATCTTTTACTTTTAGAAACATTTTTTTACTTCTTGAGACATCTTTTACTTTTTGAAACATCTTTTACTTTTTGAAACATATTTACTTCTTGAAACATCTTTTACTTTTTGAGACATCTTTACTTTTTGAGACATCTTTACTTTTTGACACATCTTTTCCTTTTAGAAAAATCTTTTACTTTTAGAAACATCTTTTACTTTTTTAAACATCTTTTTACTTTTTGAAACATCTTTTACTTTTTGAAACATCTTTACTTTTTGAAACATCTTTCACTTTTTGAAACATCTTTTACTTTTTGAAACATCTTTTACTTTTAGAAACATCTTTTTACTTCTTGAGACATCTTTTACTTTTTGAAACATCTTTTACTTTTTGAAACATATTTACTTCTTGAAACATCTTTTACTTTTTGAGACATCTTTACTTTTTGAGACATCTTTACTTTTTGAGACATCTTTACTTTTAGAAACATCTTTTACTTTTTGAAACATCTTTTACTTTTTGAGACATCTTCACTTTTTGAGACATCTTTTACTTTTTGAAACATCTTTCACTTTTTGAGACATCTTTTACTTTTTGAGACATCTTTTACTTTTAGAAACATCTTTTACTTTTTGAAACATCTTTTACTTTTAGAAACATCTTTTACTTTTTGAGACTACTTTACTGTTTGAGACATCTTTACTTTTTGAAAAATCTTTTACTTTTTGAAACATGTTTCTCTTTTTGGTACATCTTTTACTTTTTGAGACATCTTTTTATTTCTTAAAACATCTGTTTACTTTTTGAAACATCTTTTACTTTTAGAAACATCTTTCACTTTTTTAAATATCTTTACTTTTTGAAACATCTTTTACTTTTTGAAACATCTTTTAATTTTATAAACATCTTTTTACTTTTTGAAACATCTTTTACCTTTTGAAACATCTTTTACTGTTTGAGAAATCTTTTACTTTTTTAAACATCTTTACTTTTTGAAACATCTTTTACTTTTAGAAACATCTTGTTACATTTTGAAGCATCTTTTACTTTTTGAAACATCTTTTACTTTTTTAAACATCTTTTACTTTTTAAACATCTTTTACTTTTTGAAACATCTTTTTACTTTTTGCAACATCTTTTTACTTTTTGAAACACCTTTACTTGTTTCTACACCTTTTTACTTTTTGAAATATCTTTTTGCTTTTCGAAACATCTTTTTACTTTTTAAAACATCTTTTTACTTTTTTGAAACATCTTTTTACTTTTTGAAGGTTATCTAGCTTTCTATAACTGATTTAGGGCATCTTTGCACTGCTGAATCAACTAATGGTTCCAGTTTCCCTCGGTCAGGTTCTATGCCAAGTTGATTAAAAAAAATCATATTTTGTGACAAAATTGAGTACATTTTTGTGGCATTATCAGCTGACTTTTATCAACATAAATATGTTTTTAAGAGAAAAAACGTTTTGCCAACAACATATATTAATTACCCGATAGAAACATCAATTACTATAAACTGAATAATGGCCATTGATAAAGGTAAGTTCATGTAAATTGCATGCTGCTTCATCATTGTTTAAACTTCAGGACTTGAACATCCGTTTCTACGAACTCCTGGAATGCTTAGCGACAGGACGGTCTCTGTTCAGATTCCAACAGTAGTTTGTCACCATGACTGCGTCCCAGCGACCCTGATACCTGGTCTCGATCTCTTCCAGGTCCTCATGGAATCTATTCCCCTGCTCTTCACTCATTGAAACCAGGCTCTCAGGGAACCGGTCCATATGTGAAAATAGGTAATGCATATTGATGCTCATGTTGTAGTCCAGGTTTCTGAAAGTCGTTTCTAGCCTTATTGTTGCCAATAAAGTTCTTCACTAGCAAAATGAATGACTTCAACCTTCGGCCGTTGAGGTTTCGAACTCTCGATCTCTGATGAGCTGTCGGATTTGACGACTATAAAAGATGCCAGTTTTCGACATGGTCAATCCTGGAAAAGCCTGGCACAAGTAAGTGAAGCAGCCACCATTTTTGTTCAGAGCCTTGGTGAACTGTTTGATTTAGCCGGGCTTGATGTGTAGCTATGGAAAAAAGTGTTCTGTCTACCAGAGGGTTGTTGATGACGTTCCTTTCTTTGCAAGACACCAATTCATCCCGTACAGGCCAGTCCTTCTTCATATGTGCTGAACACCAATTTTTGGAATATTTAGAGGTTTTATAACTTCTAACTAATCTCTTTTCGACATAATCGCCCAGAACTATCGGATCTGAATACTTCTTGTTATTAAAATAATCAAAACATGACATCTTACCCTTACCAACTTCTTCTAAAATGCTCCATACATGTGTACATGTGAACGAAAACGTAAAAAACACCATGTGGCCATAGATAAAAAAAACTTTGACCTGATTGAATAAAACCAATGTGACTTTTGGATTCAGCGCATTAGATTCGTCCTAAATCGGCTGAAAAAAGTGTATATAACAAGTTTGTTGTTGATCAGTGCTATTTAAAGTTGGCAACTGAACAAAGATTTGTTTACATTAGAGTTGAAGACTACAATGTTGTAGTTTATTGGGAAACAAGCTCGCGGTCCAGAGTTCCACAGATAGGCAGTTCCAAGAAGAAAGTTCGTGGAATTTACGTTTGGATTTAGATAGCGATAGAGAGCGGGGGAAATTGTTGATAGTGCTTCATGCAAAACAAGGTAACGACTGGTTATTTTTAACTTGTGCCAAATTTGAAAGAAATATATTTATAAACTAGAAAAACATACCTACATTATCCTTCACTTCTGAAACTTGATTTAAATGCCCGGGCATTTTGTTGTATCGACCACAAAACAGAAAACATTGATCTAAAAACAAATATATAATACGCATTATTTGGATTCATCGGACTACTGTTGTGTGATTTTCATAACGTGGCGCAGTGGTTAGAGTACTTGGAAAAATCATTTGTAAAAAGTGATATTCTCCTGAAGGTTGAAGATTCAATCCTTAGTGTGGGCGATCGAAACATACAATTGCGAATTACTTAGGACCTCTATCCAGTCATGGCCGACAGAACAAGAGCACGCTACCCCCGTGAAGTAAATTCCGCTCGAAATCCCGTCCAAATTTCCGAGTTCGACAGAAGCATTCAGAGTTCGACAAGATACACCGGAAGAAGGTCAGAGGTTTCATCGACCGAAACGTTATCACACTCAAGATGAGAACAGTAGTCCGATGAATCCAAATAATATGAATAACCAATCTTCGTCTCAAAAATTCCAGAAACGTCAAATATACAATACATGAATGTTACCAAAGGCAAAATAAATTACTCTTCTACCTATCTGGGTAAGTTTTTTTAAAAAACTTATTTTAAAGCGTTTATTTAATTTGAAACACGAGCAATGCAGCCTCTCATGTTTAAACAAGAAAAAATTGCCCGACATAAGACAGCCATTTGGGAAGTCTCGATAATGGCTAAAAGACCGAAAATTAAACAAAGCAACTGTCGCGATAAGATTTATTGAGTAGGTTTCTATGAAAATTGAATTTTGAACGATTATTCAGATTTTTCAGATGATCTCATATCGAAATTTGTTTTGGTGCGAACTAAAAACTCAGCACTTCCCGTGTTTTAAGCAAAATAAACACTTTAAAATAAGTAAAAATACACAAAGCACACACGAGTGTGATTATGTACTTAAATTTCGCGTGTGTGCGCATTACGCACGTTTGTGTGCCTATTTTCGTTCTTGTAAGTGTACGTATGTACGTTCATGTATTTGTGTGGATATAAATCTGTCCGTGTGTGCGTGTTCGTATATTCACATGTATACACTTAAGAATCTATGCATAATATGTGAGTAGTATGTTTGTATGTGTGTGTGTGTGTGTGTGTGTGTGTGAGAGAGAGAGAGAGAGAGAGAGAGAGAGAGAGAGAAGAGGGTTATGTGTGTCTTTTTACTTGGAGTATGTACGTGTGTGTATGCGTGTGCACGTATGTATGTATGTGTATGTGAGGTGTGTGTGTGTGTGTGTGAGAGAGAGAGAGAGAGAGAGAGAGAGAGAGAGAGAGAGAGAGAGGAATAAGAGAGACGGTACGTGTGTGCTTTTTTTGGCGGTGTCTTGTTTCGCAACTACTCTGATAAGTTATAAATCAAAATGTCGTTCGAAACCTGGAAATAATATCCCGACATTTTTGTATCTGACATTTCAACAACTATGGGAACCTACAATAGGCAAAAATTATTATCTTGTAACACCAATCTGCATTGATCATCACAGTCAATCATTTTCTTCTTGGTTTCATTTCTTGTTCTTTTTCTTGTCCATAATTCCTATTATTCTCTCATCTCTTTGCGCGGATCCTGTTTCTTCCCGTCATTTTAACTAACTTGCTTTTTTTTTCGTTTCCATTTATTTATTTTCTCTCGCTCTACATAAATTCTTTCCGTCACCCCCACCCCGTTTATGTTTCCCATGCGATTCTACGTCATTCTCAAACAACCAAAAATGTATAAAATAAGATAAAAGATATGAAAAAGTACTATGTCTTACATACCCAGCCCTTCATCATATTTGGTAATACAAAAAAGAAAAAGAAGAATAAAAAAAGAATATTCCGCATGAAATGAACGAAACAGTCCATTACCAAACATTTCTTCCTGATGTTTTCATCCCACCATTTTCTTATGTTCCGGATGACATTTGAAATCTGTATGAAAATCCATTACCAGTTTTCGAATGTCTAACGTTGAAGACTCTCTGGTAGAGAGTTAAAGGGACACAAGCGTCTCATATCCGTCTAATTGTTATTATTATTACTTCCCCTTTATTTTTTTTTATTCAGGCTAACAAAATATTTTGTTTATTTCAACAGCTCGTCATCTGGGTCAATGCGCATTTCCCCCACAAACACCTAGACGTTTTTATCAATGAGCACCCATCCGTTCGAGGCTGATCCCGAATAATACTGGATCATATTTCGGCTGAACACATTGAAGAATACTTAAATATAAGCTCAAATAAAGAAGAACCGTGAGATTAAAATTGTATAGAGAATATTTACTAGAGATGCAACGATTCAAAATTTTTTACTGCTTACGATACAATTACAGATTCTGTTCTAAATTCATGTTGTCGATGCAATTACCAATTCCGATTTCGATTCTTTTAAAATGTTTAAATATTTAATTACAGATTTGCTGCTTTAATATTTCGAATCGCTCTTCAGTCCTTCTTCAGTGTAATGTCTGCATCTATTTCCGCAAATGTTGGTTGGTTGGTTGTTTTACGGCATATCAACCCTTTTCAGGTTATTTAATACCGAATCCAAAGATTCGGAAGAAAGATTTAATAGAATATATTTGTTGTTTTCAAGTCAGTTTTTATTTAACCCATAGTTGGGACCCTAACAGGTACTACCACTCCGGGTCAGAGTAGACCTGGGAGCAATGGCAATTAAAGGGTGGCTCCACACTCCCCAAAGCCCGCAAGCTGGGGCCTCACCACTGGATATAGTTTAAGGTCATATCCAGGACCATTTCCGCAAATGTAAAAAAAACAAAAACATAAATAGAAAAAAAGTGCGTATATTACACGAGTAGATCATTCTAAATACTTTTGTTCAAATGTTTTCTCTGTAACTGAGTGGAAATAGTGAAGCAACTAAAGATTTATTTCTTTTTTAAAACAAAACCGATTTATATTAGTTCGTCGTTAATCCCGCCCCCCAAAATGCTATTTGAATTTTTCATGAAAATAGTCTACAATTCATTTTCAAAATAAGACGACGTAGGAACAGAATAATTAACAAAATCTCTGCCCCATGTTAAGAACTGTTGAGAATGAGTTTCTTAATAATTGTGAGAAAATAAAAAAAAAAATAAAAAACAGGATTGCTTACGTGGTGGCGCCGGATTCGAGAGCGGAATTCCAATCTAAGAGGACGAGTCTTATATAGACTTGGAGGAGTAGTGGGAGGCACGAATCTTAGTGGCCAGTTGTGTTTATGAAGTACTGGCTAACGGTTGGCACAACCTTTGTTACTCGTTGCTCTCCATGTTTCCTTACTTTGTTACTCGACCCCAGTAGGGGGGTCGCATAGGGCATCCTCTGCAACCTCTCGAAGCTTACGCAATCACTTGGTAATCTCAGTTGGTAATCACCTTTACCCTCAAAATAATTTTTTTTCCCAGATAATAAAGTTACTGTCTAAAATCATTCTTAACGCGAGAAGACTGAGATGGAGATGGTTCGTTAACTATTCTGTATTTTTCCCCTATTAAATAATGTCTGCCTTGCCTTATTCTATATAAAAAAAATTGAAAACGTACTATATGTTACTTACGTAAATAAAAAGCAAAAGAAAAATAAAATAAAATGAAACATGAAAAGAACGAAACAGTCCATTACAAAATATTTCTTCCTAATATTTTCAGCCCACTATTTTCTTCTTTTCCGATAACATTTCGAATCCGTATGAACATCCATTACCAGTTTTCGAATGTCTAACATTGAAGACTCTCCGATAGAGAGTGATAGTTAAAGGGAAATAAGCGTCTCTTGTCCGTTTAATCCATATACTAGTATGATAGCGATTGTGTTATTTTGTGTGTCACGCTTATATTTTTTACTTTCGAGTGACTGTCGTTTAACTGTTATGACCTTTCATTTCTTGTAATAATTTTACCAAGAATGCTTCATACGTTTCGGTTTTGGTTTCGATTATAGCTGAAAGAACTAAAGTTATATGTATGCATACATATATTTTTGTCTTCATAAATTTGGGTTTCGGTTTCGATTTAAGCTGATGCACCCAAATCATATATATTATTTTTTCAATAATACATTTTTTACAATACATAAGAACTGATAGAAAGTTGTCTCTCTAATAATTATATACGAAATCTGCATAAAGTAAATATCCTATTTAAGCATATTCGAACGTCCCTGCTAGCTTAGATAAATACTTTTATTTTTTAACAAAAGAGCACAATAATATAAGAGCGTCTCCATTTACGCTGAACATCCACAGAATGCGAACATCAATATAATACATATAAAAGGGTTCGCTGTGGAATTTCCACAGGCTCCGCTAGTTGTTATTATTACGTCCTCATTTTTATTTATTCACACGCACAAAAAACATATTTTGTTTATTTCAACCGATCATCGTCAGGGCCCATGCTTGTTTCCCCGATCATATATCCAAGATGTTTTTCTCACGTGGATATCCATACGTTCAATGCTGATCCCTAAAAATACTGGATCATATTTCAGTTGAAAATACTTAAGTTATAAACTCAAATAAGAAGACGCGCGAGATTAAAACGCATAGAGAATATTTTATAGGGATGAAGTTTTCCCAATACCAAAACAATTACCAATTCTCTTGTAAATTTGTCGATTCCGATATGATTGCAAATTCTGATTTCGATTCTTTTAAAATGTTTAAATATTTCATTATAGATATGCTGCTTTTTTAATTTCGAATTACTGTTACCCCCCTGTGTAATATCCGTATATATTTCCGCAAACGTAAGAAAAATTCACTTAGTAGAGGGGGGTATATATTAGTTGAGTAGGTCTTAAAATTAAAAAATATATTTTTTAATATTATTTTTAATTTTTTATATAATATTATAAAATTTGGATATTTTTTTAGTCAAATGTCTTCCTTGTAATTTATTGAAAATAGTGAGGTAACTACAGATTTATTTCGTTTTTAAAACAAAGACGATATGTATTAGTTCGACATTAGTGCTATTTGATTTTTTTTCATTAAAATAGTCGGCGATTCGTATTCAATATACGAAAACAGTGTAGCAACAAGAATAGTTAACAATGACCCCATCCCGATGTTAAGAATTCGATTATAAATAATAAAGTTACTATTTAAAAATCATGCTTAACACGAAAAGAGTGAGAGGAGATAGTTTGTTAACTATTCTGTATTTTTCTCTAATTAAGAATATTCATGTTTTAGCCTAACTATAAATATGTGGTCAATTACTGTTAATACAACAAACATGAAGTGGATTGATTTGTTTTAACACAGGAAGTAAAACAATACACTACTATTACTGCTATTGCTGCTGCTACTACTACTACTACTACTACTAATAATAATGATAGCAATAATGGAAACGGCTGAGATATTAAGGAAAACCTTTGAATGTAGAGATTAACAAAGTCACAAACTGAACATACAGAAACTGCTACAGATGTAAAACACAAAGAAACATCACATGGAATCATGAAAACTGAAACTGTATAATTGTAAGTTGACCCCATCTGCCCCTTACCTTTCGCCCTTTCACCCCGTTCTTTTTCTAGTGTGTATGTTACCAGAAACTGGCACCACACTAAATAAGTAAGGAGAGTCGAGGAGGATGGAAATACCAAGGAGTGAAAACACTAAACAGACCTCCGCTGGTTGAGTGCAAACAGGACTGGGACATTGAAGAGGCTTATTGCCACTCAAATTCCAGTGAAGACCAATGGTCGCTGCCAACGAGAAATCAATGGTAAATGGTTGTTGAGATGATGGTGATGATAATAATAATAATAATAATAATAATAATAATAATAATAATAATAATAATAATAATAATGATAACAGCAGCATATGTAATGTATTGCTGCTGTGCAGTCTGTGGACGTTCAACGTGAATGGAGACCTCGCGATATTATTGTAATCCTTTTGTTAAAACTGTAAAAGTATTTATTTAAGTAATCTGGCTGATGTAGTATCAGAATATGTCTGGTTATTACGGTTTATCTCCAATATCCTTATAGGAGTCTGTGACATATTTCCATTGTATGGACGCCCGACGCGAACGGAATTTCCACGATATCATCGAATAATTTACAACCTGAAAACTGCGACGTTAAAGGTATTACGGTATTACTATACAGATTGCTCATACAGTAAAAAGAATCTATTTACTTTATACAAAGATACATTAAAATATCAGTTTAAATATTAATATATAATTGTTAATATTTGTGAAAAAAAAAATGTTTTACGAAACAGAGGATCGATACCCATGTGTATTTTTGTTCTTTTTTAAAAACACCATGGATTTTTTTTCACTAACATTAACAATTAGTATAGATATGCCGAAATATTGTGTCATAGTAAAACCTTCAAAAATATCTTAGTGACCCCTGAATATTGGACCTTCTTTATTATCTACGGACCCACCCTCAAACGCACAGTTCGAATTCTTGTAATGCGTATATATATATATATATATATATATATATATATATATCTTTTATACAGGGTGGCGCATGTCATTGCGTGGCGCAGAAATAACTTCATCATTTTAAAATAAAATATCAGTTTTGTAAATCAGTATACTTTATTAATTCTTTTTTCTCATTGCATAGTTTAAATATTTATTTGAGTTGATTTATTTATGAAAAGTAATGTCACGTAAATCAAAATTAATTTATTGAACAAATGTCATTTAAAATGGTAACGTGACTTTTGCGCCAGCCTGTATTTTAAAACAAATCTTCTGTATTATTATTATTATTATTAAGCACCTTGAAAATTAGCTGCATTGTGTCAATAAACGGTGTATTATTTTTTTCATAATCGATATATATATATATATATATATATAATATATATATATATATATATCGATTATGAAAAAAATAATACACCGTTTATTGACACAATGCAGCTAATTTTCAAGGTGCTTAATAATAATAATAATACAGAAGATTTGTTTTAAAATACAGGCTGGCGCAAAAGTCACGTTACCATTTTAAATGACATTTGTTCAATAAATTAATTTTGATTTACGTGACATTACTTTTCATAAATAAATCAACTCAAATAAATATTTAAACTATGCAATGAGAAAAAGGAATTAATAAAGTATACTGATTTACAAAACTGATATTTTATTTTAAAATGATGAAGTTATTTCTGCGCCACGCAATGACATGCGCCACCCTGTATAAAAGATGTGTTTTATGCGTACACAATGTACACAAGGGCATAGAAAATGAGATATTCAGAAATGCTCTTCGAAATGATGTCATAGTCTCGTCTCCACTGATCATCACAGTCAATCAGCAAAATGGAAGGAGAGGGTACGTATTTTTTAACGAAGTCTCTCTTTAAAAATCTACAAAAAATCAAGTAATTGTCAAATCAATACGTAATTTTCACCGATTATTAAGTAAAGAATGGTCTTTATAACAGTGTACTATTCTTTTTCATAATATATATATATATATATATATATATATATATATATATATATGCCTACAAACCCCCTTCTTTATTTGTGGTTACAAATATGCTTAAAATAATCATTCGAAACTGAACAAAATATATTGTGGAGAGTGTGAGCATTATAGATAAAATAAAAATTAAAAAAAACATTTTTTACAACCGGGCAACGCCATGCAGCCTGCTAATATTAAAATAAGAGAGATTCAGAAAGATGTTGTTAACCAATGCCATAGACAGATGTGCAGTCTGCATAGAGATTAATATGTGATCCCGGATTGTGATTTTGAAGATCATTAATTTAAGTAATTTAAATACTTTTCTTCATTGTTTGGATGAGGATCGATAATTTGTATTATTTCGATTATTCGGACTACTGTTCTAATCCTATTTTCACATATAGGCAAGGACCCGTGACGAAATGAATAAACTGCTGAGCAAATTTAGTTCAAAGTGACACTCTTCTATAGATTTATGGTTCAATCCTTAGTGTTAATGATACTAAGAATGCAATTGTGAATTTCTTAAAACTTATACCCGGTCATGGAACGAGAGCATGCTATCCCCGTGGATTAAATAAAGAGTTTCTTCCACAATTCCGTACAGATTCCCGAGTATAACTGAAAGATTCCTGAGTTATACAAAATAGACCTGAAGATGGCCAGAGGTTACATCGGTCGCAACGTTGTAATTATAACATACATGATAAAAACAGTAATCCGTATACTCCAAATTATAAAAGGTTAATATAAAAAAAATGTAAGTAAAATGTTGGGTGATATTTGTTAGATGTAGGGTGCGTCGCTTAATCGGCAGGTAATCGATAATTGGTCATATTGGCCACTTAGCCAGTTAATCAATTAATCGATTTGTTACTTCTGTCTTTCCTATTAAATTTAAACCATTTAATCAATACAAAGAGACTGTGACAGCTTATCACAATTTAATACTAATTTAACTTGGCAGTTGTTAAGTATCATGGCTTTTAACTTGGTTTTGCTTGATTAAATAAAATGGCAAAAAAAAGAAGTGTTGGATATTGGACTCGCGAGTGGTACCGGGTTAGATAATGGAACGAGGACGCAAGGGGTAGCGTTGTGGTATGTTATAATCTATTGAAACGGAATATTTCGATAGCAAAAGAGATATATTGAAGTGGAAAATAAAATACTATTAATATAATAAAGGACTGGCATTTAGTGAGGTTAGTTAAAAATTGTGTAATAAGAGATTTTGGAATTTTAGTTCCATAAACAAAACTTAAGGTTAATAACAATAAAATTAACCTGAATAGTGATGTATAATGACATACAAAGAAAAAGAGATTATATATTCACGGGACAGACCAGGCAGTTGAAAAGTTAGAGTCAGAGAAAGTGCATGAGTTAGTTAGAATCGAGACGAACTGGAGTTTGTCTCAGAAGAGATTGATTCTCTTGAAATCCACGGAAACGTCCTGTAGACCAACTCGTAGAAGATGTAAGACTACAGAGAAATGCGTCCAACATGCGGGAAATAAATATCTCCTATATAATAAAATGACTGCAGAAATTTTCCTCTGGACCAAAGTATCGCAGGTTTGCAACAACAGATGCCACATACAAATCCAATACGTCTAGGCTATTAGCCACTATCTTATGTAACTTTCGAACACCATTTTAGACACATTAAGTCGTTATAATAAAATGCTACATTGCATCCGAGGAAAACCGCTCTCTTTAGATGAAGGAGTTCCTATTTTTCCTCTAAATATTCAGTCTTCTCACCATCCCCAGTGAACACCGGAAGGAAGTCTACATTATCCACATATTCTAGGCTTACACCGCCCTTAACTGACTCATACAAACACAGATATAGCATTAAATTTCCCAGATTAAAATAAAAAAAATAATAAAGTCTTCCTCAGGAAAATCCGCTTCCTCTGATTCGTTGCCCGCCAATTCTCTTATTCCGGCATTACCTCATTCTAAACGAACACTTCAAAACAATACGTTATGGTGTCGGTTAAATTCATAAAATTTACTGGTTTTATTTCTTTCTTTTTATAGCGTTCTGCTGTTTGTTTAAAATATATTTTACTTTGCTTCAGCGAAAAAATATTGGTTTTGTTTGTTTTTGAAAAGTTTTTTTTTTACACCATATCACGGCATCGGTAAACTATAACAACAAATGCTAATATGCTTTCTTTATTTGTAGGCCTATTACGTTTAAAAAGCCTTTGAAAAAGTATTTTTACAGTATAACCCAGCGTAGTATAAACATGTTAAGAACAGCTTTCATCGGTTTAGGATATTATTTCAACAGACGTTTTTCTACATTCGTCTTTCTTTCTTTCTTTGTGGTGATCAAAACTTCTTTACTTCATGTTTTACTTTGTACCAGTCTGCTTGCTCGCATCTCTTTGCTCACTGTTTGCACAACACATATATGCCGCAGTTTGATGAATAATGTTCACTTATTTTGTTTATTTATATATTCATACTTTTCCTTTTCGGACATTCATTGTATTCTTTTTGGACTTATGCATTTACTGAAGCGCAATGAATTAATCATATGTCTAGAAGTGTAAGCCACGTTTAGTTTCAGAACAGTTTTCGTTGTTCTACACAAGTCCTGAGAGGTGACTGATTTGCAGTAGACAGTTCTACAGGGCAAAAGATTCTTGCCGTGTCGAGACGGAAAAAATATGCGAAATTGTTACAGAAAAGGTTTAATATTTATGGAGTTATTCTGGTTTCTGATTGGTTGGTAGTAGAACGTAAATTAATTCGATTCGTCAGTTCCTAGCAGCATCGTCTATAAATAGAATATATAACAAAAGTACAATTTCCAATTTCTAAATGAATATAATTAAATAACTAGATGAGAAAAAATAAATTACAAACATATAAGGTGTTATTCCAATTCTTAAGTGAATAATTATAAGCTAAAGTTCTGCTTCCACTGGTGCATGCTGTGGTGATTACTTGTACTCCGTTCCTGCTGTTGCTCTACTTCCTCTTCTCTTCCTGCTATCTGCCTACTCTGCTCTTATAGTCTTGCCAGTATTTAATGTTTTAATGTAGAAAAATTAGAATTGCTCCATTTTATGACACAGTCTGTTTCTCGTAGGTTTATACACATTACCACCTGTACTAAAGTGCCTCTCACTCCCTACGGATGAAGCTGGTGCACTTAAATATTTTGAAGCCAGTTTACGTAGCAGCGATAAGGGTTTTTGTGTCTTTTTCTACCACTGAAATGTATCATAACCTCTGACAAATAGTGGAAAGCTGCATAAAAATAAAGTTTTATGCAGTTAGGAATAAAGGATTTACTCCTTTTGAGTTTAGATTGTTATATTTGTATTTCTGTTGTAATTGTAGTTGTAACCTCCCGGTTTAACTCAGCCTCTATCTACCTTAAATCTAGATTTATTGCTGTAGGCTTATTTGAAGCTAATTCATCAATAGGGATATGACAAGAGAATTTTCTTTTCATTGTTTCGCCTCTCGAGTATATATCCGACATAGTTAGATACAGTTAATCAACCGAGAATCACATCACTCTATATTAAAACATATACGATATTAACGGATATATATTCACGAGTCAAAATAATGAAAAGAATATTCTTTTGTCATGATCCTATTTATCAAACAGGCTTGAAAGAGATATAGTTTTACTTTCACTTTGATCTTCTTCTTGACAATCAGCAGAGATTAAAGAAGTATATCCTGATTCTTCTTCATTATCATCAGTAGAAAGTAGAAGATGTAGAATCCAATTCTTTTTTAATTTAAATTTGAATCTGTAATTTGTTGTTACTCATCCAGAACATTTTGTAATGCTCAACTTATTCCTGCATCTGTGTGCGTACAAAGGGAATGGATCAGCTTGAAGCATGACTCTGCACTGGTCAAAGTCATTTGAAAACCAATGATATGTCAGAATAAAAAGAGATCAATATTTGTAGTAGCTGTCCAAATGTATTTAGTCATAGAAATGCTGAGAATTTCATCATGACACGACTGTAGTTATGTTTTTACTTTTATAAGTATGTCTGAAATTAATTTTTCAGTGAATTTTTGTTTTTACTTTTGTAAGTATATCTGAAATTAGTTTTTCAGTGAATTTTTGTTTTTACTTTTGTAAGTATATATGAAATTAGTTTTTCAGTGAATTTTTGTTTTTACTTTTGTAAGTATATATGAAATTAGTTTTTCAGTGAATTTTTGTTTTTACTTTTGTAAGTATGTCTGAAATTAGTTTTTTAGTGGATTTTTGTTTTTACTTTTGTAAGTATATATGAAATTAGTTTTTCAGTGAATTTTTGTTTTTACTTTTATAAGTATGTCTGAAATTAGTTTTTCAGTGAATTTTTGTTTTTACTTTTATAAGTATGTCTGAAATTAGTTTTTCAGTGAGGTACTTTTTGGATGGAATACTGTAATTTGGATCAGTTCTGCAATAAGCCTATTGAATTCACTATCAGATGTTACAGAATATGGATGAATACCAACAGTAATTATTTCTCCTATCGAATAACGTATCTTTTGTGATGTATGGTTATTAATATCCCAACATTTCTTCTTTGCTTTTATTGATTCTATAGTAGGTCAGTGTTTGGTTGGAGGTTTGTAGTTGCCGCTACTTGTTCCGGCAATGACTGTCCTTAAGCATTCATTGTGTTTCTTTTTCTTATCTACAACTTTTGCTTCATTTGAATGGGTTTTTCTAAGATGGCTTAACATATCAGTCATTGTAAAAGTTTTTGCTGATTTGCTACCCATTGATTCGACATAACTTGCGTACAGGTGTATTCTTATTCTTGGGATTGACATAAAAATATTTCCAGCAGAAACTGGTTGCCATAATGGTTGATGGCTGTTGACAATATCTAATTATTTTTTCATGTATTTAGATTACTTATGTCTGATATCTAATTAGTAATTTATCTCAATAAAATATGCATTATCCAAACAAGAAATATGAAATTATATATGTAATGGTAACAAAAGTCCAAAAAACTAAATAACAAGAGTATGACTAATAACGAATATTCTATTTTCAGACGCGTTTGCAATTTACCGTAGAATTGCTTATTTTGAAAACTGAAATATAGAAGAATAATGTTCTTGGACAGTGATCTAAATAACAAATAAATAATGTTAATTTCACAAATTTTCACATGAGAATTTCTATTTGCTTCAAATTCAATCCAATCGCAAATCTTATACGTTAAAAGTGCGCCATGTCCGGTATGGATTGTGCATGCCCCTTCGGATAACAGACAAGCAAAAAGAGAGTTAACTTGCACCAGTTTACAATATATTTAAATTAATATTAATACAATATATAACAACAAAAATTGCTTTTAAATTGGCATTAGAAAGTCTATGAATCGTCCTCTTATGAAAAGTCGATAAATCGGTAATCGACAGTCAATATGCTTATCAGTGAATCTCTAGTTAGTAGATAAAAGCTCTATTTGTTTCAGAAAAGCGATATAAACGAGCAAATAGAAAAAAAAAACAATCAAACAAATAAAAAAAGGATCGTAACATTTTCAACCCGTTTTTACTTGTACATTTCTTTCTCTTTCATTGATTAACATTCGCCTGCCAGTTGTAATCGCTATTTGTATTGCATTTAACTCGCAAATAATATCATTACATCAATATTTAATACTTAACATCATTACATCACTACTGAATACTTAACATCATTACATCAATATTTAATACTTAATATTATTACATCAATATTTAATAGTTAATATCATTACATCACTATTCAATACATAATATCATTACATCAATATTTAATACTTAATATCATTACATCAATATTTAATACTTAATATCATTACATCAATATTTAATACTTAATATCAGTAAATAACTATTTGATACTTATTTTATAATACCATTACATCAATCTTTAATACTTAATATCATTACATCAATATTTAATACTTAATATCATTACATCAATATTTAATACTTAATATCAGTAAATCACTATTTGATACTTATTTTATAATACCATTACATCAATCTTTAATACTTAATATCATTACATCAATATTTAATAATTAATATCATTACATCAATATTTAATACTTAATATCATTACATCAATATTTAATACTTAATATCAGTAAATAACTATTTGATACTTATTTTATAATACCATTACATCAATCTTTAATACTTAATATCATTACATCAATATTTAATACTTAATATCATTACATCAATATTTAATACTTAATATCAGTAAATCACTATTTGATACTTATTTTATAATACCATTACATCAATCTTTAATACTTAATATCATTACATCAATATTTAATAATTAATATCATTACATCAATATTTAATACTTAATATCAGTAAATCACTATTTGATACTTATTTTATAATACCATTACATCAATATTTAATACTTAATATCATTTCATCAATATTTAATACTTAATATCAGTAAATCACTATTTGATACTTATTTTATAATATCATTACATCAATATTTAATACTTAATATCATTACATCACTATGTATACTTAATATACATTACATCAATATTTAATACTTAACATCATTACATCACTACTTAATACTTAACATCATTACATCAATATTTAATACTTAATATCATCACATCAATATTTAATACTTAACATCATTACATCAATATTTAATACTTAACATCATTACATCAATATTTAATTCTTAACATCATTACATCAATATTAAATACTTAACATCATTACATCAATATTTAATACTTAATATCATTACATCAATATTTAATACTTCATATCATTACATCAATATTTAATACTTAATATTAGTACATCAATATATAATACTTAACATCATTACATCAATATTTAATTCTTAACATCATTACATCAATATTAAATACTTAACATCATTACATCAATATTTAATACTTAATATCATTACATCAATATTTAATATATAATATCATTACATCAACATGTAATACTTCATATCATTACATCAATATTTAATACTTAATATTAGTACATCACTATTTGATACTTAATATCATTACATCACTATTTAATACTTAATATCATTACATCAATATTTAATACTTAATATCATTACATCACTACTTAATACTTAACATCATTACATCAATATTTAATACTTAATATCATTACGTCATTATTGAATTTTTAATATCATTACATCAATATTTAATACTTAATATTAGTACATCACTATTTGATACTTAATATCATTACATCATCATTTAATACTTAATATCATTACATCAATATTTAATACTTAATATCATTACATCAATATTTAATACTTAATATTAGTACATCACTATTTGATACTTAATATCATTACATCACTATTTAATACTTAATATCATTACATCAATATTTAATACTTAATATCATTACGTCACTATTGAATTTTTAATATCATTACATCAATATTTAATACTTTATATAATTACATCAATATTTAATACTTAATATCAGTACATCACTATTTAATACTTACTATCGTTACATCAATATTTAGCACTTAATATCATCACATCACTATTTAACACTTAATATCATTACATCACTATTTAATACTTAATATCATTACGTCACTATTGAATTTTTAATATCATTACATCAATATTTAATACTTAATATCAGTAAATCATTATTTGATACTTATTTTATAATACCATTACATCACTATGTAATACTTAATATCATTACATCACTATGTATACTTAATATCATTACATCAATATTTAATACTTAATATCATTACATCACTATGTAATACTAAATATCATTACACCACTCTTTGATATTTAATATCATTACATCATCATTTAATACTTAATCAATATTTACATCAATATTTGATAATATCATCATTGTTTAATACTTAATATCATTACATCAATATTTAATACTTAATATCATTACATCAATATTTAATACTTAATATCATTACATCATTATTTAATACGTAATATCATTACATCACTATGTATACTTAATATCAGTACATCAATATTTAACACTTAATAACATTACTAGGGCTATGACAACAGAATATTCTTTTCATTCTTTTGACTCTCAAGTATATATCCGACACAGTTAGACACAACAGAGTACCACATCCGTCTATATAAAAACATATAAGATATTAACGGATATATACTCAGGAGTCCAAACAATGAAAAGAATATGCTGTTGTCACAGCCCTAATGATTATATCACTATCTCATTGCATACAAATCTAAGATTCGTTCCATATGTCTGAATCTTTGAGATGAGGATTGGTAATTTAGATTATTCTGATTACTGTTCTTATATTGATTGTTATTCTCACAAAATCACGACTAATGTAACCTCCAACTATCTTCAAGAGTATCTTATCGATTGGGGAATTTTTCTGTCAAACGTGGAAATATTTTTGTCGAACTCGAGAATCTGTACGGAATTGCGAACTGAAGAGTTTAATTAATGGAGATCTGACGTTGTCGTTCTGTGAGTCATGACTCGGTAAAAGTCTTAAATAATTTTCAATTCTATTTTAGAACTTAGGATTGAACCTTAACCCCCCCCCCCAGAAGAGTGTCATTAAGAATTGAATTTTATGCTACGGGTTTTTTTCGACCAGAACGTTTTGAGAATAACATTCAATATGAAAAGAGAACAATACAATTTTAGTTTTATTTCCTCGAGCAAAAAATATCGATGAGTGGTTGCTATCATAATTGATAACAAGATAGATGGAGAGCATATGATGCCGTCAATGAGTGATGTTATGTTGATCAATTAGATTTTTCAGTTTCAATTTCACTTAAACCGCATCTTAGTAGAATGTAGATTGATCAAATGGTCATTGTCGTTTTAGTGAAACTCTTATCGCAATGATAGAAGGTCGAGTGGGATATTGTAATGCACCATTGATCACTACTTAAAAAACAAACTATCATTAACGTGTCACCGCAGTTCCTATTATTTATTGCTGACATTTTTTTTTAAGTGGCATATCCTTTACAAATAATAGTGTCAATCTCTTTAAGGAAGATTTCCTGCAGAAAGATTATATTCCGGAAGTTTTGAGATGAGGATAAATAATTTATACTCGTTTGAATTTTTCGGACTACTGCTCTCTGGATATTAATCTCATAAAATCGTTTCGGCCAATGTAATATTTTTTCAGTTAAATCTTGTTGAAATCGGGAATCTACACGGAGTTTCGGATAGAATCCTTTTATGCATGGAGGTATCTTGCTTTTATTCCGTTGGTCATATCCGGGTAGAAGTCTTAAATAATTTATAATTGTTTTCTTAGTATCGCTCGTACTGAGGATTGAACCTTCAACCCCCAGAAGAGTAATTTAGAACTGGTTATTTCTTAGAACCTGTAATCGTTTCGCCATGGGTCCTTGCGACAAATTGTGTGAATGATAATCTAGATGAGACCCCCAAGCCCGACAAGATACACATGAAAAGGTCGGAGGCTACATCGGCCGATATTTCATAAGAATAGCATCTAAGATGCAACATTAGTCTAAAAATAAGAGTAAATGTTTTACGCTTGTCCATTTCTCTTTTTGGAAAGACAAAACAAAAAACGAAAACAAAATGGCTGTAAAACAAAATCTCACGGTACAAAAACTCACCGTGCAAAAACTCAC
This sequence comes from Euprymna scolopes, assembly GCF_053919585.1. Classification (NCBI taxonomy): domain Eukaryota; kingdom Metazoa; phylum Mollusca; class Cephalopoda; order Sepiida; family Sepiolidae; genus Euprymna; species Euprymna scolopes. The sequence goes on along the minus strand of NC_136486.1, from coordinate 37,116,741 downwards.
CGAACAAAATCTCATCGTATAAAATATCACTGTAGAAAAGCTCACCGTACAAAAACTCACCGTACAAAATATCACCGTAGAAAACTCACCGTACAGAAACTCAACGTACAAAAACTTACCGTGCAAAAGCTCACCGAACAAAATCTCACCGAAAAAAAAAAAACAAACTCACCGTACAAAAACTCACCGTACAAAACTATCTGGACAGAATTATACTACGATGGGAATGAATGAAATACATTATATAACAAAAATATCCAAAACAGATTTCCCGGTTCGACAAGAAGCACCTGATTGAAGCTGGAGATTACACAACAGCCCACTTATAAATAAGACCTCAAATGTCACATGGCAGGCTAAGTTGTAACAGGCTGATTGAAATTGAAACGAAAAGCAATCAATAGATTGAGTGCTAAGGCAATTAAAATGTTAAAAAGGGCTGTAACTTAGAAGATTACGTTCTTTAAACGTAAATAAATAATTTATAAATTTCAAGAGAATTTGCTAAAACCTATTTTAATTTTAAACATATTTTAATTTTAAACATATTTTCAACACTAAAAGGCATGTTTTTGCTTTAAAATTAAAACAATAAATAATTAGCAATGAAGAGTGATCTTGCTTGAATGATTTTCAAGTGCGTAAGCGATGTTTTTGTATTTGAAACTTCATATATATTTTTGCTAACGCAATAGTTGCATTTATTCAGTTCTTTGCATCAAACATTTTGAAGAAAAATATATTTTGAAAGGAAAAAGAAACAAATTGAACTAGAATTTACAACTAATATCAACAACATATTAAGAACAAATAATAAAACCACTTCCCTTGCCGACTCAAACATATTTTAGACCATTTCAAAGCAATGACGGGTTAAAAAAGATGAATTACAAAGTTTCCTTTCAACTTTACCAAATTGACTGCAAAATATTGTCTCTCTGGTTTTGAATTAAAAACAAAACATGAAAATTATATTCTAATTCATAAAAAAGTCTTTGAAACACATTATCCATCTCTAAAATAATACATTTGTATTGACCGACACCTTTATGTTCAGTTCCAATGCAAGCTAAACCCTAAACCATTACAACAATACAGGATGGAACGATAAAAGTATCACCCTAAAGAAGACACCGCCATGGTTTTAGTCGAATTCAGCTTCAATCGTCGCCTCGATACGGGTCCGGAACTGGGAGCATGCCTTTTGCACAAGCGCCGGCGGGACCTCGCCGGTTATTCAGCGAATGGCGGTGATCAGGCTGGCTTTATTGTTGTGGGAAGTCTTTTTAGTGATATTCTCGACGTATGACCAAACGAAGTAGTCTAGCTGGTTCAGGTCGGGGAAGGAGAGGGGCAGTGAGAGAAGGGTAAAAGTCGTAGCACTCCTTCTGAAGTCTGGGTCTCTTTAGACTTGTGTTCCGGTGCCGAATCCTGCTGCCACGCGCAGGGTCTTCCAGCGGCCATCTGATTGCACCAGGAGATCACCACATCCTTCAGTATATCCAGGTACACTTTGATGTTTACTTTCAAGCCGATTTCGAAAATGTGAGGTGGCATGATGTGGCCCTCACTTGAAACCATACCAAAGGCCATAACCATGGTTGAAAACTTTGTTTCTATCGCCCTGGGCACGTCCCTGTTATTCGGGGCTATCCAACGATGGATTTTGAGGGTGCTGGCAATGGTCCTGTTGTCATAACTTGGATCAGTAGAGAGCATATACAACGGCGCATCTTCGATTTCGCTCATTGAACATTGTATCATTTTCAGACATGATAAAAGGCTCTTATCGCTCTTGGGATTTGTACACAACTGGCCAACTAGTAGATGGTCTGCAACTAAAAAGAAAACCGGTTTTCATTAAACGGAAATGGAATCATGTCGTCTTTTCTAGGGCGACAATTTTATCGTACCACCCTGTATATGGAAATAATGCTTAACTGGAAAATTTAGCATGTTAGAAAAATTTCCAACCTACATCAAAAACGTCGTGGAAGAAGAGCCATACTCGATTTTAAATGAGTTACGAAAAGAAAACATTATAAACCAAAAGACCGTCTTTCATCTTCTGCGGATCTAATACATTATGCCTTACTACTGCGCTACACACCAAGGCTTTTTTCTCTTTTTTCTTCTTTGTTCGTTTGGTTTAGTCTTTTCTCTTTTTTTCTTTTCATTTCTTTCGTCGTTGAATTTTGACAACGAGATGCAATTCGAACGAATACTAAAATGCAAATGGCTTCAATTGCAACCCCTTTGTTTCTCTGCTTTGTTGAGATTCGCTCTCTTCATCACTTCAAAAGCAAATAGGTGTTCACACGAATGTGTGAACTCGAAATATTTTCAACAAATTAAAATCGTTTCAAGCCCCTAAAAGTAACAATCTTGTGTGAAAGTAACCCAGTCTATCAGACAGTGGCATCCACTACTACTACTACTACTACTACTACTACTACTACTACTACTACTACTCGCCTCGACTCTCAGCACCAACAACGCCCAATTGAGAAGATGTGCATGCGCCATGCTGAAATTCCTTTAAGCCTGCTGCTTTATCTCCAGTGAAAACAGTCACCCAAAAGGTAAACACACACACACACACACACACACACACACACACACACACACACACACACACACACACACACACACACACGCGCGCGCGCGCGCGCGTACTTACAACGAAACTTTCAAACGAACTTCGTGACACTTATGTCTACTTTTATAAGACTTCTGAACAAACTTTGGTCTTCCAAAGTATATTTCACATTCTCGTAAAATTGCTGATATAAATATATTTTGTTCGTTAATTCATGTTTTCTCGCCTTCATTCCCAAAATTCTTGTTGTTTAGTTAGCGGTTGCTAACTGGTTACCCATTCATAACATTTATTTTTTATCAATCTTTTTCATTCACCTATTTAACTACATGTACATTAATTGCTAGCGCTGTTCTTGGAACTTTTCAAAGAACGTTACTACCGCCCAAACACATTGTCCAAGAGCGGCATCACACACTATCCATTGCCATTTTTCTCTTTTGTATTTTAATTTAAGAAAATGTGAAACATTTGTTTAACAAGTAGGGTTATTTATTTAAATCAAATATTGTTAAATTAAAATTATTCAGATTAATAAATATAATAAATGGAAACGCAGAAACACGGTTTTTAACTAAATGGAAAAAATTGTTTTCTTTTGAAATCCAATTCACAAGATACGACACGAAAGATGTACGAAGTTTTAAACAAAGAGAAGACAGCTCGACGTTTTGTAAAAGCGTTCGTAAAACTCAACGGAAATTAACTTTATTTCAAAACAAAACGGGAAGTCGTATTTATTGACAGCTCTCACTCATCCTGAAAGCAATGTCACTACTACTACTACTACTACTACTACTACTACTACTACTACTACTGCTGCTGCTGCTGCTGCTACTGCTACTACTACTACTACTACTACTACTACTCTTTATAATAAACACGCTATACTTTTAATAATATTGGTCAGGATTAGATAAGGTTTACCATAAAGATCCCTTGTAATGCTAGCTGTGTCACGGGGAAATAAATATATATGTACTACTACTACTACTACTACTACTACTACTACTACTACTATTAGCAATGAGTTAGGGCTGTCACAACAACATATTCTTTTCATTGTTTTGACTCTTGAGTATATATCCGTTAATATCATATGTTTGTATATAGACGGATGTGGTTCTCTGTTGACTGTGTCTTACTGTGTCGGATATATATTTGAGAGTCAAAAGAATGAAAATAATATTCTGTTGTCACAGCCCTAGTAATGAAGTTGTATTACATTATATGCGCCATAAAAAAAGTCAGAACACGGGTTCAAAGTTTCGCGACTTTCTGACCCATGTACCTAACAAATTGTTTGGGGTTTGTTTTAAAATTAAGTTTAACACCTACGCTATTACATCATGTCATGTTCATTTCAACAATGGTGATAGTTGTGATGTAATGATGATTATTGTGAAGACAGTGACAATATAATGTGAAATGGAATGCCTGTAAAAATAGTAATACAGTTTAATAAAGTTAAATAAACAAGACAAAGTTTTACTGCACTTACATTGCTTCTTAGTCAGTCTGATCTGATGTTAGTATCAGCATAATCCATGAATGTGTTGCAATCATGATCATCAGCATAATTAGATTCTTCACTGACAATCGCACTTGCAAGTAAGGCCGGTTTTTTCCATACTTGACGAAGAGCTTTGTGCTCATCTAGAACGCCACGGAGATAAGAGGCATGTCCAGGGAATATGAAGGCGAACAGAGTCCCCGCATGAGCCAGTTTGTCTTAATTTTTCAGCAGAGGTGATGTTGGGTGTCTGGACGGCAAAGGAACAACACTGAGGCGGAACTTGGAAAGTCTGTAGTTTCCAGTGCCAGGTACGAAGAGAAAACTACCAATTGGAGTATCATACTCTGTACTTACAATGTAAATCTCCTTGTATCTAATGTTAAACACAAACCGTTAGGCCTAAAAAACAACAACAACAGGAAAATGGACGTGGATTGCGTTGCGTGATGTATTTTTTGGAGAACCCAACATAAAAAGTTAGTTATTTCCACATTAATCACCTCATATTGTGTATGTCATCATCATCATCATCATCATGCAGTCCATCAATCTTGACGATGACTAGTTGGGGCTTCAGTGCTTCCTCCATCGGTGTTGACGTAGTCTCACTCCATCATCACAGGACCTTCCACCTTAGCTCCAAACTTGCTTGCGCAATTTAGGTGCAGTATCTGTTGCGCATCAGATAGACACCCTCTGAACCTCCAATGCTCCTATCCAGTGGAGCGAACCCGCGACTGGCAGCGACTTGCCGAAAGTAATCTCAGTGAGATAAACAGTCGCCCTATCGTGTCCGCTACTACACCTTTCTGGATGAGGTTCCATAACCTTTATAAGAAAACTGCAAGGCAGCAGTAGGATTTGAAGTCAGAATTCCCATCTCTTAGCCTTTTGCTGTCATAAGGCCAACGTGTATGTACAGCTTCCCTTATAACATCACAGTATGTCTTTTTGAAGCTGTGAATGCCTCTGTACCGTCTTATTGCTTTTCAATGTTGCCAAATGCACGTAACTGTCACCTAACACAAAGGAATAATGTGTCAGTTCCATAACCTATGTGC
>NC_136486.1:37031565-37106565 GCF_053919585.1 Euprymna scolopes | reverse complement strand
GATTCATTAAAATTGTGGGGTTTGCGTACGCACCTGGTCCACAAAGTATGGAAATAAAAAATAAAAATAAAAACTTTTACAAGTGTTTTTGATATAGATGTACATTAGAATAATTTGATAAGTATGTTTTAACTTAAATAGGGATAATATAATAAAATTGTGGGGTCTGCGTTCGCGCCTTGCCTCGATAGAATGAAAATAGGCACAAACTTTAATAAAGACTTTTCAAATCTATCTGCGTAAGGATACTTTTATAATTATGTTTCAGTTTGAAGAAATATGGTATAATAAAATTATGGGGTGTTCGTTCGAGCTTGACCTTCATAGAATGGAAATATGTCACAATATTTAATTTAATAAAGATCCACAGAATTTTGTCATAAGTGTTTCAGTGTGAACAGGTATGGTATAATAAATTATGGGGTTTATCTATTTTATTTTTACTTTCATCATATTTTGCTTTGGTTTTTGATACCCCCAAATTCGAAGCTATCTCTTTACAATCCTTCCTTTTCATAACCTATCATACTTTCATAAATCATTTTCTGTAGGCTGTTTTTGAACGCAATCAACGACGGGTACTTTTGCTAGTATATATATATATATATATATATATATATATATATATATATATATGTATATATACATTTAAATAGAATTGTAGAAGGCGGTACAATGCAGAAGTAACGGAAAGACACAAGCTGAAGCAGGTGAGAAATTTATTGATACAACTTATAAATAGATGTGTACATATTCATATTTCATATACGCAGTATATTTATATTTGCACAGTTGTCACCTGGGAAAGTTGGTCTGGTGGTATGTCCGTGTAATATAATATTTCGAGAAAGATCTCTTCGTCAGATATTTACTTTACTTTGACAAACGTGCTGTTGTAAGCGCAGCAAATCATCGCTCGGGACTTGTGGGTAGTATATGGTTAGATTTTTTTTTCTCAATTCTTATTTTATATTTCTAAATTATTTATTTTATATTATATTTTATTTTATTTTATTTATTTTTTTATGATAGTTTATCTTTGGTTCAAACGTGTTGTTGTAAACAGTAAATAGTAACAGTATCGGGCTAAATAATTCTCAGGACCTTGTTGGTGGCTTTTTAATTTAATATGATTGAGTTTTTGTTTTTCTTTTACTTATTTTTATTTCTAGTTTATTTATTTATTTAATTTATTTATTTGTTTTTTATAGTAGTTTATGTTTATATTGAGGAGATTTAATTAACTAATTTATTTGTTGTTTGTGTTTCTGCGTTCTGTTTGGTGGTGGTGGGTGTAGACTTAGAATAAGTCGGTTGGTCAAGGGAGACTACTTGATGGGTTGTTCTAAGGGGGATAATCGTTACCGATATTTCTTCTCAGATGTATAACGTTGCATTACTTTTTGTGTATTTATTTGTTTGCTTTATTTTAGTAATATTATTATCATTCTGGGGGTATTTTATTTAATTCGTTATGTAGTGTATATATATATACTCATTTATGGATTCTTGTATCTTTAATTCAATTATATAGTAACTATAATTATTTATTTATATATGCAATGATTTATGACGAAGTGGTTAAAAGTTATTTCGAGAGTTTTAGTAAATTTTGTTTTATTTTTTATAATGTATTTATTTATTTGAGTTAACTTGGATTTCTGTTTTTGGTGTATTATGTCTTATTGTTATTTGCGATTAATATTGTTAGGTTTATTCGGAGAAATCAATTGGGTTATATTGGGGCATATAAACTTATAAATTTGCATGAGTCATATACATGTAGCCGTGTAGCCCACTTGCTCGTACCATCTAATTCATATATCTTAGGCTTGCTATTTAATTGTTAAACATTGTTATTATTATTAATGTGTAGTAATCTTGAATAGGGATTGCTTATTTATTATTTTGTTAGTTTATTTATTTTGGTTTATTTTAATTTAAATTTAGATTTATTTTTTTTATTTGATTTTCTTTGTTTATTTATTTTTTAATTGTATTGTACAATGGTGGGATGGTGTGCATTAAGTTAAGAATGAAGAGCCTAATTCATGTCGGCGATTTATCTTGGGATGTAATTTGGCAATCAGGATTGATTCTTTGATACGAAGGTTGCCAACATTGCGTTCGGTGGCTAAAATATCTACTCTGATGGATTTGTCGTCAGGAGTAATTGTTTTTTTTCCTTTGAATAACAATAGAAAACAAATAAATCAAATATACAGAAATTATCATATATATATATATATATATATATATATATATATATATATATATATATATATATATATATATATATATATATGATAATTTCTGTATATTTGATTTATTTGTTTTCTATTGTTATTCAAAGGAAAAAAAACAATTGCTCCTGACGACAATTATATATATATATATATATATATATATATATATATATATATATATATATATATATATGATAATTTCTGTATATTTGATTTATTTGTTTTCTATTGTTATTCAAAGGAAAAAAAACAATTGCTCCTGACGACAATCGGATGCCCGATAGAAAGCGCTTGAGAAAAATATAGCCAACCTACAAATTCTGGGCGCCATCCTATATAATATGCTTACCGAAATTAAAAAGACCGCTCGGCAAATAGAAAAGATACCCAACAAGGTCGGAAAAAAGAATAACTCTCGTGTTCAATCAAACGTGTCTAAATAATGACTTCCTGACAATATATATATATATATATATATATATATATATATATATATATATGATTACAACGTCAGACGAGTGCCACTTAAAGTCCATGAGCCAAAAATGACTTCCGTCGCCACAGGACCATTTTAATAGACAAATGTCTGAAGGAGTATCTATACACAGATGATGGTACATATTCTTAGCTTTGTACGACAACTAAGTTTCTCTGTCGGTTCAAAATGTTTAGATCCAGCAACAAGCAACTGCAAGATAGCCAGCAACAAGTTAAACTGCAGACCAGCTTAATGCGGGTACTGGTCTCCCGATTTATAGTTTTTTTAAAAGGGCGAGTTAACCCTTTTTCGGGGTCAACAGCCAACTAGCACCGTGTGTGTTTGTGTGTATGTATGTGTGTGTTGGGGCGGAGAGGGCTCCCGTAAGCTGTGGTGAAGGCAACCTTTCCAGGAGAAGCAAATCTCTGATATATATATATATATATATATATATATATATAATCTGTTTTTTATAAAAACATTATTGGTTACATATGTGCATATATGTTTCAGTAAATTCCAATTAAAACAGACGATTCATCAGACCAAAAAAGAGTCAAGATTATATTCGTTTTTTATAAAATATATTCTAGTGTGATTTTCGCTCTGTAAGAAAATGGGGTGCATACTTTGTGCATGTGAACAATAGATGTTTTAGAGGGAGTTGTGGTGGAGTAAAAAGAGTAGGAGACGGGGTGGGTCGAAGAAAGAAGGGAAGTACGATCCTGTGTGGTTAAGCTGTTGTAGCAGGGAGGTATTGGTGTTATTTCAACTTGGCGGTTGTTTATTAGTTTTTGCTTTGATCTGAAGTAATATTCCCTATCTTATATTTTATGATTGTTTTTTGCTTTTCTGGTGGCGACTTCATTATCCATCTATTTTATTGATAAGCTCTATTTATTTATTTTATTCATCGCTTAAGTTCATTTGTTTCTCGTTTTTAAATTATTTATTTATTTGTTTATTTATAAAATATATGTCCATGGTCAAACTATCAATCAATGAACAGATATACAAGCTTATTTATAAGATTTAAATAAAGGTGGTGTGCTGCGAGTTATATTTTCTACTCTGTCGCTGTGTCTTAAATAATTACACAGACAAAGGTTTTTATATTAGATATAAAATATTTGGCTGTGTAATTACTTCAGACACTGTGCTAGAGTAGAAAATATAACTCCCAGTATATATAAACTTGATATATATATATATATATATATATATATATATATATATATATATATATATATATATATATATATATATATATATATATATATAAACTTAATTTCGATGGTTGTCATTGATTCACTTGGGTTTAATATCTTTTTCTCAATACTATATATATATTTTTTTTTATAAATTTACATTCTTCATGATAGAGATAGATTTTCCAGACCACGTACATGCAAACATGTAAATAATTGTATATATTTGTCTATATTAGTGGAGTATTCCGTTCCCAAAGCCCTCTAATGAGATTACTCAGTTTTCGTTTGGGATCAATTATCTGCTTAGGTTTCTGCTTTACGATAATACTTCTCATTGGTATATATTAACATTTCAATCACAAGCATGGTAAATCCAAAGATTATTTTAGTTAATCTTTTCGGGTATTTTATTAGTTACTCTGAAAAGTGTATCCAGTTGGTGGCATATTGCGTTTCTGTTCGTTTGGTTTAGTATTAGTGTTTTAAATGTAGTGTATGAAACGGTAGTGTATGAAATTAGCCAAGTTATTTATGTTAGCCTATTATTCGACGCTCTTCGGTGAGTATAGTTATTAATTAGAGGTGTGCCATTTTTTTTAGTAAATATAGTTATTAATTCGTGGTGTATCGGGACAATATTGTATCCTTTCAACTCTTCCCTTGGTTAATTTATTAATTAAGATATTGGGAGTGAGGAGTTATGTTTGCAACTTATGGCCGATTCTACTTTTACATTTAATAATTTTTCACGGCCCTTAAAAATAATAATCTCATGTTTCTCCGCTAAACATAGGGTGAAGTTAATGAACTACATGTTTTAACTTTCCTGAGTATTTTCTATTCGACTTCAGGGGTTTTGTTCTCCTTGATTAACTTTCAGTAGTGTATCGAGAGTGAGGTGTCCGTAGTATATGCTCCATTATTAGACAGTGTTTAAAGATCATTGAGATGCATATTTTAGCCTGGTATTCCACCGAATATGTGAGGCAATTATTCCTTAGTGGGCATTCTGTCAGTCTTTGGCAATTGCAGGTTATTTTTATTACAGGCTACTATTATTAATAGTGAATTTTACAGGCTACTATTATTAGTAGAATTTTTCTCTTTAATATTTTATTATTTTGCTTTTTAATGATTTTTATAGGTTTCGGTACAGCTGTAACTAAGTTTTAAGGTGTTTTAATTAAAGATCTGTGCAGTGTACTACCTGGAGGGAAGTGTTTATTTATAAGATGTAGGAACCTATTCCAAAGTTTTGTTTTTACTATTGGGTCAAAAGGTGGGAGGTAAACCAGATTATTTTTCTGCCTCGATTATTAGATCTGGTCGTATTTATATTGCTTTTATTGTATTTAATATCGGCATTTTTTCGTATCTATTTATTTACTCATTGGAGGAGCTATTATTTATTCTACGTTCGACTGATTATAGTAGATGGGTGGTTGAATGTTGGTAGATATATGTGGGTATTGAGTTTTATTTAATATATGGTTTGTAGGTATTAGTAGCTAAATCAAAGGTTACATGGCAGGGGTAACTTTACTAGAGTCTTACAACATCCATATCTGCTACAGGGAAGGGATTTTCGGGTCATGAATGCATAAGTTCACTCATAAGAATGCAATTTGCAATTACCATCTGATCCATTTGGGTGGAATAAAAAATAGAAGGCATTACTTTCAGAACGCCTCTTGTATTTCTACAATCACACGCAAACGTCGGATACAATCTGATGTCATTGTGTCTAATGTATATATATACATACATATATATATATATATATATATATATATATATATATATATATATATAATGTACACGACACAGTAGCAACGCAGCAACGCATTATACTCTCTGAACCCACACCAACATTAACTGCAATCTTTATTTCCTTGAATTTTAAGATATGACACAGTCGCATTGTCTTTTTTCTGTGTCACCGCCACCTACCACACAAGGCATCTATATAGCTCTACTATTTAATCCATCATTGGATGAAGTTCATATGGACTGACACGTTTCTAAAGGGTGTTATTGGGAGTGATGCAGTAGTCTTTAAAACGCCCGAACCCGACATCCCAGGCAAACAATCCACGCTAGATTTTCATATATATATATATATATATATATATATATATATATATATATATATATATATATATATATATATATATATAGTGGAAATGGTAAGTAATAAAAACTGAAGAAAGTGCTCAATACTGTTGTAGAGCAAATATGCGTTTTATTTTCTATTACCGTATCTTTCTGTTACGTTACATTATTGTTTCAGCTACCCGGTCGTTTTTTTTTTTTGGCCGTCTGTAGCTTCCTCAAACTTTTACAGAAATGTTTGTTATTATGGGATGAAAGAGTGAAAGAGTGAATTAGGTCAGGGGGTGCGAGGAGGGCGGAGAAAGAGAGAAAGAGAACAAGGGGGAAGGTGGGAGGGGGCGCTTGGTATATCGGTAATGTTTTAGTTTTGGAGTTTAAGGAACTTGTGGGGGAGTATGGGAAGTTCATTTCTGGTGTGGCTGAGGGCATATGGATACATGAAGGGGGAAGGGTAATATGTGGGGGCAGGAGGAGGGGGTTACTTTAAAATTCGAGTCTTAATGTTAAAGTTTTGGCGTCTCGTTGGTGAGATGATTTTGGGGGCAGGGGCGTCAATGTGTGTATGTATCTGTGTATGAGCGCATCCATGCCTGCGCACACGTACCCAATTTTAGCACCTTAAGGAAAATTTGACGTAAGCGAGAGCAACGCGGGTGTCTATGCATACAGGCGCAATATGTGCATAGATTTGCATGCATGTGAACGTTTCTTTAAGTATATATGTGTGTACGTGCGCATATGTGTACTCGTGCCCGCGGCCGCTAGCTAACCCTCTCCAAACAATTAACAACAAAATAAAAACTAAATAAATAAACCGAATCATATCCCCCACCCCCAAACATAAGCGAACACCCAACAGGTCAAGACATACTTACCAAGAAATCATCTCACCAACGAGACGCCAAAAACTTTAACATTAAGACTCGAATTTTAAAGTAACCCCCTCCTCCTACCCCCACATATTCCCCTTCCTCCTTCATGTATCCCTATGCCCTCAGCCACACCAAAAAGGAACTTCCCAGACCCTCCCCCACAAGTTCCTTAAACTCCATAACTAAAACATTACCGACATACCAAACGCTAACTCCCACCTTCCCCCCTTGTTCCCTTCCTCTCTTTCTTCCGCCATCCTTGCACCCCTAACCTAATTCACTCTTTCACTCTTTCATCCCATAATAACGAACATTTCTGTAAAAGTCTGAGGAAGCTACAGACGGCCAAAAAAAAAAGGGCTGGGTAGCTGAAACAATAATGTAACGTAACAGAAAGATACGATAATAAAAAATAAAACGTATATATATATATATATATATATATATGTATATATATATACTAGCAAAAGTACCCGTCGTTGACAGCCTACAGAAAATGGACTCTGATTTATTAAAGGATGATAGGTTATAAGGAGATATCTTCGAATTTGGGAGTATCAAAAACCAAAGCAAAATATGATGAAAGTAAAAATAAAATAGATAAACCCCATAATTTATTATACCATACCTGTTCACACTGAAACACTTATCACAATATTCTGTGGATCTATATTAAAAAACCTTGTTAAACTTTGTGACATATTTCCATTCTATGGAGGTCAAGCTCGAACGAACACCCCATAATTTTATTATACTATATTTCTTCAAACTGAAACATAATTACCAAAGTATACTTACCCAGATATATATGGAAAGTCTTTATTAAAGTTTGTGTCTATTTTCATTCTATAGATGTCAGGCGCGAACGCAGACCCCACAATTTTATTATACCATCTCTATTTGAGTTAAAACATACTTATCAAATTATTCTTATGTACATCTATATCAAAAACACTTGTAAACGTTTTTTTTTTTTAATTTTAAATTTTTTTATTTCCATACTTTGTGGACCAATTGCGAACGCAGACTCCACAATTTTAATGAATCACCGTTCTGCCACATCAAACATACCCATTCCTGTGTCTCTATACATCTTCTATCATTATATATAATCCGTTTTTTAAAATAGTCAACCATATAGGAGCCTATTCGTGACCACACACACACACCCGCGCACACATTCATAATTATGTTATATATATATATATATATATATATATATATATATATATATATATATATATATATATATATATATATATATATATATATTACTAAGTACTAGCAATTTCCCCTGCCACATATGTGAACGATTATGCAAGAAAGGAGTAAAATTGGACTGAAGAGCCATCTTCGTGCACATGGACACTCGGCACCAATTTGTAGAGATGGCAAACTTCTGTTAAAGGGTGGCAATCATCGCCAAGCGTCGCCGTCGTGGGCTGAGAAGAACCAGCGGATGTGGAAGAAACTTCGCCAACCGGTTAACTTTCCGATGTATGGTTTAAGATGGAGACAAAAGGGGCATTACTAAATTTCTGTCTCCACATAAACTCAAACACGCGCTATTTCTTTTTTTTACAGCAATTAATCTTTCTGTTTGGCAATATAAAACATCTTCCGGCGTCTGCAACTGTTACTCCAAGGTGAACATATTCATCTTGTATAAAGTTGTTAGGAATGGTTGTTTGAGGGTGTTGTTTACTTAATTTATTGACTTTTTCTTCCAATATTATCCCCAAAAGATCGTCTGCTCCTTTGCCGCACATTGATTGGCTGATAAGTGTCTTACGTCAGATTACAGTAAAACCCGAGCGCATGACCTCATATTTCAAATTCTGCACAAGTACCCATTTTCCTTTACTTCTCAAATGTTGAATTAAGTAAAAAGTGATTCCTTTATTGACAAGTTAATTGTGTTATAGTATATCTTTCTTGTAGTCTCTCAGTTTTACCGGATTCCAGGACAATAATTAATCTAGTTTGGTGGAGTATACTATTTAGTGCTGTTATAGGTAGGGCTGTGACAATAGAATATTCTTTTCGTTCTTTTGACTCTCGGGTATATATCCGACACAGACACACTTAATTAAACGAAAACCACACCCGCTTATATAAAAATATGTAAGATATTAACGGATATATATTCAAGAGTCAAAACAATGAAAAGAATATGCTGTTGTCACAGCCCTAGTTATAAGCAAAATTACTTGGAAAAAGAACACAATACATCATATAAGTAAATGTGAGGTCACAATACTGAGAGGATCGTTTTTCATTTGGGGGCTGCGAATAATGTTACTTTGAATATTTAACTAGAGTTCAATTGTAAGAAAGAGTATCCTCGTGTCAGATTGTGCTGAAAAACCCATGTACAGTGTGAATTTAGACAGAAGATAGTGTCTAGAAGACATTCAGGTTCGCTGTTAATGTGATTATACTGTATAATACAATGCAAATGTAAAATTTATTTCAAACTAGCGGTTAGCAACCGGTCTTACCAGGTCATGAAATACGCTTAACTATGATATTTTAATTCATGCAAATTTCGTATTTATTATCACAAAGCCAATTCTCTATAGATGTTATATTGTGTTTAATCTATAGTAGTGATAAAAAAAAAATGAGAGCAAAATCGAAACCAAAACATTTAGCCGCGTCCCTTACCATTTGAGCTATCGACAGATAAACAAGAAAGATTTAAAATTAAATCACTTAAAGCGATGAATGAATTTGCGCATGCGCAAAACTAATAGAAATATGACAGCAAGTTGAAATGAACATTTTGCATTTAAACTTGCCGTCATATTTCTGTACGCGTTATCCACCCAAATAAAGATTTTACACGCTATAAACCATCCTTGGCGTATGATTACTATTCTCTGTTAATTTAAGCCTTATGCGTTTAGTAGTTTAAGAGTTTATCGGTTAAATGTTTTCACACAGACACATCTATTCTTTTATATATATAGATAAATAATCAAAATGTTAAATTACTTTTTAAGAATATGTTATTTTCATGGTTCCAATTTTTGGTACAAAATATGAGATTTTTCGACATCTACTTTTCCTTGTGATTTGTAGATTGGTTGGACAATGCGAAAGTATGATTCATGATCGAGGTGGATAGATTCATGTTCAAGTTTTCGCTTAACTCTTTGGAATCTTACATCGCGACCCTTTAAGCGGTCAACACAAGCAACCCAGCAGTGCGTTTTCAATTGAGAAAATATCAGCGAACAAGGACCTTTCAAGCATGCACTGAAACACACGAGAAGCGCTGATAAAACGACAATGCTTATAATGATAACGATTCCCCAAGAGAACCAATGATGGAAAACAACGTCGAGCTGGTTGTACTCCCTTTCGTAAATTGCCTCACTGTCCTCTACTGATATACCGAGTTTTCCTTGCATAAGCTTGGCGTGCATGTTCAAGGACGCTTGCTTGAAATCTTCAGCTGAAAGAAAGAAATACGATATATTAGAACGATAATCTCCAAAACGAGATTTTCCGTAATATCTTAACAATAATTATATAATCAAAGTTAAAGCTTAAATTATTCTAATACCGTAGTATCTTTAACGTAGGTACATATGTCACGGTTTCCAGATTATAAATTATTCGATCGGGAGATCCTATTTATAAAAAAAGGAGGGTAAAAGGTGAATACTAGGGACATGACACTAGCATATTCTTTTCATTGTTTTGACTCTCGAGTATATATCCGACACAGTTAGACACAATTAATCCATCGAGAACCACATCACTCTATATAAAAACATATAAGATATCAACGGATATATACCTGAGACTCAAAACAAGGAAACAAGGAAAAGAATATGCTGTTGTCATAGCCCTAGTTATAACATACTACAAACATTAAATTATGAGTATATATATATATTAAATTATGAGTATATATATATATATATATATATATATATATATATATATATATATACACACACACTCTCTAATTTAATGTTTGTAGGATTATGTCAATAGAATATTCTTATCAATTTTGACTCTCGAGTATATATCCGACACAGATAGGCACAGTTAATCAATCGAGAAACTCATCACTCTATATAAAAGCATATAAGATATCAACGGATACACACCCGAGAGTCAAAACAATGGAAAAAATATGCCGTCGTCCTAGCCTCAGTTATCACTTTCTATCCTTTTTTTTAATAAATAGGATCTCCCAATCACCTAGAACGCAATGTAAAAACAAATAATGAATCATTTAAATTAAAAAAAAAAATGATTTCACTTTTAGGCCATAACTAAATTAAAATATGCCTTCTTGTCCTTTCATTTTGCCTGCAATTAGTCTTTTCTGTTGACAAAAGTCAATCACAGTTTCGTGCGTCTGCAAGTGCTGATCCATGACTGAAACATTCATTATGTTTGTACTGTTCATGATTTGTATGTTGCAATAACTGTTTTTTTTACTCTTCCAATATTTATTGAAAAGTCGTCTGCTAGGTGCGCACACACCAGCACACCACCACCTCGTTGTATTGAGCGCGGCGCGTTGTGATTGGCTGAGCGGCGTCTAACGTAAGATAACAACTAAATCCGAACTCTTACTCGACATAATCCGATAGTGGACGCCATGTTCCAGCCACAGCCGAACACTGAGATGCATCTGGTTCACAATATGCATCAGTACCACATATTCAAATAACCTTTCATTATTATTATATCTTTGTATTCCGTAAGCGCTGAAAAAAAAGGTATTTCGTCGATCTATGACTAAAAGTTTTAGGCACCGCCAAAACTGGGGGGGGGGGGGCAGGTCAGTACTTTTTGACGGACCGTCTTTTTAAAAATCTACCAAAAAATCAGGTAATTATCCGATCAATACGACATTTTCAGCGATTATTAGGAGAAGAATGAACTTTATAACAGTGTACTTATTTTTCATAAACGATATTTATATATATATATATTTTTGCTTACAAAACCCCCCTTGTTTTGAATCGGGAACAAATATGCTTAAAATAATCATCTGAAACTGAAATCAACATATTGTGTTGTTGTAAGGGACAGAATTATAGATTAAAAAAAAAACAAAAAAAACTTGTTTGCATACCTTATTTTGACGTCTGAATATCAGAACTTCGATTGTGTTTAATTATCCCGCTTTTGAGTTTTGAAGTGTGAAATTCGGTGAATATGTTAAGTAAAATAATTAATTTAAGTTAAGCAAAACAAAAAAAAATTTTTTTTAATATTTATACGAAAAAAGCTATTTTAAAATTTTTGATAAATAAATTAACAATTTTTTTTTAGCGAGCCGAATAATGCATGACCATTATTAAACAGGGCATGCTTTGAATAATCGATACCAAAAAAAAAAATTCGATAAATATTGTGCCCTTTGTGTTAAAAATAGCATCATTTTTTTCGATCCCGTTTGAAAACGTTTGCCGCCTTTCGACTACGGTGGACCAAACGCGCTGAAATAATTTTTTTTTATTCTGCTTTAAATTGCCCCCCCCCCATTTTGGGGAGCCTGGCCCCCACACACATACACATTAAAAACCAAACGCATACAAATGGTCACTCATCTGGTACTGGCCAGCCTCAGCTTAATAATACATTGAAATTTTCGTCACTGAAAAATAATTTTTTTTTGGCCTGTTTGGTCTTCCATAGTTTGCTTTTTATCAAAAGAAAACGTAAACAGAGTCGATCTGAACTCTACGTCAACGCGAAATATCTGGTTACCTATATGAATAAGTGGAATTATTTGAAATTCAGGTACTTATATTATAATATTTTTGCATATTCTCTTAGAAAATCATCCTAAATCTTAGTTAGACAATAAATAAATTAATTAATTATTTCAAAAACCCTTTTTTTTTTAAATATTTAAGTACGTTTTTTGTGCAAGACAAAAAATGTCAATTGTTAACTTTTTGGGAAAATTTAACATTTAAAATTGAATTAAAAATAGTAGAAAAAGTTTTACATTATTCTGTTTTCTATATGATAAAATTCAGGGTTTTATCTTTCTGGAAAAAAAAAGTTACTCAGAAATAATGGATTTTAATAAATGTAATTTCGTTTTAAAAAACAACAACAACTTGATTTTGCGGCCATTTTTGGCGGTGCCTACAAAAAGTAAATAAAAGAAGAACTATTTTATAATGAAATAGTAAATTACACAAATACACCCAACAAACTTACCAGGCAAATAAAAGTTTGCTTCCAGCGTGTTTTTTTCTTTCTTTCTTTTCTTTCTTTTTTTTTTTTTTTTTTTTAGATCAGTAGCATTCGGGACAAGATCAAAGTGTAGTATCTGTTCTTCAGATGCTGCACTTCAATTTCTTGTTCTCTGTCAGTGGAGGAGAAATCCTTCACGACTGAGACAATTGTTATTTTTGTTCCTTTTCTCCACGTTAAAAAACGACCCTGGTGTCTAACTCTGTCCCGTGGGGAGGCATAGTAAATAGGAACACAATTTTAAAAGAGCGCTATAACGGGAACAATATTTATAAATAAAATATGCTACGATGACGCCATATGGCGTCATATATTATTCTGACGTCATTTATTAAAAAAATTGGCATTAGGAAAAAGTCTTCAAGCAATCATTGTTTGTATAATCTTCAAAGTATTAATAAACGTTTGCACGTAATTTTAAAGTCGTTAAACTGCCTATTACACAAGCTAATGTAGTACAAACGACTCAAAAATAGTTTAAATCGTAAAAAACTAAAGCAAATGCGTAGAAAAGTAACTGCTATTGCGTTTGGTTACAGTTACATAGAGAAATTCACTTTTAAAATTATAGGGAACTGAAATAGAATTTACCCGTTAAATGGTTTTAATTTCTTCGTTTTTTTCTTAACCAACTAGTTAACTATGAGATGCCACTTTTATTGCCTTTGGTAACAGTTACTTATTGTACGATTTTTGTTATATTCCATTTATAAAAAAGTTAGATGTCATTATGTGTTGATAGTTAAATAGTTTCTTTTTATTAACACGGTTTTAACGACTTGGCAAGCTAATCTGGGTAATTCTAACGTCTGTAATCTGCCAATTCTAGATATATATATATATAAAAAACTTTAAAATAGATTAAATCGTAAACATATGTTTTGTTTTTGGTTTGTAAACCATTCCAATTTGCAATGAAAAAATACAGATAAAATAAATATTTTAAACAATTTGCAACGCGAAAAATATCTGTCAATTTATAGTTTTAATCGCAGTTTTATTTGCATATTTTAAACGCGAAAAAAAAAAAAAAAAAGACACGCATTTAACACACTTTTAATCGCACAATCCGACCCTTTTAAAAATCTGTTTACTTAGTATTTTAGTTTTAACATCCACTGGCAAATTACGAAAATAATATTTATGTATTTTATTATTTGAAATGATAAAAAAATTAAAACACATAAGCGGAACGATTTTGTTTATTTATAACGCAAAATAATTAAAAAAATAGTTTTGGTTTTATTTATATTCATTTTGTATATGTTAGATGTGTATAAAAATAAAACGTATAAATCTATTTAAAAATAAATAAAATAAGAAAGAAGACTACCCATACATTGCTTTTATGGCTTTGTTTTATTTATTTATACATGCGCAGAATTTTTGAAACTGGAACTCTCAACTCCCAAACAAGACGATTTGAGTTTTATATTATAATAGATTAGAGAAATACCGGTCCCAGAAAAGGTAAAATGAATTATCTGAACAAAACAGTTTTGAATGGCTTTTATACTTGTTTACAAAATATAACACTATTATACGTCACATTTAAAATCCGAATTCTAATGTTGATCAAAATCCATAACATGATTTTGATTCTAGAAAATGTCTAAATGCTTAAGAATTAGAAAATGTCTAAAAGTTTAAGTCTAATGAAATTGAAGCTTGATTCTAGAAAATGTCAAAGCTTAAGCTTAATGGATTTGAAGAAGAAATTGAAATTCAGCGAATCTTGCCGAGTCGATGTCTAATAAATATGGATCAAGTTTAATATGGATCAAGTTTAATATGGATCAAGTTTAATACGAATCTCTACTATTATATAAAAGGAACTTTGTCTGCGTGTATATATATATCTGTGTGTGTGTGAGTTCGTTTCCTATAGACTTGAAAACGGCTGGGCCGATTTTTATGAAATTTCACACGAAGGTATTTTATGTACATGGCAGTGTTATTAAGCAGGTTTTGTATCAGAATATCTTTGATAAGTATAGATAATCAGTAATCGGTAATCCAAATAATCAGATGATTTTTACCAAAGTTAACACCTTACACAGCCTAACATCACAAGTGCATTTGAGAAGTTTTATTACCACACAAACAGAAAGGTCCGATATATAAAACCAACTGTAGGTTCTTTTATGTGACAGGAGCGCGTTCGATTTTAATGTTTCTGATGAAAGCACTATTGCACCATGATACTTGACTTTTTCATTTTAAACTTAAATTCAAGCCGTTATCACCGCACAAGCCAGGCATATAAAATCAACAATAGGTTCTTTGGTATGATAGGGACGCATTCGAAATAAATATTTCTGTGAATTGAAATATGATATTTGACTTTTGCATTCTTAACTTTAACTTTGAATTTCAAACTTGAATTAATTTTGCATTTAAAACTTTAATTCTACCCATTATATATAAAATTAATTTTATAAAATCAACAGTAGGTTCTCTACAGTGCAATGTACGTGGACTATTTCACTGCGGGAACGTATGTGAAGCTTCCTTCCGGTGCACTGCGACTGGATCCCAACTAGATTAGGCAATCAATCAATATGGTTGAAAAAATGGGCAATTTTACTGATTTCGATGACAATAAAAATAAAATAAACATTAAAACATTGGGAAACATTCATTGATCGTCATTCAATCTCGGGCAACGTCGGGTCTCCCTGTTAGTTGTATTAAAAAGAGGAGAAAATCTGCATTCCACCGTTATATGTCTTAATTTTCTTCACTTTCTGTCTATGGCCCTGTCGGTGGGGCATTAGAATACGCCGACTGCACCCCCCCCCTGCAGAGGGTAAAAGTCCCTCAATGGGGGTCCTGGATATGACCTTAAACTATATCCAGTGGTGAGGCCCCAGCTTGTGGGCTTTGGGGAGTGTGGAGCCACCCTTTAATTACCATTGCTCCCAGGTCCACTCTGATCCGGAGTGGTAGTACCTGTTAGGGTCCCAACTATGGGTTGAATAGAAACCGACGTGAAAACAACAAATATATTCCATTAAAAAATTTTTTCTTCAAAATCTTTGGATCCGGCATTAAATAACCCGAAAAGGGTTGATATGCCGTAAAACAAAAACAACCAACCAACCAATCACTTTCTGTCTATCCGTTATACGTATGCATTTTAATGTCCTTCTATAAATTACCACTTATGTCCATGCTTCCATTCAGTCTTGAAAGACGAAAGATACTCCTTAGGGGCAGAACCGCGTGTAATTGTGAGGAAAGGGTTGCGCAATCTCCAAACACACCTCTCCTGAATCAGCACTGTTTTAGTCCAGTGGCAAGGAGAAGACCAGGACGACTGGAAACAATGCCGAGATAAGCGGAGAGCACATACAGCATTTAGTACTGACCAGGTTCAACGTTGCTTAACTTCGGTGATCCAGCGAGAACCGGTGTGTCAACGTGATTAAAAAAAAATGACATTATTTTTGCACTAATATATATATATATATATATATATATATATATATATATATATATATATATATATATATATATATATATATATATATATTAGGTGGTTGCAAAAATAATGTCGTTTTTTTACTTGAAATTGAACGTCAAAAATCGACATTATTTTTGCACTAATCTAATATATATATATCTTTAATATAAAGCTGAATGTCTGTGTGTGTGTGTTTGTCTGGTCATGAATAGGCTCCTATATGGTTGATTATTAAAAAAAAACTGATTACATATAATGATAGAAGATGAATCGAGACACAGGAATGGGTATGTTTGATCTGGCTGAACAGTGGTTCATTAAAATTGTGGGGTCTGCGTTCGCACTTGGTCCACAAAGTATGGAAATAAAGAAATTAAAAATTAAAAAAAAAAAAAAATACTTTACAAGTGTTTTTGATATAGATTTACATAAGAATAATTTGATAAGTATGTTTTAACTAAAATAGAGATGGTATCATAAATTGTGGGGTCTGCGTTCGCGCCTGGCATCTATAGAATTGAAATAGGCACAAACTTTAATAAAGACTTTTCATATCTCTCTGTAAGTATACTTTGATAATTATGTTTCTGTTTGAATAAATATGGTATAATAAAATTATAGGGTGTTCGTTGGCACCTGACCTCCATAGAATGGAAATATGTCACAAATTTTAACAAGGTTTTTTAATATAGATCCACAGAATACTGTGATAAGTGTTTCAGTGTGAACAGGTATGCTATAATAAATTATGGGGTCTATCTATTTTATTTTACTTTCATCATATTTTGCTTTGGTTTTGATACCCCCAAATTTGAAGCTATCTCTTTACAACCCTTCCTTTTCATAACCTATTATACTTTCATAAATCATAGTTCATTTTCTGTAGGTTGTTTTTGAACTCAGTCAACGACGGGTACTTTTGCTAGTATATATATATATATATATATATATATATATATATATATATATATATATATATATATATATGTCATTACTTTGTTTAAGATATGATTGCTAGAACTTTCTGAAAATAGATACGGTTTATCCGTGTATAAGATTGTATTCTAATGCTATTAAAGTATTCAAAAGCTAATTTATATGACACCTTTTACAAATAAATGTCTATATCAAATATTATACTATAAAGCATTTTTATAACTGAAAATAATATTTCATTATGCAAGAAGATGACTGACAAGGGAGATAATAAAAATAAAAGAATTTATTCATCAGATAAAAATGAAGTTAATCTTATCTTTTTTTTTTTTTTAGTTTATTTTATTGCCGCGAAGGTGAAATCCATCGTAGAAACATTGCTTGCAATCTTAATGTTGCTTTTCAGCTCTTAATATATTCGCATTTCGTAAGTCTCTCTGTGGATAGACGTTTTATTGCGTGTTGACGGTCGATTTCTTTTCAGCTTTGGACATGTTCCGGGCTTTTTCACGCCGGCTGTAAGTGGTCTGTCAACAACAGAGACATGATTTATGATAACACACACAGACATATACAGGCACACACACACACACACACACACACACACACACACACACACACACACACACACACACACACACACACACACACACACACACACACACACACACACACACACACACACGTGTACATATATATGATATGTTGTTACTTTTTATTAGCGATATTAGCAGTTTGAAACGCTGCATTTTGTATTTATTCTCACTTCCTAAGCGATGAGGAAGTTATCTCCCGTTGGATTTGCATTGCATCACCGCCACAATTTTTTGACCGGGGGGGGGGAGGTAGTTTTAATGTTTTATTTTATTCTATTTATTTATTTTTTAAAACATTTTCACATGCATAAACGTTATTCATGAACACATGTTTCTGGCTACCAGCCGTCATCAGCATGGCTAGATTTTCGTTTGGCAAGAATCGAACTCATAACTGCACAAGCCGCAGTCACCCAGCCACCCATACACACATATATGCATATATGCATTAGTGGCCTGGCAAAGCCACAGGGGAGACAACCAAATCAGAAAAACTGAAGCTGGCCTGTAGGACACTATATATACAAATGTAGGCAAATTTGGGCATATTTTATTGGTTTGAAAATATGGATTCTTTTTTACCAGTTGTCATAAAAATCTAACCATAGAATAGCTACCAAAAGATATGAGCATTTCAATATTCAATTTGTTTACCAGTATAGATGTATCTATAGATATACCACATATTTTGGCAAATTTATAAGTTTCAAATCTCAGCTACTATTGATCAGAATTTAAGAAATGAAGGCTCGTTGAAAAGTTAATTACTTTGATTGTGTAGTGGGCTATGTGACATTTGCCCTTAAGGTCGCACATTGAGGGGATCGTCCATAATTTTTTTTACAGCCATAAAATGTTTCAACCACAGTCATTCGTTTTCCTAGTTTTGCATATGAATTACAAAATATCTGATATTTCCCCCAAAACCTCTGGCCTTGATGGAGGGGAAACTAAAACTTGTTAATAGCGCCACACTAAAGAGTCATGAAAGGTTCGAGAAGACCAAGGAGTGAGAGCACTAATCGAGCTTCCACGTTAGGAAGGATTTTTACGACCCAAATCCTAACTTAAAACCAATGGCTATTGCCAGAAATCAAATGGAAACGGCAGTTGCAATATGTTGCGATGAGGTGAAATTATCTGTGAGACTGATCGAAAGAGGTGGAGAACATTGGAAATCTGGGAGACTTATTGTCACTCAGACTCCAGGGAACATCACAGGTTATTACCAGTGAGTGATCGCTGGTGATAGCCTGCGTGAGAACACACAGTGAGTGAATAATAATAATAATAATAATAATAATAATAATAATAATAATAATAATAATAATGGAAACCACAAAATCCTTTGGGATATGGAGATACAAGCATATAAAAACATCCAAACCAGAAGACCGGATGTTGTAACAATTAACAAGAAAAAAAAACTTGTCAAATTGTAGATTTTGATGTCCCAACAGTCCACAGGGTGAACAGCAAGAGAGAGAAAAACGAAACAAATATGTGAAACTTGCCAGAGAACTAACCTGAATATGGAACCTGAAGAAAGTCAACATAATTCTAATAATTGTGGGAACATTCCCAAAGAACTTGGAAACAAAACTAGGAGAAAACGGAAACAAGGGGAAGGCTCAGGCTATGCAACAGACAGTAATGCTGAAAACAGCTGAAATCCTAAAGAAAACTCGCGAATGCGATGACAATCGCCAACCGGGCATATAGAAAATACAATATAAGTAAAGCAAAAATAAAATTAAAATGAAGCTGTGACGTTATAAACTGATTACTAACCTCCCCTTCTCAGCTTCTTCCCTTTCCCAACTCCCTCTCCTTCTCTCCACCCATATTTCTCTCCTCTCCTCACCTCCCTCCAAAAAAAGGGGAGAAGTTATAGTGCCGGCATCGACTGGTACAGACCAAATAGTCGAATAGTCAAGGAAGTTTGAAAGACTGAGAAGTGAAAACACTTACCAGACCTCCACTGGACAGGTGTGGAGGGAACTGGGGCGTTGGGGAGGCTTATTGTCACCCAAATTCTAGTGAAAACCAGTGGTTATTGTCAGCGAGAAATCAACGGTAAGCGACTATCGCAACAGCGCAAATTTATTTGCAAAGCTTGTCGAAAGAGATGAAGATTACTGAAAATCTGTGGAGATTTGTTGTTTAAAAGACCCCAGAGACCACCACGGTGAGCAATCTTTGAAGTTGATGATCTGTGTGAGAACTCCTAGTGAGTTAAATAATAATAATAATAATTGAAGAAGAGACAGATTATGAAATCAGCAAGGAGATCCTCAAGAAACCCCCACGAAAAATGTCAAACTGGAGACCACCAGGGCACGAAAGAATACATGCATACTGATTAAAAAAATTCACAACGCTATATGAAAGGCGAATTCAAAACCTGAAAAGATGTATCCATGAACCAGGCGTGCAAGAATGGCAAGAAATGGTTAGAAAGGCAGAAAAACACTGATGCAAAAACACACTATAAGAGGAATACCTCTTAGCAACTACATGCCTATGACGTTTACCTACCATGTGAAAAACACTAACAGCACTACTGAGAGAACAAATTTACCACTCCCTTAATAATAGTGGACTAGTTCCTGAAAAACAGAAAGGATTCCAAAAACGAAAAAGAGGAACACCTGATGTACCATACATAGACCAAAAGATCCTGAAAGAGGTAAAAAGTAGAAAAAAGAATATAGCCATGGTATACGACACGCTCTGGAATAATAGAATACCTGAAAATGTCTAAAATATTCGGCAAGATTATCAATTTGATTGGAAATGCAATAAAAACACGGAGACTTGAACTGACAGCTGATGGACAATACATAACTGAGATTAAAACACAAAGAGGTATCTTCCAAGGAGGTTCCCTATTGGTATATTGTGAAGTATAAGATCTTCATCGAGTCTTTAGCTATATGTAAGAAAACACAGATTGCATCAGCAGAAGCGGAGATACCCAAACACCAAGAGCAGCCACTGATATGACAGCGTCGATTCATAAACACAATGGCACCGACATGTGCTTAACTACGATACTTGATCAACTATTAACGATGCATTAAGTTGTCAGAAACTATGATTTTTGTACCCATTCTTCCACTATAATACACAGTTCATTATAACAAAAAATTATCAGGAAAAAGACATTGCCTACGGAAATAGCTACACTAAGAGAGAGAAAGCCAAGGAATTTTGACGGATAAGATATGAAAATATGTGATAAAAAATATTTATAAAATGACTTCAATTGACATATTTAGTCTAAATTTATTCACATCCACACCAGGTTTAAATAGAAATAAAACAAACGCGGACTCAGGGTAGCCAACATTTCCCTACGACAAGGCTAACCGTATCATTACGATACATCTGACAGTAAAAGTTTTCTATAGTTCACACCTGAACTATGTGTCTACAGCTACGTTCGTGCACGCAATGTATAAGAGCTCGCCGCGTTAGCTGATCAGCAGTGGTGGCGGAGGTAGATGCGACGACTCGTATGGATGACTCTTTCTCTCTCTAATAGTAGCAGCAGCTAACCTGAACGTATTCATACTTTCCTTCTCATAGTGTTGGTGCAAAAATAATGTCGTTTTTTTTTACATTCAACTTTAAAAGATCATCTCCTTTCATAATAAACTTTATTAATCCAAGTAAGAACCATTAGAATCGACATTTTTTTGCCAACGAGGAATAAGTTTATTTATCCCATTAGCACAGAAATCCGGAGTTCTGGAAGCGATGAAGTCCTTGAAGGCCGATTCGGCATCATCTCGGCTGTTGAAGCGTTTTTCGCGCAGAAAGTTATCGAGATGCTTGAAAAAGTGATAATCGGTGGGCGAGAGGTTCGGTGAATATGGCAGATGAGGCAGAGTTTCGTAGCCCAATTCGTTCAGCTTCTGCAGGGTCAGTTGAGCAATATGCGGGCGAGCGATGTCATGGAGAAGGATTAGTCCCTTCATATTGACCAATCTCGGGCACATACGTTGGAGCTTTTCGTGCATTTCGTCAATTTGTTGGCAGCACTTCTGCGCCGTAATTGTTTCTCCCTGATTCAAGAAATTGTGATGGATTAGACCGGCCGAAAACCACCAAAGAGTCACCATAACCGTTTTTTGGTGCAATTTTGGCTTCGGAAAGTGGTATGAATCTTCTCCGGTATCCAACCACTGTGCTGAACATCGCCGGTTGTCTTTGAGGATCCACTTCTCATTTCATTTCACAATCCGCTCGAGAAATGGGTAAGAATAGTAGAATACAACTCAAAACGACTATTTTTTTATCGTTCAATTCATGCGGCACCCATTTATCCAACTTTTTTGACTTATCTATTTACTTTACATGCCGAGCGACTGTTGAGTGGTCGACCTCAAGTTCAACAGTAACTTCTCTTGTGGTTTTGCGAGAATCGTCTTCAAATTAAGGCTTTCAAATGTTCGTTATCAACTGCAGCCGGCTAGGCGAGACCGTCTTCATCTTCGAGACTCGCCATCATTGCGAAATTTCTTTAACCACCGTTATGCCAGACGTTCGTTAGTGGTTCCTGGGCTAAACACATCATTGATATTACGAGCTGTCTCGGCAGTTTCTCGGCCTAGTTTGAACTGGAACAAGAGTTTGTCCATGCTGTCAAAAAGCCTGCAAAAAATGAATGAAGAGATTGAGAACGGTAACGAATAACACGATTCGATAGTGCGACAAACGTGCTTCAAAATGATATATAACATGGCTATATATATATATATATATATATATATATATATACATATATATATATATATATATATATATATATATATATATATGTGTATCTCTCTCTCTCTCTCTCTCTCTCTATATATATATATATATATATATATATATATATCAATGAATTAACTCAGAAATCATATGTAAAATAACATATGTGAGAAAACGATATTGTTTTTGCAACAACCTAATAGAGAGGCTATTCACCTATTGACGGCAAGAACAAACTCTAATAACAGAGATTTTGATATTTTCTTCTCGGAATATCCTGTAAACAAAAGACATTTCTAATTATTTTCACTTCTTAGAAAATTTAATAACAAGGACTTTGATATTTAGTTCTTCCCAGAAACTTCTTATCAGCAAGAGACATTTTCAAATATTTCGTTTTTTTCAATAAATGTTTAACTTAATATTCTGCTTATCTTTCTGTCTATTATACGCTAAATTTGTTGTTATGACCGTCTTTATCGGGTATTGCGATACAATACCTTCTGACAATGCGTTAAGCACTGGCGGTTGAGCTTTAGAACGTAATCTGGTGCCAGAAGTAACAATATTACACTATTACCATTACTGTTCATCATAGCCATGATGACACTTAACAATATATTTAGAAATTGTTAGCCGGATACAAGTTCACTTATACAGATGAAAACAAAATTGAACCACCTGATGTACATGGACCATCTGAAACTTTTCGAAAGAACCAAAAAAGAATTAGAGGGAAAACTGGAGACAACAAAAGGCACGGAACTACCCAACCAAGCGGAGATGAGATCACTAGGTGGACATAACAGCTATAAATATTTGGAAGTTCTGGAAGCAGACAACATCAAAACAACAGAAATGAAAGAGAAAATTGGAAAAAAGAATAATAACCCTCCTAGAAACTAAACTATATAGTAGAAACCTAATAAACGGTATAAACAAATGGGCAGTATCATGAGTAAATTTCTTTTCTCGATGTAATTGTTGTGTAAAATTCAACATTTCAAAGGTTGAAGCAAAGGAGAATTGATGCATCTCGTCCAGAAGACCAGGAAACATATGACCATGAACACTGCACTTCATTCAATGGATAATAATTACCGATTCTACGTGAAAAGGAAAGGCTGAGGACGAAGACTGGTTTGTATAGGAGAGTGTGTGAGTTACACGAAAAGAAATTTTAGAAAAATACATAATGCGGAACATGGAAAGGATAATTACCGCAGCAAGAGACATGGAAAAAAAAATGAACAAAACAGAAAACGGAGAAACAGAAATAAGATGAGAAAAGAAAAATGGTAACGGAAACAGCTACACGAACGACTCATAAATATGACTAAAGACGAGAATAACGAAAACGGATATGGCTACAAAATAAACGTAAACA
Source organism: Euprymna scolopes (assembly GCF_053919585.1). Taxonomy (NCBI): domain Eukaryota; kingdom Metazoa; phylum Mollusca; class Cephalopoda; order Sepiida; family Sepiolidae; genus Euprymna; species Euprymna scolopes. Next base: position 37,082,260 of record NC_136486.1, on the reverse strand, counting down.
GAAAAAAACACAAGAAAACAGCAAATACAGACCCTGTGGACAAAGAGATGAAACAATAAACCATATAATAAGCGAATACAATAAACTAGCTCTAAAAGAATACAAGAACATATACGATCAAGTGAGGAATGCAGTACAGTGTTAATTATGCAAGCATCTGGTACGAGCACTAACCGGCAGCAGTACTTGAACACTAAACTCATACAATCCTATGGGGCATAGACGTAAAAACAGATAAAACAATACAAGCAAAAAGACCTGATGTTATAATTATTAACAAGAAGGAAAAGTTATGCCAACTCGTAGATTTCATTGTTCCAACAGTGAATATCAAAGAGATTGAGAAGCGGAGGAAAAACACAGAGTTAACCAGAGAGCTTAAAGCAATAATGGAAGATGAAGACAGGCAAGATAACGCCAACAATAGTAGAAGCATTGCGAACAATCCGGAAAAGCTTTGAAAAAATTATGGGAGAAATTGGAATTAAAAAAAATGGCTGAGAAGAAACAACGGATAAAAAGAATAAAAATGTTAAATAAAATCCTTGAATGCGGAGACATGAGCCATAGGCGAGCCGGACATATAGAAACTTCTACCGTTAAAACACAAAAATAAAACGCTACATGGAATGAAGAAAACTGGAAACACTATACTTGTAAGTCTTCCCTACCCCAGGAGGGTCGAGGAGCATTAAAGACCGAAGAGAGAAAGCACTAATCAGACCTCCACTGGATGAGTGCGAATAGAACTGGAACCTTAGGAATGTTTATTGTCACCCAAATTCCAGTGAAGACCATTGATCGCTACCAACGAAAAATCAATGGTAAATGACTGTTGCAATAACATAGATTAATTAGCAAATATTATCGAAAGATATGGAGAGTATCGGAAGCCTGGGGAGACTTGTTGCCACTTAGGCTCCAGGGAACACCACAGGTTGTTCTCAAAGATAAATCTATGATGTGAAAACTCCTAGTGAGATACTACTACTACTACTACTACTACTACTACTACTAACAATAATAGTACTAGTAGTAATAATAATAATAATAATTGGGCGTGTTTTATATTAAAGGGCATCAGCTACATGCATAATATTTAGAAAACTTGGACGAATTTTGACTTGACGGATGCTCTAATGGTAAAACGTCAAGGTTATATTCAATGCAAACTTTTAATTGACAAAGTATCGAGTCTCTACTATGAAAAATCCCTCCCCCAAACCCCACCGGTTATCGCCCAAAGTACGTCTTTCACTTTAAACCTTAATCCTGAACATAAGACGATTTACTCCAACATTAAATCATTTTCAGGGTAGATTATGACTGATATATTGACCTAGACTGGTAACGATTGGTCAAGCGATGTGAATGCTCCGCTGTACATAAAGAGACACACTAACTAGACGGAAATCATAAACTTCTTGGCGAAGGTTATAATAATAATAATAATAATAATAATAATAATAATAATAATAATAATAATAATAACAACAACAACAATCATTGATTTTGTAATATAAAATACGAAATCTACATAAACTAAAATATTTTTAAACATATTATATGACCGAGCAGGCCGGACGTCCCCACTAGTCAAAAATAAAAAAAAATTAAAATAATATCCCCTAGTGTTTGCTTGGTAGCTTCATAATTTTTTGTAAATTTACTTTCCACTATAACCTAATTACGAAACCTCGAAAGTGTAGAATTAACCTTCTTTTCCTTTACCAAACATGGCGACTAACACACCTGGAGAAGGTCGGATGTTACATCGTCCAAAACACTTGTTCAATTGATTCAAAAAGTACAAACAATCATCCCACAACTAAAAAACATGCAAAGCTGAAATATTTATGTATTTAAAATAAACGATGTTTCGACGATATAGCGTCATCTTCACGCATAGAAACAGTTTGCCGTTTTTATTTTCTATTTTCTTTTCCTACCTTTTGGCATAGTGTCGGTAGAAAAATAAAGTGGTTATGATATTAAAAAGCGATCATATGTTCTAATCAGGAAGATCGCTTATGGCTCGAATGAGATGAATTAGACATTTCTTTTCTCGATGTAATTGTTGTGTAAAATTGAATTGGAATTTGTAAGTTTCAGAAGTCCATACAGCATATAATATTTAAAAAATAAATATTTATGCAAAATAAACTAAGTTTGTTTTGTATTTTTATATAGAGATTTTAGTGCTTTTACGTCTGTAATCAACGTTATAAATATTTTAAAAGTTTTGTAGTGTTAAATGACAAGGTTTAATCTGTATAACTAACAGTAAATTAAACATGTAGATCTAGAAATTGCCACCTCTAGAACTTGAATAATTGTGGTTGACAACGTTCAATAAAAACCTTATAATGTATGTAATAAAAGGGCTCTTTCAGACTTTGACAGACTATGAATACTCACGAAGGGGTGCCTGCGCGTGAAATTTTTGTGGCAGTAGATGCGCAATCTCCAACCACACCTCTCCTGAGTCGACATTGTTAAATACCAATGACAAGTTAAGTATATGTACAGGACGACTGGAAACAAATACGGAGATAAGCGGAGAGCACATACAGCGCCTAAAATTCCCAAATGGTCACCCATCTGGCACTAACCAGGCTCAACGTTGCTTAACTCGGGTGATCTGACGAGAACCGGTGTGTCAACCCGTATATATATATGTATAATATATGTATCTACATAAGAATTATACAATCTTAAATCAGTTTCTGTGTTTATGTAACGTTATCTGGGAACCAACCCATGTTGTGTGCAGTTAAAGTCGCAAAGGAAAACCAAACAAAAAAAAAAAAGGAAATAACTCCAACTCGCTTGTTCTTTGTAGTAACAGCATTTATTTCATCATTCTCTCTTTACCGCTGTGACGTCCTTCACGTGATTGCCTTCTCGAATGTCCTTCGCCCGTAGTCGCGAACGTTATCCACGTCTCTCACGAAATCTCAAACGTTATCCTAGTCTCCCTCGTGATATTTTCATTTCTCTTATTTACGGTCTTTTTTTTTTGTTCACACCGGTAACATCACTTTGCATGCATTTACATCCGCGTTACATTTAAACGCGTGCTGTTCATGTCGTTGTTTTGTTTTTGTTGTTTTAAACTGTTTATTTGCGGCCAGCTTCATTATATTACGCTTTCCGTTCGATAACGCACTGTGTTCGTGTCATTGGCGCTTTCTATCGATATCTGCTGAACAAGCAGGCAAGTTTCCGATTAGATTGAATAAACAAGAAATTCTAACAGTCCATCCGATATGAACGCATTAATCATAAAGGGAGGAAACTCGGGAAGAGAAGAAGAGTGGGGATAAGGGGAGAATGGAATATGAGACGAATAAGGAAGTAAAGAATTGTGATAAGAAATAATGGGAGGAATTATGGTATAAGGAATGAGGGTGAAAAAGGAAAAAAAGCAATAAGGAATAAAATTACAGAAATAAAAGAGAGAAAAAGAAAGGAATATTATGAATAAATAAGGAAAAGAAAGAATTCTCAAAATAAGAAAGAATGAAAATAAAAAAGTGAAATAAGGAATAAATAAAAAAGAAAGAAAAAATGAAGAATGAAATATCGAATAAAGAAAGAAAAATTAGACGATATAACGAAAATAACAAAAATAAAATGAATTAAATAAGAATAAAAAATGAATGAAAGGAATAATGATGTAAGAAAGACGGAAAAGGAGAAAGAAAATGAGGAATAAAATAAAATGAACGATAAAGAAAGAAAACACGAAATAGCAAATAAAGAAGAAAATACAAAATAAAATGGATTGAAAATAATAAGAAGAAAATTAATAAAATAAATAAATCAAGAAAGAAGGGCATGGGAAGTAAAAAAGATAAAAACAAGAATTAAAATGAAGAGATAGAAAGAAAGAAAAAATGAAGAGATAGAAAGAAAGAAAAAATGAAATAACATCTGCATTAAAAAAAAAACGAATGAAAAAGTGTACAAAAATAAAAACGAAAGAAATTACTAGTAAATTGGAAAAAAAGAGAGAGAAGGAAATTTGCAGTAAAGAAATAAAGAAGAAAAGTTACAGAAAAAAGAAAGAAGAAAAGTTAGAGTAAGGACAGAAAATGAAAAGATTTGCAAAAAGAAAAAAAGGAAAGAAGGAAAGAAAAAAGAAATAAAAGTAAAGTGAAAGAAAGAAAAAAGAAATAAAAATAAAATGAAAGAAAGAAAAAAGAAATAAAAATAAAATGAAAGAAAGAAAAAAGAAATAAAAAACAAATGAAAGAAAGAAAAAGGAAACAGGAAGTAAGGAAAATAAGAAGATGAAAACGAAAGAAAGAAAAAGAAATTAACAATAAGGAATTATAAGGAAAAGCTTTCTAAAAAGAAAGATGACATGAAATAATAACAACGAAACGTTATTTTTTCAGACGCACATAATAGACATAATTATTAAAACTCTTGACAAAGGAAAAGAAATGAGGAAATGGTGAATGAACGAGAGAAAAAGAAGGTTAGGGAGAAAGACGAAGAAATAAGGAAATGTAAAAAAAAAAGAGAAAAAGAGAGAATATAGAATAAAAATTGATGAAAATATGGAGGAAGAAAAAAGAAAACAAAATGAAAATTGAAATATTAGACAAAATTGAATTAGAAAATAAAGGCGACAGACAAAAGATATAACGAAAAAATCAGAGCAGCAAGATGATAAAAGAACGAACTATATGAATAAGAAATGAACATATAGAAACATATAGAAACATATAGAGAAATATAGAAACATATAGAAACATATAGAAAAATATAAAAACATATAGAAACATATAGAAACATATAGAAAAATATAGAAACATATAGAAACATATAGAAAAATATAGAAACATATAGAAACATATAGAAACATATAGAAAAATATGGAAACATATAGAAACATATAGAAAAATATAGAAACATATAGAAACATATAGAGACATATAGAAACATAGAAAAATATAGAAACATATAGAAAAATATAAAAACATAGAAACATATAGAAACATATAGAAAAATATAGAAAAATATAAAAACATATAGAAACATATAGAAACATATAGAAAAATATAGAAACATATAGAAACATATAGAAAAATATAGAAACATATAGAAACATATAGAAACATATAGAAAAATATGGAAACATATAGAAACATATAGAAACATATAGAAACATAGAAAAATATGGAAACATATAGAAACATACAGAAAAATATAGAAACATAGAAAAATATAGAAACATATAGAAACATATAGAAAAATATAAAAACATATAGAAACATATAGAAAAATATAGAAAAATATAGAAAAATATAGAAACATATAGAAACATATAGAAAAATATTGAAAAATATAGAAAAATATAGAAAAATATAAAAACATATTGAAACATATAGAAAAATATAGAAACATATAGAAACATAGAAAAATATAGAAACATATAGAAACATATAGAAAAATATAGAAACATATAGAAAAATATAGATGGTTGAGAAAATAATAAATGAAGAATAAAATACGGTCGTAAGGAAACAAGAAATAAACAAAAATATGACGAAAGAAGAAATAAGTTACAATAAACACATTCATAATGAAAATAACTAAGGAATGAAATAAAAAAGCAAATGAAATAAAAACAAGATTTAAATAATAAAGAAAGCAAATAAAAACAACAAATTAGCAAAGAAGGCGATAAAAAGTAACTCAAAAAGAAATTGGAAGTGAAATGAATGTAAAATAGAAAACAAAAGGAAAAGACAACATAAAAACTAAACAAAAGAAACATAAAAAAGTGAGATAAAATAAAAACAAAAATGAAAACAGTAAAAGAAAAGAGATTAAAAAAAACGAAAAAGAACAAACTGAAAATGAAAATGAATTTAAAAGAAATAAAAAACAAAAATAGTAAAACCAAAAATAAAAACAAAAAGCAGAGGAAGGAAAACAAAGAAGAAACCATAAGTGCAAACACTGAAAATGGTAAAAAGAAAAAGTAAAGCGAAACCCAAAAATAAAAAGGAAAATATAAAAAAGAAAAAAGAATTAAAACACATGAATTACCGAAAAAGAAAATGAAAACAAAGTAGAAAAAGAAAAGAAAAGTAGAAAAAGAAAATATCAGGAAATAGAAAATAGGAAAAGTACAAAGAAAAAAAAATAATTAGAGAAAAAAGAAAAATCCAAAGAAATAATTAGAGAATTAAAATAAAGAAAATGAAAATAAAAGAACGCAATAAGAAATGAAGGCAAAAGTAAAACAGTTGAAAGAATAAAAAGAAAAAAAAACGAAAATGAAAATGAAGAAAATAAAATTAAAGAAAAAAAGAAAAGATTAATGAAAAGAAAGTACGACGATAACGAGAAAAAAAAAACAATTTTAACTAAAGAAGAAAGAATAAAAAACATCGACAAATAAATAAATAAACTAAACATAGAACCGAAAAAGACAATAAAAAAGAAAAGAAAAAGAACGAAAAACAAGAAAAACTAAAACAAAAAAGCAAATAAAAGTAGAGAAAGAAAGGATTAAAGAATGCATTTAATAATAGTGCCTGAAATAAAGTTGTTTAAAACCTGACAAGCATTTCACATATCTTCAAATTAATTGATCGTTTAAAATTTTTCTAATATTAGTGTAGCATTTGATAAATACAAACATCTGCGTACACACATTGGGTTTGTTTGCTTTTTTTTCATTTCGTAAAACCCAAAGTGGAAATAAAATCAAACATCAGTTTTTAAGGTACTCACTGTCCAAAGTTAAGGAATATATCATAATAGCTTCTGTGAATATGTGATCAATGAAATATTTTTACCACATCAATCATAAATCACAAGGAAAATGACATAATAATAATAATAATAATAATAATAATAATAATAATAATAATAATAATAATAATAATAACATTAATAATAATAATAATGATAATAATAATAATAATAATAATAATAATCTCCCTGTTGAAAAATAGTTAAACTGATATTTATTAGGTTGACAAGAATGTCCTTGCGATGTTTTTTAATTTCAAATTATGTATTTTCAAATAGGTTCTTATAGCAATAATAATAATAATAATAATAATAATAATAATAATAATAATAATAATAATAATAATAATATATAATTTTAAAGAGCGTTTTTTCGTGCTATCTATTCGTTTAAATTACAATCGTCTAAAACAATCATGTCTTCTTTTCAGAATGTTGAATACAAGATGGAAAAAACAAAAAACAAATTCGCACTATTTTCTTATTTCGATTCCAGCTAGACCAAAAAACTGCTGAAACAGCTCGCGATATCAACGAAGCGTTTGGCCCAGGGACCACTATTAAGCACACAGCACAATGGTGATTTAAGAATTTTCTGGCGGCGACGAGAGTCTTGAAAATGATGAGCGCAGTGGTCGGCCATCGGATGCTGACAACGATCAATTGAGAGCCTTAGTCGAAGTCAATACACGCACAACTGTTCGAGAACTTGCTTCTGAATTAGACATAACGTATACGACGATTTGCGACTACTTGAGAAAGATTAGAAAAAAAAATTGATAAATTGGTGCCTCACAAATTGAGCGACAACCAAAAGAAACGTCGTTACGTTTCTCTAACGGGTTGTACATTACGATGAAAAGTGAATTCTTTACGAAACCGGCAACCCTCAGCTCAGTGGTTAGACGCCGATGAAGCTCCACAACACTTCCCAAAGCGAGAGTGCTATTACCCGCCATTGTGATCGCTCACTTACTCCAACGTTGATATTAATAAAAAAAAAGAAGAAATTAAAGGATTAGCTCTTACATCGATTTTCACCCTTTGTGTCGTGTTAATGAATTCTATCTTGTGCATTCTGAGCTATCTATATTTAAATTAGACAAGAAAATACCCTTTCATTTACCATCAGGTGTTTTTGTTTCTGCGGGTAAAGTCTGGCGGATAACTTTTATCACCCATTTGAAGTGACCTTCGCTCGAACTGGCAGATTAACAAAGGCGCGTTTGTTACGTTAGAACAAATCTTTCCGCAAATACTTTCATACTAAAACGAAGAATAATAGATGGATAGATCTTTATTGTGCCGCAAACACATATTGTTTGCACGACGTTTTCATCTGATATTCATATTTTGTAAGCAAAAAATAAAAATACATACGTAAATAAAAAAAAAAAACAGCATGTTATATATTTTTCGATGGATAAACAATTGAAAGTTTTTAAAAGTTTATTCTACTGCAATGGATACTCTATGTTGGGTACTTCTTCAGCGAAGTGTTTTACTCATAAATCACAATTAATTGAAATACATCCATTAATACCTACATAATAACATTCTTCATACTACTTTAACTTGTGTGCAACTAAGAACAATCGTGCATATTTATATATATATATATATATATATATATATATATATATATATATATAAAATACAATAGATAGAGAGATACAAATGTTGTAAGAGGGCAAGTACTATTTTTCAAGAGATACATGCCAACGCCTATATTAGCGTTGCCTCCTAGCAAATTGTGCTTCTGTATATATATATATATATATATATATATATATATATATATATATATATATATATATATATATATATATACTAGCAAAAGTACCCGTCGTTGACTGGGTTCAAAAAACAGCCTACAGAAAATGGACTCTGATTTATTAAAGTATGATAGGTTATGAAAAGGAAGGGTTGTAAAGAGATAACTTCGAATTTGGGGGTATCAAAACCAATGCAAAATATGATGACTGTAAAAATAAAATAGATAAACCCCATAATTTATTATACCATACCTGTTCACACTGAAATACTTATCACAATATTCTGTGGATCTATATTAAAAAACCTTGTTAAACTTTGTGACATTTTTCCATTCTATGGAGGTCAGGTGCGAACGAACACCCCATAATTTTATTATGCTATATTTCTTGAAACTGAAACGTAATTATCAAAGTATACTCACGCAGATAGATATGAAAAGTCTTTATTAAAGTCTGTGCCTATTTCCATTCTATGGAGGCCAGGCGCAAACGCAGACCCCACAATTTTATTATACGATCCCTATTTAAGTTAAAACATACTTACCAAAGTATTCTTATGCACATCTATATCAAAAATACTTGTAAACGTTTTTTTTTTAATTTTTAAATTTTTTATTTCCATACTTTGTGGACCAGGCGCGAACGCAGACCCCACAATTTTAATGAACCACCGTTCTGCCAGATCAAACATACCCATTCCTGTGTCTTGATACATCTTCTATCATTATATGTAATCAGTTACTAAAATAGTCAACCATATAGGAGCCTGTTCGTGACAAGACACACACACATTCAGCTTTATCTTATATATATATATATATATATATATATATATATATATATATATATATATATATATATATATATATATATATATATACAGAGAGAGAGAGAAAGAGAGAGAGAGAGAGAGAAATGGATAGATAGATATTTTTACTATCAGTTCAGCCTAGCTTTGCCCGGGCCTATGTACTGTTCCTAACCTTATGTGCATGTATATATATATATATATATATATATATATATATATATATATATATATATATATATATATATATACATATATATAATATATATATATAAAGTTTGGCACATGTGCATGTAACGTACATCTAAAATTTCAAGTGATTTGACCCAAAATTGGCTAAGGAGTTCGGTAGAGTCTGCAAAGGTCAGCACTTTCAACATTGACCTCTTAGCAGCCAAATTTACGCCCCAAAACTGATTAAAATGCTTGTCTGAATAAATTTTATGTAAAATTTCTAATGTTTAGACCTAAAAGTAGCTGAATAGTTTGCTAGAAACGACAAAGATTAAATACTGACTGTTTGGTCGTCTGCGACCGGTCTCATGTATTACAGTTTTTTAATGCCGGCTAAACAATAACGGCGGAAAACTACTGTCAATAAATGAATTAAATGCATCAGAAACTTTGACAACAACACCCAGCATTAGTCAGCAGAAAAAACCCAATTCTCCTACACGATAATGCCTAACCGCACGTTGATAAACCGACCCTGCAGAAGTTGAACCAACTCTGCCCCATCCGCCGTACTCTGCAGACCTCCTACCTACCGACTACCGCTTTTTACAATAATCTCGACAATTTTCTGCTTCAACAACCTGAAACCTAAGCGATATGAAAAACGTTCTTCAATGACTTCATCGCCAGCAGGCCGCAAGATTTTACGTTACTGTCATAAATACACTTGTTTTGCGTTGTTAATAATGCTGGTGCTTATTTCGATCAATAAACACGTGTTCGAGTCAAGATATATTCATTTGAATTTAAAAGTAAAAAACCGCAAGAACTTTCTTGCCAACCTGATAATAACATCTAGATTTTATACGAAAGTCGTTCCAAAAGTAATGTCTTCTATTTTTTTTATTCCATGATGATTTATGCATCCCTGAACTGAAAATTTCATTTTTATTTTGCAGATATTGACGGTGTTAGACTATAAGAAAACAATCCCTGTCATCGGCGTGCTTCAGAAGCAGAGATGCATAATTGAATTCCAGGCAAAATTGCATTAAGAATGGTGGTGACTATATTGAAAAAAATATATGAGCACAAAAGGTCGCTCATTTTAGTGATATGAGTACCGTTTTCGTAGCTTTTTTTTTACATAGGCGTCATCACTTATCAAGGTCGATAGGCCACTCAAGGATAAGCGTTAAAGAGTGTAGAGTAGTCAAAAGGACAATATAGTAATCGATAGTAATGGAAGTTAGGTAAATTTGTTAACTTAAGTGGAACGGCTCATCAGAAACTTGTTCACGTTGGACTTGAAGACAACCATATTATAGACAGCTGGAAAGCAGGAAAACGGAAGACAATTCCACAGGCATGCAGTTCTAAGAAAGAAGCTTTGATCATGGAATCTATGTTTAGGTTTAGGCACAGATAAAGAGTGGGGGAAATTATTGATAATGTTTTCAGCTAGTCTAGTGTTTCTTGTGAAAGTTTTGCGAGGGGGGACCATAGATTGAAGCTCAGTCGAACACTTTCCATGAAAATAACGATAAAGCAAAGACAAACTCGCAACATCTCTTCTGTGAGATAGAGGTTGCAGCGAAGAGAAAAGGACATCTCCCACCAGGCCACGAAGTCTATTTTGAACCCTATCAAGGCAGGACAAGTCTTTTCTAGCAGCTCCTGCCCATATGTGGCAACAGTATTCCATCCTTGGACGTATCTGGCTCTTATATAGATAGAAAATTGCATCAGCAGTGAGATATCTACTGGATCGATAGAAGGATCCGAACATTTTTCCAGCGGCCTTGGCAACAGATTTGATGTACGTATTCCATTTAAGATCAGGAGTAAAGGTCAAGCTCAGAAGCCTGTCAAAACTTGAGGCCTCCTCAAGACGAGAGCCATTCATTTTAACTGATGCAAGATGGGGATCAGAACGTGGATGATGTAGAGATAGAAGCTTGGTTTTAGATGCATTAAAAGTAACCAGCCACTCCTTTCCCCATTGTACAACGTGATCAAGATCAGAGGAGAGAGAATCGGAGAGAACTTGGTCGTTTACTGTTTTAGATGTGCTACCATAGATGGTAGTGTCGTCAGCATAAATGTCTACAAATGATGTAAGGATGTGATTTGGAAGATCATTAATGTAGATCAGGAAAAGAGTTGGGCCCAGGATGGACCCCAGAGGGACTCCAGCATTTATACTGTGAGCTTCTGATTTTTTCCCATCAACTACTACTCTTATGAACCTATCAGAAAGAAATGATTTAATAATTGAGAAGACATTTCCAGCTATACCATAGCCAGAGATCTTGTGAAGTAAACCTTTATGCCATGCCCTATCAAAGGCCTTTGATATGTCAAGAGAAATTGCCCTAGAAATGTTGCCTCTGTCGAGAGATTATTTATCCTATAACTGTAAGCACATCTGCTGTAGATCTAGCAGAACGGAAACCATATTGTGTGTCACTAAGAAGGTTATTTTTTCTGAGATGGTTGATTACTTCTGTATTTAACACAGATTCCAGCAACTTACTCATGGCACACAGGAGACTTATTGGCCTGTACTGAGAGGGGGGTGAACGATCACCTGAATTCTTAAATACAGGGCATACTGATGAGATCTTCCAGGATGATGGGAAACTATTCTCCTTAAGACAACGTTTAAACAGTTTTGTAAGTATGGGTGCTAGTTCTGGTTGAAGTTTTTTGAGTACTATAATTGGAATACCGTCAGGGCCGGTTGCTTTACTGGAATCAAGGTTTTTGCTTGGCAACATCACATACATATATTTGTATATCACATATTGTGTTTTCTGATACAGGAGGAAATATTGGGAGTTGGCGGCCTTGGTCGCAAAGGGTAGAATTGGCTGCAAAGTTTTTTGGCAAAGAGTTTGGCTTTGTCTGATGCTGACGAGATTAACTATGGTCCATTGATGATAGATGGGATAGAGCACACGCTTCTGTTCAGGATTCTGTTTGCAATTTGCCAAAAGTGGTGGGAACCAAGCCGCTGCTCAGCTACTTTGGACTTGACGGACTGAGCATACAACTCTCTTGCGTTCTTTATTACTTTCTTACAATGGCTGCTGGCAGTCCTGAAAGCGGCTTTAGTTTCCATACATCTATTACGTTGGAAGCAGTGGAAAAAGTGATTTCTGTGCGCAATAGCAGCAGCACATTCTGGAGAACACCATAGCTGGTTGTTAGGTTTTTGCTGGAACTTTTTCGAGGGTATGAAATTTTCTATACCTACAATTAACCATTCTGTCAGGTCTGCTACTATAGACAACACATCCTTTTTAAACATGGAACGCCGAGGAAGATCCGATATAAATGTACGGAAACTATCCTAGTCAGCCATAGTGTATCGATATACTGTACGATGGAGAGGTACGTCTGAGGACCTATTACATTTCATTTTTATCTTAATTGATAAAACTGAGTGGTCGGAAGATTCAAGAGGAGACAGAACGGAAACTGAACAGAGTTCAGGGCAAGTTGTGAGAAAAAGGTCTAAGAGACTTGCATACTGGCCGTCATTGTCGGGCACACGGGTGGGTTCGTGGACAATCTGAGTGAGGTCATAAGCAATGGAGAAATCATGACAGAACCTCCCCTCATCATCGGTCTTGTTTGAGTGGGTCAACCATTCCACATTGTGAACATTGAAGTCTCCACATACGTGAATGTTAGCTGAAGGATATGCTGATAGAACTTGGTCAATTTTCTCAGATATGCTTTTAAAGATAGTAACTCCGCTGTTATGGGGGCGATAGAGAGTAAATATAAATGCCGTAGTGTGAGCTAGTGCTACTCGGAAGCACATATAGGGTAAGTTAGGATCTTCTCTGGAAATGTCCCTACCACATGGAAAGCCATCTTTTATATAGGCACATATTCCATGCCCCTGGCGATCTTGGGGGGTCAGATTTGTAAGTTAGATTAGAGTATCCTTTTATTACGAACTCATTTAGGGAAATAGTCTGTCCAATTCCAGTTTGTCCAATTCCAGTTTCGCTTAAAAATAAAAGGTCTGGTCTAGTCTCCTGAAATTGGGCTTCAACCTCTGAAAGGTTAGAACGTAGACCCCTGATGTTGGAGAAGGAGACATGGTAGTGGGTGTCTACGTTGGAAGTTTCAGATCCGGGTTTTGGTAAGCAAAATATAACACAATATAACAAAACTTAAACAATATTTTAAAGAAAGTAATATATATTTTTACAATATGTTTTTGCAATAGTTAAAGCATGTAAACACGTAGGGATTGTAAAAGCTCTTCAACTTTTTTAATTAAAAATAGGCGGCTTAACTTTTAGAACTACCTACGTATGAAAAATCTCGGTCCGGACGCCAATGCACAGCCATCGTTCATCGCTGGTAAAATTGCATTGAGAATAGCTGTGACTATGCAGAAAAATAAATTCTGGCGCATAAAAGGTCACTTGTTTTAATGGTACCACTCTCCTTTTCGTAGCTCTTGAACGTTGCATTATTATATAATTTACCGAATTAAAGCAACGTATACACCTATTCTTTCGAGAGCCTATGTGATACAGCATGACCTACCAATATGTACGGCCGAATATGTCACATAAGGTACATCTTTTGAAAGAGGTTATTGTTTCTATTATGGGAAATATTCTAAGCTGGAGCCGCATAAAACATTGAAAATTTGAAAAGGAAATAATTCAAAAGTAGTTTATATTAATTCGTGCAATAATGAGTAATAAACTTTTATTTAAATAGTTTTTTTTTTACATTATTTCATTCTTAAAATACGTTTTTCATCAGTATAAAATGTTTGTTTCACCAATTTTATTTCTGTTAATTTATAGAACAAGAATAAAATTCAAAATCATCCGTTTTTTTATAATCAATTTTTATACATGCTATTACGATCATTACGTGTGTATCTGTTTTAACTATTGTAAAAACATATTGTAAAAACATATATTATTTTCTTTAAAATATTGTTTAAGTTTTGTTATATTGTGTTATATTTTGCTTATCAAAATGGAGAAATGCGTCGCATTTTGCTGCAAAACTGGTTATAAAAACTACGAAAAACTATCATCTTTTAATTTCTTACATATCAAACCCGGTCTGTTTGCAAAATAGACAAACTTCATGCTGATTGGCTGGCAAAAAATGTTCAGTTTTATATTTAAAACATTTGGAGGAAATAACTATTTTGAAAGGAAAAAAAACTAAGTTTACTAGGTATCTACAGCCAATACCAACAATTCAGCTGTTACTGTATACTAAGCTATCTCTTTTATCTACGTAAAACACAACTGGAAACACTCCGAAGCATAGAAATTACGAAGACGACGAACTACCAAATTTTTCTTAAGCAGAGACTATTACGAGTTTTAAGGATTTGGAAGAAACAAAAAGTTAAAAAAAGGAAAAAAAAAACGTATGGATTTTCCGGATTGATCTTGATTGAAACACACTTTCCATTACTCCCAGAGGTTATTTGCATTGACAAAAAAATCCATGTTCAACTTCAATATTATGGGAATCCAATACCGTCACCACAGTTATTTGTGAAGGGCCACAATTATAAACATATAATTCCCTCTTACATTCAAAGAATGGTAACTGAACATCCACTAAAACGCACTAAAAGTGCATAGACAGGCAGTACTTACAACGGGTGAAAAGTCGTTATAGCCTCACTGAAATTAACCACCCATACCGAGCCTTAATAGTAAGCATAGGTCAATATATCAAAAGTTCTGACCCCCAAAATAAAAATGGTAGACGTCAACTACTAAGCTTGGCGAAAATTTCTGTAGTAACACACTGGATAACATAACAGAAAAATATGTCAACCTAGCAACCCTGATCGTCCGAAAAAAGAGAGAGGAGTATGCTAAAAGAGAGCTGTAGACAAGGATAGAAGGATGGCAACAACATAAGAGAGCAGGCAAGTTCATGAAAAAACTGAACCAGAGCTGCATCAACAAGGAGGCTTCACCAAAATAGCTTAAAAGTGACAAATTTCCATTTAATGAACCACGAATAATTATAGCCGCACAATACCAAGGCTTACTCACAAATAGATTCAAGAAAATGGCCGACCTACAAAAAACTGATTAAGTCAGACTGTCACTCGGCTGCTGAAAGCCCAAGCCACCTATTGATTGGATACAAGATCTTTCTAGCTAATGGTCATTACACTGCCCGCCATAACAAAGTGTGTAGATACCTACACTGGAAGATCTGCAAAGAAATGCAGCTCGAAAGATCGCTAAACATCTGGAAGCATTAACCTCCACCCATTACATCAAATGGAAAGGTGACTATGTTCTATGATAAAATTATACAGACGGGTAGTTATATATAGTAGATATAGGGCTATGACAAGAGAATATTCTTATCATTGTTTTGATTCTCGAGCTCGAGTATACAGCCAACACAGTTAGACAATCGAGAACCACATCACTCTATCTAAAAGCATATAAGATATTAACTGATATATACTGGAGAGTCAAAATAATTAAAAAAATATTCTGTTGTCATATCCCTAGATATACGAAAGACAAGGCAATCGAACCAGATATTGTCATCTGAAACAAACCTGAAAAGACTGCTCTTATCATTGATGTAGCTCTCCCAAATGACCACGTCCTCAATAGAGCCGAACGCGAAAAATAACTAAATATCAAGATCTCAAGAATGACTTAAAATCAACATGGCCCTTAAAAGAAATATAATACCAGTTGTGGTAGGGGCAACTGATCTTATAAAAACAAACCTAAACAAACTAATTTTAATACCTGGAAGACCAGACTATAGGGAAATACAGGTAGCAGACCGAAAAGGAAAGGCATTTATCCTACAGAGAGCGTTCGGATACAAATGCAACTAATCGTGAAATTAAATGTTAACTCCAAGAGGGGGGGGGTCCTTGATTACTTCAATCGAAGTGAAATAAATTTAAAAAATAACTACAAGAAAAAGGATTTTTAACCCAATAGTCATCCCTCATTTTTGGTCCAACTATTCAGATACTTCTTTATTATTGCACTATACTTCCCATATTAACTACAGTGATTACCATTTCCATCATATTCTTTATTAGAAAGACACAAGAGGTGATGTAGACTCTATCACTGCTGCAAAATCTCTCTTTGGACAAGGTAAACTTTCACAGGATTGTATCCTGATGCTGGAACTCAGTTTCATGGTGAGTAGTATGTTGGCGTTTATGGAAATAGCAACCTACATAAAGGTGTAACGTGGCTGGAACAAATATATATACATCGTTTATGAAAAATAATTAAACCCTTACAAAGTTGAGTTCTAGTGGCGACTCGTGTCTGGAGCTGTGAAACTGCACCACCCCCAAGTCATTTCTACTCAACATCATCGATACACGTTAGAAAGAATACGTTTATTTTTTTTCTTTCTATGTGATAATATATCATATTAATATATATATATATATATATATATATATATATATATATATATATATATATATATATATATATATATATGTATATATGTATATATATATATATCTATTCTCTTCTCTATTCTATTTCTATTCTTCTATCTATATAAATAAAATGAACTCATTTTTTCCCGTCGGATTTTGACCTTAATAGGATTAAAAATCAAGATATTTCATGCAAATATAATATGCACAAACGGCAGAACAATATCTGAGGTGTGTTATAGGCTTATTATTTCTCAAATTCCTCGATAATCTTAGATTTCTATACTTTTTCTGCTGAGAAGTCACGGCCAAAATCGGTTAAGATCAATGGAAGTGGTAAAATATTTTTTCTCTAATAAATTCCTCCTCCCCCTGCCACCACTTAACACCGTTTGGGGATCGTTCACAAAGAACAGTTGAGAAGAGAACACCGGTTTGGCTTCGTAGTTCTTTCATGTGAAGTTATTTAAAATCAATAAACTAAGCTGCAGTGCTCTGTGGCGTAGTGGTTAGCGTGCTGGACAGTTAACATTATATTTTCACGTTCGCGCCGACCTACCGTAGTCGATTTTTTTTCCCTAAACAACTGGAATGGACTTTTCTTGGTGGCCGAACTGTTAATGTTGCAGATGTTTTTTTTTTTTTTTTTTTTCACACTTTATTTTCCTACTTTTACTCATGACTCCGGGTTTGATCCTTCCTACTTACCTACCATAACATTTTTTAAAACTCCCCCCCCGTCCCGGAAACAAACACTCGGGCAACGCCGGGTACCCCCGCTAGTATATATATATATATATATATGTATGTGTGTATGTATAATTCTGAAGCCGATAACTGTCCCCATATTCATATAAGCATAAAAGTAAAACTTTGCTTGGGCTGCGAAATTCACAGTTACACATTCTTAGTGAAGTTCGCTTGTGCGCATGCCCGCTTTAGACGGCCCATAAAAGACAATTTGAAGCTGTCGTTTTCGCAGTTCCAAACGCTCGTGAAATGCGGTGTTTGCGTGTTTTCGCATATATTATTATTATTATTATTATTATTATTATTATTATTATTATTATTATTATTATTATTATTATTATTATTTTTTTCTTTTTTAAGAGGCTTGTTTACAAATGTTTTGTTTTTATTATTATTAAAAAATCTAACGTTTTCTTGTAAATAAAATCTGCACCTTAAAAAAATTCTCACACTTTTAAATTCGATTTAAGCAGACAAAAATATACAATATGCCAAACTTTTCTTTTTTAGCCGTAAAGCTACCAACGCGACTAATGTTATTTTTTCACCTATATGGCTTATCTTGTTTGCGTTTTTAAGTAGTTTGAAATCTATTCATTTTGTAGTAGTTACATTTTACAGAATAAAAAAATATTTACATTTTTTTTTATAGAAAAGCGAAGAAAACTTTATTTTTAAAATACATTTTAGTTAGAGATGTTTATAACTTATATATATATATATATATATATATATATATATATATATATATATATATATATATAAGTGAAACTGTCTGTGTGTCTGTGTACATTTTCCTTCGTAATAACTCTGTTAATTTTCAGTCAACAGACTCGAAATTTGATATAAGGGTACTGAGATTTGGGAAAATCGATGTGATCGGTATTCGGCCAGAAATTTGACTGTTAAGGGGTCAAAGTTCAACGATTTGACCTTTGAGAACTCTACCAAACTCCTCCAACAATTTTAGGTCTACACAATAGAAATTTTAGATATAGGTTTCTTGGACATGGATCTAACTTAATAACTTGATTGGGGCCCAAAAAAATAAAATTTAAGAGGTCAAATTAGGGGTCAAAGTTAAAAAAGATTTGACCTCTGTGGTCTCTACCTAATTACTTAGACAATTTCTGGTCTAAACATTTGAAATTGAACATAAAGGATATTCAGAGATAGGGCAAACTTTTTTTTAACGGTTTGGGTCGAAAATTTTTAGTTACCAATATATAAATGTATGTATGTATGTTTGCAATATCTGCCAAAAACTTTCGACAGAGGCGACGGATTTTACCAAGATCAGTATCGTTTTGAAGTTCAACCTTTAATACGACAATTTTCGAAAATTTGGCTAAAAACATTGACATCTTAACCTTCAATTAGGCACTTTTAAACAGGGGGGGGGTCGTTTTTTTCGCCGATATTTTGAAAGACAAGCTCTCCTTTTCATTGTGTAGACTTAATGTAAACACTGGTAACTTCACGTTTGGCGTTGGTCGTAACCGCAAAGACATCAGGTTTGTTTTCCTCGTTCTTTTCCTCATTTGCGATACGGGTTCGAGCCTGCTTCCTACTACCACTTTTTATTTTTGCTCAACATACATATCCATACACCCGGGCAACGCCGGGCACCCATTGCTAGTATATATATATATAAATGAACGTGTCTGTGTGTATGTGTGTGTGTATGTGTCTGTGTACATTTCCCTACGCAATAACTCTGTTAATCTTTAGTCTACAGACTCGAAATTTGATATACATGGTACTGAGACTTGGGAAAATCGATGTGATTGGTTTTCAGCCAAAAATTAAGGCGATTAAGGGGTCAAAGTTCAACGATTTGACCTTTGAGAACTCTACCAAACTCCTCCGACAATTTGGGGTCTACGCGCTTGAAATTTTAGATATAGGTTCCTTGGACATGGATCTAACTTAATGACTTGATTTGAGCCCAAAACAATAAATTTTAAGGGGTCATAATAGGGGTCAAACTAAAAAAAAATTGACCTCTGTGGTCTCTTCCAAATTACTCAGACAATTTCTGGTCTAAATATTTGAAAATTTACAATTTTTTGATGTTGATAAGATTTTTTCTGGTGTTGTTACATATTATTATATTAGTACATTATGCAAGAGCAGCGAAAAATCAAATGCATGTATTTACATTAGAACTTGGTGAACGTGTAATACAATACTGTTGCATAGAGAGGTGGATTGTTCTCCAAACGTCACTAGATAAACGTATAAATTGTATGTACTGTTGTTTAGCCAGTGCAAATGACGTAGAAACTGAGTCATGTTATATAGAGGAGAGGGATTATCACACGGTTATCTTACAGTTCGGAGTTACATAAAGGCATACACATTGGGACACTTTTGTCCCCAAATACAATATATATATATATATATATATATATATATATATATATATATATATATATATATATATATATATCTTATTATGACTTTAATGAATTGTTCTCAGTCCTATATGGATGATGAGTTTAATTTGTTTACAAGGACCCTCTGTAAAAATGTTATCTTTTAGACATTGTGGAATCTACAATAAAAAATAAGTTTCTGATTTTTATAAAATCACAGAAACGTTCGATTTACCTCCTCCTACCTTAACTAGGTAATATTAGTGACGGCTTTGCCGAACAAATAACATTAATCAAAACGCGGATTCCATGAACAAAGCTTCTTTCTTAGAACTGCACGCCTATGGAACCCTGTTCCGTCTGCCTGCTTCCCACCGGACTACAACTTGGATGTGTTCAAGTCCAACGTTAACAAATTCCTAATGAACAGCCCCCTTAAGTAAACACTTCATTAAATCTCCACACAAACGTAATGTACTTGCAATAACCCTTATCCTTGAGTGGCTTCCGGGCCTTGATAAGTGGTGATCACTGTGTAAAAAAAAAAAAAATATCGAACAGCCAGCTTAATTTGGCATCGAATCCTCCTGTTGCTTTTTTTTCTACTACCGTTATGCTATCATCAATCTGAAAACACATCCTTCCCCTCCCATCATAATAAATCTATTGTTCACTTATTTAGCTGTATTTGTGGCTTGCAATACGTTGGGCGGGCGTCGTAGAGATTTGACTCCCACGTAGAACAACATATTCCAGCTAAGATTCGCCATGCGAATTTTTGAATAATATATGTTTCGGTCATATGTGAATAGTTAATAAATAGCTGTGTTTGTGCTTCCGAGTTCAATGTTGACTTGCAAGTCACACTAATTATTTCATTTAAAAATCCTAGAAACTGTATATATTAAGCCCTTTACATCTCTTTGTAAGTAAAAAGAAAATCTTTTAGGAATGAATGTGGTTTCTGTTTCATTATTTCCCTACTATTTCTCTCGCTTTGTGTCCCCCATGATATTTTCATTTCATATATATATATATATATATATATATATATATATTAATCGTAATTATATATCGACTTTGTTCTGTTGAGCGAGGTTCGGAACCGGCCATCTAGCTCTTCCATTTTTTTCTTTTTAAATTTCATTATGATAAAATTTAGTCTTTATTTAGCGATTATAAAATTGTGTACCCCAAAAGATTTCCATACATATGGATAAGAGCTTAAAACCATGTTTCACGTTAGACATGGAAAATATTTCCTCCTCTAAAATAATAAAAAGTTTTTCAATTTTTTTAAATTAAATTTTTTTTGCCTGATGAGATCAGTAATGATTGGAACGGTCTGCACATCGTAGCAAGATATGATTATATTGATTGAACACTATCCACGACCCTTGTTGGTATTCAATGATTTTAATCTTCTGAATATTTTCAACCTGGAATATATATATATATATATATATATATATATATATATATATATATATATATATATATATATATAGCAAGAATTGTTGTCTTAGCGTGCCTTGTTAAATACGACAGCTATATTGTTAATGTTTTTTTAATTTTTCTTCAGTAAAACAAAAGTTATGACGAATTTACTGGTGTTCAAAATCGTAAAAAAAGTAAGGAGGTGAGCGACGCTTTTTATGACTGGTTCCCATAGCAACCACGTCGCTTCAGCAACTACTGTTGTTGCTAACATTTCACCGCTCTCGCAGAAAGAGAAGTAACAAGTGAAACAGAGAGAATGAAGGACGAAAAGGAGATAATTGAAAGCAGACGAGTGCCGTGCATTGTTTTTACATATGTGTATGTTATGTGCATGTGGTCAAAAAATGAGATTGAAATTAAACAAAGAACAAGTGAACTTACTGGAAGCTTGGAGTCATGGATTACAATAGGAAAATACGAGCATGAAAAGTAATATAGTTAATTCTAAACATGGAAAAGCAAAGGACTAGTTATTAAAACTGGAAAAGAATAGGACAAGATATTCTAATAAAAAATATAATAAATTTATAACTTAAAATATTGCAGCATTAACAACTAGTCCTTTACTTTTCTATGTTTAAGCTTAACCATATTACTTTTCATGCTCGCATATATATATATATATATATATATATATATATATATATATATATATATATATATATATATATATAACTACTTAATTTACTCACATAAAATTAATATACGAAAGTATAGATTTATGCGTAAACTTTAAGTATTTACTTCAAAAGTGCTCAATACGTAGATAGAGCTAGTTAGTAAGTTATAAAATTTATATGCCTGAAGAGTCATAGAGTGGATGAAACGCGGAACATTCAGTGTAGCTTAATCGCCATATCAATTTTATAACTTACTATATATATATATATATATGTGTGTGTGTGTGTGTGTGTGTGTGTGTGTGTCCGTGTGCGTGTATCCGTGTGTGTGTATCTGTGTGCGTCTGTAAGTGTAAAGATAGGAATTATCATAGTGATATTGAAACGATAAGGTGTTTTTAAGGGCGGCGAACTTTAAATTGACAACTCTATTTTCTTTAATTGCAAATTTTGCAACTTTCGATTATTTGTCGTTCAGTAATTCATTATGTGGTTTCAGCAGGATGGAACCGCATCCTATACTGCGCGGAATGCGATCACTTTATTGAGAGAAAGATTTGATGAACGAATATTTTCACGAAACGGACCTGTGAATTGACCACGTCGTTTGTGCGATTTAACACCATTGGATTATTTTCCTTGTAGATTTATAAAGTCTTATGTTTACGCTGATAAAACAGACATAATAGACCACTTGGAAGACAACATTCGACGCGTTGCTGCCGACATACAGCCTAATTTAATGTGCAGAGTTGTGAAAATTAGACCTCTAGATTGCGTCAAATATGCGGAAGCTGCATATACCATATACCCGGATTATATTTAAATTATAAATATCAAAAATTAATATTTGGAATAAACCACATATGCATAATAAAACTATTTGTGATTTATTTTAATTTAAAGTTCGCCGCCTTTAGAAACCACAATATATATATATATATATATATATATATTTATATATACATATATACATATATATATACATCTATATACATATATACATACATATATATACATACATATACATATATATACATATATACACACACAATTCCTACTTTTATATTTACACTGCTATTAATGTTTTCTATATCTTTCTTACTAATGTATTATCGTGTGTTTTGTGTGTCTCTGTTTAGATAAAAAAAATAACGATTAAAAAATAAAACGAAACGAAACCGGATCTCCTTTCTCAGCAATAATCCATTTATTTGTAGTCTTTTTCTTTTCCCTTTTCATTTGAAAATCTCTTTTCTATTCTTTCTTCTTCTCCGATTTTCAAAGAACAGAAAAGTCTCCGGCACTCGTATTTCTCGTCTCGTGTTTCTCATCTCGCGGCTTGCTCCAGACAGTAGGCGTTATCATGCGATATCACCTCGGTGCCAGTCAGACTGCAAAGAGAGATAATTCAGTATAAAAACGCGCACTTGCTAAAGGTGTTGTATGACGCGATAGCGGCCCAACTCCCCCGCGGAACCCGCGTTCAAGGGGTCCCAGACGCAGTGCCTTGTTACGACCAACCGGTCATTGATCAACCTAACTTGCCGGCCTCTCTGGTTACCCCTTTGTGTGGCCTTCGCTATGTAAACACTGTACAGTGCTGCCTTGTGTTTCCTGGCAATGACCAGGAACGCTTTGATGGAATAG
The DNA here is from genome assembly GCF_053919585.1 of Euprymna scolopes. Taxonomy (NCBI): domain Eukaryota; kingdom Metazoa; phylum Mollusca; class Cephalopoda; order Sepiida; family Sepiolidae; genus Euprymna; species Euprymna scolopes. The sequence continues at coordinate 37,058,372 of NC_136486.1, read as the reverse complement.
ATTTTTCAGCAGTTAGACCAAGCTGACGCCATTTCGAGTTCTGGGCCGTCTTTGATTAGAAACAAAAAAAAATGGACATTGTTTTTGTTGTCGGTATAAAGGATAGAGTGTGTTCGTATGGGATATCATATTGGGCTTGCGTTTCTAGTGTTGATGTCTATATTACGTGTCAGTTATCTTCTGAAGTCAGTGTGGTTTATTTCAAGAATTGCTTATTTTGATGTACACCTATTAGTTAAGCTGGTGTGGGGCGGAGAAATGAAAATATTACTAGTAGGACCTGGCGGAAATTCCACGGTACTTTCTATATCATTCAGTATAATAATATTCCTTCTGAAATAAATGCCTTTCTGGGCGAATCTTATTGTTACATATCATGAACCCTACGCCAGTAAGTAGCGATTAAGCTAACTGATGTGAATTTTGTCAAGGGTCACTTTTAATGCATTTCAGAATCGTTCATAGGGAACATGAATTGAAACAGATACATTGATGGCATTGCCAAAGCTGCTGCAAAGAAGTGCGCTCACTCTACCGTGTTAGAAATTTACTTACGCCTGAGAGTATATTGTACCTCTACATATGAACGAGACCACGGTCACCGAGATATAGAAGGCCTGTTAACTGAAAAATGCATGCAGACAATGTAGGTAAAATTTGTCGAATTGTTACTGTCAGTACTATATGACAGCATTTTTAAAAAGAGCATAAATACATGTTAAAAAAAAAAGAAAAAAAGGAACCCATATCGATTAATAATGAAACTGAACTTTATTCAATATAAAATCTAAATATTATCTATGTAAAATTACGTAATTTTAAAGCAATATACAATCTAATACTGATCAAACTGAATTATGAATTTTGGGAACAAACAATTAAAGAAACATTAAAAAACAATTCTTGGCCTTGTGGACAAGATCACAGTGTAGTAGTATCAGTTCTGACGCTACAATTCAACTTTTCTGTCACCGGCCGGTGTAGGAGAAATCGTTCATGACTGAGACAATTTTTATTTTTGTTTCTATCCAGATTGCCCCTTATTGGGGAGCTGGATTTCCCCCACAAGATCATATGTTGATAGATTTAAATAGCTATTACTTTAAATACAGAAATTAAATTTGAAGTTTAAGTTTTCTGTTCTTCTATGTTCATTTTTTTCCCCATGTTTTTCATCAAAATGTGTAACGTATTTTCATTATTTACATGGTTAGAAATCCTGTACACCGCTATAGTCTTCATTTTCATATCAGTGCAGAATACATGAATACGGAAATGAGGTTCACTAAAAGATAATCATACTTAAATATGAACATTGGTTTAAAACTTAGAAAATATAGTAAACATCTACAATATTAAATCAGGGTGATGGTGAATTTGGGAGGGGACATTATTATTATTATTTCACTCACTAGGACTTGCCTCACATCCCATCATCAGTGATCACGCACTGGCAGTAACATGTGGTATTCGCTAAAGATCGCGTGACAACAAGTCTCCCTAGATTTCCAATATTCTTCACCTCTTGACCACTCGTGCAGATGATTGCACGTTATCGCAAGAGCCGTTTTCCATTGGTTACTCGTTGGCATCGGTCATTGGTGTTTCCTAGGGTTTGGGTGATAAAATGCCTCCCCAATACCAGATTTGAACTGCCCACTTCCAGTGGAGGTCTGGTTAGTTCTCTCCCACCACGAACTTTCCATCCTCCCTGACCCTTCACAACTAGTTGGTGTGGCGCCAGTCGATGTCATCTACAACTTTTTTTTGCACTTCGCGGGGAATGTGGACCCTGCGTAAAGGGGGTTTCATTTAATGGATGCTCCCTGAGGGCTTCTTTCACTTTCTTCGTATATATCTCGTACTCTTTTTTTTTTGTAATCAAGCATGTATTTTATTTTTGATAATAAAAAAAGTTTTTTAATAAAATTTGATTCATACTTTTATTTCGTGCTTGTTTTTATTTTATTTTAATTTTGTTTTAATTTATTTTTATTATATTATTTTTTCGACATTAATATTTTTATTTTTTGTTACATTTATTTTTTCATACATATTCAAATGATGCTTTGGCCTTTTTTTGTTGCCCTAAATAGTGCCTTCAAAAAAAGTTTCCATGATTAAATAAACCAATGACAACCTTTGTATATACGCTTTTTAGGGAGCAACCATTAAATTAAAACCCGTTTACGCAGGGCCCACATTCCCCTAAAGTACCTTTTTATTATTGTAGTAGTAGTAGTAGTAGTAATAATAATAATAATAATAATAATAATAATAATAATAATAATAATAATGGTGCTTGTGCAGTGTACGCACGGTGCTATATTTTAGATAGAATTTTGAAGTTAAATCAAATTTTTATAGTATTTTTTTCATTAAATTGTTAAAGGAAAGTGTAGAATAGTTAGAAAGCACCCCTGTTAAGAATAGCTTTCTAAATAATGTTATTTCAGCACGGTGCGTACAACATTTATTTATAAGATAAAACACAGAAAAATATGTTAACTAAAATTTAATGTACTCTTTATTTTTAGTTTATATTAAAACTTTAATTAAAACTGATTAATTAATTAATTTTTCAGATGAATTTGCGTTCATATGTCTCTGGAGAGAACAGAGAATTTCCTATTTCATTACCCATTTCAGTCATGTCAATTATTTACAGATAAAATGTTATAAAACAGACAAAACCATTTAAGTTTTAAATATATTTCAAAGAAATATAATATGCCCGGTGCTAAAATATTGAATTCATTTTAGTTAAAAAAAAACACACCCTAAAATAAAAATAAAAAAACAAACAAAAAAAAAAAACTGTCGTGAAAAATGTTTCTAAATTTAAAATATTTGGAAATATTCAATGACAGTTTTTATTTATTATTAAGAGAACGAACTGGAAAATATTCTCATATAAAAATTGTTTGTTTTACAGTTTAAAAATATAAATAAAATGAAATATTCGACTTCCTTCAATAGAAAAAAAGTTCCTTCGATAGAAATAAAACATATTCACTGACCGTTATATTTTGTTGGATTAAAATTATTCCAATGTGCAATTATGATAATTGTAATAATAATCTAAATGGAGAATTGTTTTTTTCTCTTTAGGAGAATAAAAAAATATAATTACAACAGCTAAAATATAAGGCAATAAAAATATTTTTATGGCCACGTGGTGGGATACCGGAAATTTTAGGCACCTTCCGGCCGTTGCCTACATGTTGATCTGGTAATGACGTCACGTTGTCATGTTCATAGGCCTGCTCTCTCGGTAGCCGTGACGAGGCACGGTCAATAATTTAGAATAATATAATTCAATAAGTCAGGGGAAAAGAAAGCGGGATCTCGTGGAAATTCCATGTTACATTCTGCATTGATGGAACGAAGACTAATACATCCGGGCTCCTCTATAGGAGATTATAATTATCTAGTATAAATCATAAATACGTAAGGGTGTAGCAGTTCGTGGGAGACGTTGAAAGATACGCTGAAAACTTAAAGCGTAAGCATTTTACCCTCTACAACTATGAATAACCGTTCATTAAAAAGACTCACCAGATTATATTAGTCGAAAGCCACTCAACTACTTCAAATAAATGTATCCCTTTTGCAGGAGATATCATACGCCAATCTGTATAATAATTATCCTTACATAATAAATGTCTTCATGGCCTATCGTCTTATGAAAAAACCCCTCTTTTTCTGTAAAAATAATTGCCATTGTCAGCTTAATATTTTTGAAATGAAGAACCCGCAGATGTATCTTTATTATTTATTTATTTATTTAAATTGTTATTTTAAAATGACTCTATTTAAAATTATACGGTTTTAATATATATATATATATACACACACACACGCACACACACACACACACACACACACACACATATATATATATATATATATATATATATATATATATATATATATATCACACATGATTCGATTTTGGAATAATTCATCTTAAAATGGATGAATTCAGTTTTTATTTTATTTTAATCTCCATAAACTTAAAAACACAAGCCGAACACCATCGATATTTCAATTTTATCTTCTACTTTAATCTAAAATTTTATTAAACGTTTAAAACATCCGCTCTTCCTCTCTCTCTCACACACACACACACACACACACACATATATATATATATATATATATATATATATATATATATATATATATATATATATATATATTGGGTTGGTGCAAAAATGATGTCGTTTTTTTTACGTATATATGGATCTGATAAAAAACGACATTATTTTTGCACCAACCTAATATACTTTTAATTATGACTAGCCTGAGTGCCCAGCGTTGCCACGGTGTTTGGAGGTGTGTGTTGAGCAAAAAAAAAAAAAAAAAGGATGTAGTAGGCAGGCAGGCTCGAACCCGTGACGTAAAAGCGGAAAAGTAAGTGAAAGAGAATCTGACGTCTTACCCCTACTCCATAATGCGACAAGAAGTTCGGAATGTTGAAATTAGTAAAACCATTCCAACCGTTACGATGACTTATAAAAATGGGGACGCAAAAAAAAAAAAATAATAATAAATAACTAAATAAGATAAAATAAATAAAATAAAAACCGACCCTCCTTGTAGAAAACTGTCCAGTTGAGGGTGAAGAGACTAAGTTTTTTTTTTTAAAACGTAACCTTATCCTAACCCTGATCTAAATCGGTTTTGCATTCATACATTTTAGTATCATCTGCTTTTTAATTTTTCTGTGGCTTTAAAATTTCGTATCGTTTATCGATTTCAAGAAACATGTAACCGTGCTTTTTTATTCGTATCGTCTACCCCCTACTCGAGAATGACTTGGAAATCTCTGTCAAGACTCGGGACTGACTCTGTAAGTACAAAAATCTACTCGATATCTATTCATTAAAAACGATTTATGAAATTAAAACCATATACTGATTGGATATATTGTGGTTATTTTTTTTTACAAGAGAGTCACCACTTATCAAGACCCGGAGGCCACTCGTACATAAGGTTTAATAATTGTAAGGTCATCAGTGAGACAACAGTGTAATGATTAGTCGTGGTGGAAATTGGGTAGAATTTGATTATTTAAGGAGACGACTCAATAAAAAAACTTGTTTACATTGAATTTGAAGTCGACCACGTTGTAGTCAGTTAGAAAGTAGGCCCGCAATACAGATTTCAACAGGTGGGTAATTCTAGGAAAGAAACTTTGCCCATAGAATTTGTGTTTAGATTTCACACCAGAATACTCTTATAAATACACATGAAATTGCAATGTGGTTATTTTATTATCAAGAAATCGTTTAAAATCTTTATTGTGCTTCGGCATTAAAAGAAGGCTTACTTAGACATCAAACAGACATACACAACAAAGCTGTTTCTTCTACCATCGCAGTTGCTTTGTAATGAGGACTACGAATAAGAAATCTGCAAGCACCGAGTCTTTCTGTCGTTGAATCCGGCGATTCGAAACGCAAGACACTTTCAAATGTACTCCTATAAACCTTTTTCTTTCTTATAATCACCCATCGCCAGAGCCACACAATTCTCAGCAGGCCTAGGGACCTAAATTCAAAGACATATCCCGCATAACTTTCGAATATTTACGTGATTTATGGAAAACGCGAGTTCAAACCTAACCTTGCACAGGTAAATTATTACTCTTTCTACTCCTCCTCCTCCTCCTCCTCCTCCTCCTCCTACTACTACTACTACGATTGTATTTGTTAGTATATTTTATGTGTTTGTGATAATATAGCCATTCCATTGTAAGTTTTATCTGTAACATATTGATAAAGACATTTTTGTGCTGAAGATAGTATTATGGAAATAATACTAGAAACATATGTACGGGGTGGTACGATAAAATTGTCGCCCAGGATAAGACGACATGATTCCATTTCCATGTGATGAAAACCGGGTTTCTTTTTTTTTTTTTTGCAGACCATCTACTAGTTGGCGATTTGTGTACAATCCCAAGAGCGATAGGAACCTTCTATCATGTCTGAAAGGGACACAATGTTCAACGAGCGAGATCGTATGTGCACCGCTATACAACTCATGCTCTCTACCGATCCAAGTTATGAAAACAGGACCCTTGCCAGCACCCTCAAAATGCATCGCTGGATTGCCACGCATAACAGGAATGTGCCCAGGGTAATGAAAACAAAGTTCCCGGCCAGGGTTATGGTCTTTGGTGTGGTTTCAAGTGAGGGCCACATTATACCACCTTCACGAAGTCGGCTTGAAAGTCAAAGCCAAAACTTATGTGGATGTGCTGAAACGTGTGGTGATCCCCTGGTGCAATCAGGTGGCCGCTGTCAGACCCTGAGTGTGGCAGCAGGACACGGCGCCGGTCCGCAAGTCCAAAGAAACTTAAGTTTAGATTTAGAAGGAGTGCGACGACTTTGCACCCTTTTCTCATTAGCCCCTTTTCTCCCCCCCCCCCATCTTAATCCGCTGGACGGCTTCGTTTGGTCATACATCGAGAACATAACCAACATGACTTCCCGCAATCCCAAAGCAAGTCTGATCGTCGCCATCTACCGAGTATTCACCAAGCTACTGCCGGCGCTTGTGGAAAAGGCGTATAGGGGCTTTGACTGAAGCGTTAAGGCAGCTACATTGAACGATGAACTCTATTACATAATCAAGTTACCTGAAATGATTTTCTCAATAAAAGTTTTAAAATAAAGTTGTATTGGTGTTTTCTTTGGGGCGAAACTATATATATAGGGTATTCGAACCCACACAAACTTTATATTTAGATTTTAACCGGAGAAAATCGGTGGAAATGTGTGAAAATTTACAAAAAAATGGAACTTGCTAGGAAGGTCGAAGGACAACATTATGAATATGCATGCGTAACGTAAGAGCTATTAGTTCATGTTTTAATTTTTAGTCTTGCAGCCTTTCATAGTTTTCTGACCTGCAATCGGCAGTAATTATAATTTCCTACACTGACGATTGCGTGATCTTGAAACACTGTAAGTAAAATCTATACTCCTATAATTCAGTAATTAATATTTCCCTACAAAACATTATATATGATAATTCTATAAGTATGCTAGCAGGTCGCCCGACATTTCCCAGTTGTAAAATACGCTTAAATATCATATTTTGATTCATGCAGATTTTGTATTTATTATCGTATTATATTAGTATTAGTCCTAATATATAATAATGAATTAAAAAGTTAAAATAAAAATAACTCGTGCGCCACCACAGAAATTCGAAACCAAAACATTTAGCTTACGATTTATTTGAGTTATAAAGAAATGTTTGCTGCAAGACGAACAATTAAAACGTGAACTAATAGCTATTACGTTACGCATGCATATTCATAATGCTGTCCTTCGACCTGCCTGGCAAATTCCATTTTTTTAATTTTCACACATTTGCACCGATTTTCCCCGGTCCAAACCCAAATGTAAAGTTCGCATTGGTTCGAATACCCTATATATTAAGTTTCATGTTTGTAGACCAAAAACTAACAGAGGAGTTTGGTAGGCAACATTTTTAAACAAATATATATATATACGTATACATAAATATATATAGAAAGAGTTTCTGTTAGCTATAACCCTTTTACACAAATATTACACAAGTATAAATCATGTAGAATATCTGCATGAATATAATTACACTTAATAGTTAACTAAAGATGATCATACCATCAGAATACTGAAAAAAAAACTAATAGGGAATTAATTAAAATGAATGTTTAAAAGAATATGCAAATTTGCTAGATCTTTTGCAGATGAATGCAATTCAAAGACCCATATATAACAAAGTTGTATTTTCTTTTTAAGTAAATAGACAAAGGGGTTTTAAATATGAATAATAATACACACACACAAAAATGTGCATAGGAATATATATATATATATATATATATATATATATATAAATTATTTTTTGTTTATATTAATAATTCATTAAGAAAATACACACACACATATATATACGTTTTATTTTTATTATTATAATAAAAAATAAAAAAATAAAACGCATATTTGCTCTACAACATTTCTACTATATATATATATATATATATATATATATATATATATATATATATATATATATATATATACTAACAGAGAGGTCCGACGTTACCCGGGATTGAATGAGGATTAACAAATATTCCACCTTCCCATATTTTATAATGAACGAAATTGGTTAAATCGGTGAAACCCCCATTTCTTAAAAATCAAATCGTTTGATTGTCTGCTTTAGTTAGACTTCACTTGCAGTGCACCGGAAGGAAGCTTCACCTGTTTCCCGCAGTGACATAGTCCACAATACGTTGTAGTCTGCAATGCACTGTGCAGAATCCACTGTTGATTTTATAAAATTATCTGTAAATAAAGACTTTACTTCAAGGTCAAAACAAAAAAAAGTCAAATATTATTGTTTCAATTGTGTGCTAAACAATAACATTCATTTCGAAAGCGCCCCTGTCTTATCAAAGAACCAACTGTTGATTTCATGAAATTATTTTTGCATAATCACTTTAATTAAAGTTAAACGTATGAAACTCAAGAATTAATGTTCATTGTGCTCTAAAAAGAAACATTCACTTCAAACGTTTACCTGTTTTATAAAAGAATCTACACTTGATTTTATAGGCTGGATCTTTCTGCTTATGCGGTGATAATACTTCGCAAAAGCACTTGTGATGTTAGCTTGTATGAAAGCGGTAACTTTCGTCAAAATCCGCCTTCTTTCAATTAATCGGAATTTTTCGATTATCAATTTTCCATACTTACCGGAGGCATTCCGATGCAAAACCTATGTAAGGACACTCCCAGACACATTAAGTACCTTCGGGTGAAATAAAAAAATCCGCCCTGACATTTCAGAGTCCATAGGGATCGAACTCACACACATACACACGTTCCTTTAATATTATAGTATATATACATACGTATGATGAGAATAATGGAAATAGTATTCCGACAAATTAGAGAAATAAAAAAGGAACAAAGCAAGTTATGTGTTCATTAACGTTTCGTCTTCATTGCGAGACTTATATATATATATATATATATATATATACTAACAGAGAGGTCCGACGTTACCCGGGATTGAATGAGGATTAACAAATATTCCACCTTCCCATATTTTATAATGAACGAAATTGGTTAAATCGGTGAAACCCCCATTTCTTAAAAATCAAATCGTTTGATTGTCTGCTTTAGTTAGACTTCACTTGCAGTGCACCGGAAGGAAGCTTCACCTGTTTCCCGCAGTGACATAGTCCACAATACGTTGTAGTCTGCAATGCACTGTGCAGAATCCACTGTTGATTTTATAAAATTATCTGTAAATAAAGACTTTACTTCAAGGTCAAAACAAAAAAAAGTCAAATATTATTGTTTCAATTGTGTGCTAAACAATAACATTCATTTCGAAAGCGCCCCTGTCTTATCAAAGAACCAACTGTTGATTTCATGAAATTATTTTTGCATAATCACTTTAATTAAAGTTAAACGTATGAAACTCAAGAATTAATGTTCATTGTGCTCTAAAAAGAAACATTCACTTCAAACGTTTACCTGTTTTATAAAAGAATCTACACTTGATTTTATAGGCTGGATCTTTCTGCTTATGCGGTGATAATACTTCGCAAAAGCACTTGTGATGTTAGCTTGTATGAAAGCGGTAACTTTCGTCAAAATCCGCCTTCTTTCAATTAATCGGAATTTTTCGATTATCAATTTTCCATACTTACCGGAGGCATTCCGATGCAAAACCTATGTAAGGACACTCCCAGACACATTAAGTACCTTCGGGTGAAATAAAAAAATCCGCCCTGACATTTCAGAGTCCATAGGGATCGAACTCACACACATACACACGTTCCTTTAATATTATAGTATATATACATACGTATGATGAGAATAATGGAAATAGTATTCCGACAAATTAGAGAAATAAAAAAGGAACAAAGCAAGTTATGTGTTCATTAACGTTTCGTCTTCATTGCGAGACTTATATATATATATATATATATATATATACTAACAGAGAGGTCCGACGTTACCCGGGATTGAATGAGGATTAACAAATATTCCACCTTCCCATATTTTATAATGAACGAAATTGGTTAAATCGGTGAAACCCCCATTTCTTAAAAATCAAATCGTTTGATTGTCTGCTTTAGTTAGACTTCACTTGCAGTGCACCGGAAGGAAGCTTCACCTGTTTCCCGCAGTGACATAGTCCACAATACGTTGTAGTCTGCAATGCACTGTGCAGAATCCACTGTTGATTTTATAAAATTATCTGTAAATAAAGACTTTACTTCAAGGTCAAAACAAAAAAAAGTCAAATATTATTGTTTCAATTGTGTGCTAAACAATAACATTCATTTCGAAAGCGCCCCTGTCTTATCAAAGAACCAACTGTTGATTTCATGAAATTATTTTTGCATAATCACTTTAATTAAAGTTAAACGTATGAAACTCAAGAATTAATGTTCATTGTGCTCTAAAAAGAAACATTCACTTCAAACGTTTACCTGTTTTATAAAAGAATCTACACTTGATTTTATAGGCTGGATCTTTCTGCTTATGCGGTGATAATACTTCGCAAAAGCACTTGTGATGTTAGCTTGTATGAAAGCGGTAACTTTCGTCAAAATCCGCCTTCTTTCAATTAATCGGAATTTTTCGATTATCAATTTTCCATACTTACCGGAGGCATTCCGATGCAAAACCTATGTAAGGACACTCCCAGACACATTAAGTACCTTCGGGTGAAATAAAAAAATCCGCCCTGACATTTCAGAGTCCATAGGGATCGAACTCACACACATACACACGTTCCTTTAATATTATAGTATATATACATACGTATGATGAGAATAATGGAAATAGTATTCCGACAAATTAGAGAAATAAAAAAGGAACAAAGCAAGTTATGTGTTCATTAACGTTTCGTCTTCATTGCGAGACTTCCTCTGGATGAATGAAATTAAGAAAAACAAAAAAAAAGTACAAATATTTGAAAATCTATTCTACGCTTTATTTTTTATTACCGTTTTTTTTTCTGTTCAGTTACATTTTTGTTTCAGCTGCACGACCGTTTTTTGGCCGTTTTGTAGCCTCCTCAGACTTTAAATAAACGGACTTTTCTGTAAAGTCTGAGGAGGCTACATAACGGCCAAAAAACGGTCGTGTAGCTGAAACAAAAATGTAACTGAACAGAAAAAAACGGTAATAAAAATAAAACGCATATAATATATATATACATATATATATATATATATATATATATATATATATATATATATATATATATATACAGACACACATGTAACTAAACGATTTTCTTTGACGATCTCAGACAAGGTGATCTCGCTTCATCACATAGGAATCTTATCGAAGATTCTCATCGACAGTCCTCCGAATTGTGGCTTCGGAGACACCGAAATCTTTCGCAACATTTTTTACACGATTTTTATTAGTCTAAAATAAATGGAAATATTTGGATTTGGAACCTGCTTTTATACATTAAGTGAGTCATTTTTTTATCGAAATTATTAGTAACATAACGAAAAAAGTGATAAACTTCGCTTTTAGGCCGAGATATCATTTTCAATATTTTCAACAAAAATTTCAAGAAACACGCCGTAAATAAAATAACGCATTAGAGGTCAAAACGAATATGAAACGATATACCTTTTGATGCACCGTTGTATGCAAACATATGTAGCTTGGGGACGTTCACTTAAATTAAAATCTTCTCACAAGGCGTCATCGTAAAAAAATACGAAACTATCAACTTTAAATTGCAATGTAATACTTTATTTTGTTAAGCACCGCCCTGAAAGCCGGATTTAAATTTAAAGAATAAAAAAACAGGAATGTTAACGCGTATTAAACTGAAATCTTATTGCATATAATTTACTGTTTCATCTGTCATTGGAAATAAATGACGTAGACACATTTTTGCTTTCGATTGCTTTTTTTTTTTTCATTATGTTCTTTGTAGTCATATTTTAATGAAATAACTCCTCGTACTGGAATAAACATATAATAACATTTGTACTAACTGTCCATACTCGGTAATGCCTGGTAGTGTTTTTGTTATCGTTCAATTGTAGTATAGAGTTGTTCAAATAGCTCACCTATTTCCCCAAAAGTAAATGAAGGCGTAATGGTTGCTAGTTATGAAAACATCGAATACAAATTACTATTAAAGTATCTTATTTCGCAAAAACAATTGTATGCATTACACAATTATAAAAAACATTTATTAATTAACATTTTCACGGTGTTTATAGTATTATAAGCTGCAAAAAATATTTCTCATATGTTATATCTCCCTTTTTTTTGGAAATAGAACACGATTATGAATATCTCCAGTATCAAATAATTTTAATACACTGTGAAATTTACTTTATGCAGGCAAACAAAAAAAAGGGGGAGATATAACATATGAGAAATATCTGAAATCAAGCCCTCCCCCAGCTTGCTGTTTTTTCAGATCATTTGAAATCGTAGCAGCAAGTTTTAGTTTCCCCTCTATCAAGGCCCGAGGTATTTATGCAAAGCTAGGAAAACAAATGCGAAACTAGGAAAGCGAATGACTATGATTAAAACATTTTATCGCTGTAAAAAGTGCCAAAATAGGCTCTAGATGATGATCCCCTTAATATGCTACCTTAAAAGCAAATATCACATAGCCCACTACACAAGTTAGATCATTACCTTTCTAACGAGCCTTCATTTGTTAAATTCTGAGTAGTAGTCACTGAGATTTGGAACTTATAAAATTGTCAAAAAGGATGGTGTGTGTATATATATATATATATATATATATATATATATATATATATATATATATATATATATATATACTCCTAAAAATCTTTTTTTTTGTATTGATATTCATATTAAACCTCTTTTCTTCTATTTAGTTAAAAAGAAAATACAACTTGGTTATTTATGGGTTGTGGAATTGCATTCATGTGCAAAAGATCTAGCTAATTTGCATATTCTTTTAAACATTCATTTTAATTAATTATCATTATTATTTTTCGGTTTTCTTATAGGATGACCATTTTCAGGTAACTATGACGTGTAATTTTATTCATGCAGATATTCTACATGATTTATACTTGCATAATATTTGCGTAAAATCATTATAGTAAACACAAACGTCTTTCTATATATATATATATATATATATATATATATATATATATATATATATATATATGTATTCGTATATATATTTGTTTAAAAAATATTGCCTACCAAACCCCTCTGTAAGTTTTTGGTCCACGGACATGAAACTTAATACGAACCCATGCAAAACTTTATATTTGGGGTTTAGCCGGGAAAAATCGGTGCATAGCTGTGAAAATTAAAGAAATAAAATTTCCCAGGTGAAGGTCGAACGACGACATTACGAATAAGAATGTGTAACATGATAGCCATTATTTCATTTTTTAATTTTTAGCATCGCAGCATGTCTTTATAACTCAAGCATTATCGTACAAGGAAAAATAAATCGAAAGCTTAACGTTTTGGTTTTGGTTCACGGCGGTAGCGCACAAGTCATTTTTTTATTTTTTTTATTTTAAATCATTTCTATATATTGAGTCAAATATAATATGATTATAAATACGAAATTTACATTAATCAAAATATTATATTTAAGCGTATTTTAACCGGGCAATGCCGAGCGACCTGCTAGCACACACACACACATACACACACACACACACACACACACACACACACACACACACACACACACACACACACACACACACACACACACATCTCTCTCTCTCTCTCTCTCTCTCTATATATATATATATATATATATATATATATATATATAGATAGATAGATAGATAGATAGATACTTGTTGCCAAACGGAAATACTCATATCTTTGATTCTGTGAGACGAAACTACGTACAAATTTCATACCAATAAAATATGCCAAAATTTGCCTACATTTGTATATACAGTGTCCTAGCGGTCTAGCTTTAGTTTTCCCGCTTTGGGATGAATTTTGGTTATTTTTTTTTTGCTTAGTTGTCTCCCCTGTGACCTTTGTAGGTCACTAATATATATATATATATATATATATATATATATATATATATATATATATATATATATATATATATATAGTTATCAGCATACAGCCCTGTTTCGTTGTATTACAACTCATCAGTGCCGCTAGACTAGCAACTTCCCCCCTCTCTCTCTCTCTTTATATATATATATATATATATATATATATACATATATATATACATATACATATATATATATACATATATATATACATATACATATATATATATATATACATATACATATACATATATATATATATATTTCCACAAACCTCTGGCGTTAATGGAGTAAATGCTAAATTTTTTTGCTATGGTTTCAAATGGTCTGAAATAACAGCAAGGGAAGACTTGATTCCAAATAGTTCTCATATGTTATATCTCCCCTCTTTTGGGAATAGGGTATGATTACGAATATCTCCAGTATCAAATAATTTTTATACACTGTGAAATTTACTTTATGCATGCAAACAAAAGAATGTGTGTGTGTGTGTGTAATTACTGTAAACTGAAGGTTAGTGATTTCTAGCTAGCATAAAATAATTGATTTTTATTGATTTGAATGTCCTCATAAATATTAAAAAAAAAACAGAACTTGAGTACAATATGGAACACGTAGGAAGAGGAAACATGAAATATTCAAAAGAAAAAGAACTCTATTTCTCCTTTACCATTTTATTTATGTATTTTTTAGAGATTAGTGTCGTTTGCTTGTATTAAAATTTTTTTTTTTTACATGGGGGTCACCACTTATGAAGGCCCAGAGTCTACTCGAGGATAAAGGTTAATGGGTATAAATTTGTCATTGTGATTTTATGGGAATTTTATAACTTGGAGTTCTTAATTCAATTTGATAAGAATTTGTTTACGTTGGACTTCAAGACAATCAGATTGTAGTCAGCTGGAAAGCAGGCAAACGGAATGGAGTTCCACAGGCGAGCAGTTCTAAGAAAGAAGCCTTGTTCATGGAATCTACGTTTAGGTGTAGACACAGATAAAGAGTGTGGGAAATTGTTGATAGTGGTTCTGGCTAGACAAGTGTTTTCCGTGAAAGTCTGGGGAGGATGGGGGGACCATTGATTGAAGCTCAGCGAAATTAGGAAATGAATGAGAAAAATAATTAAATGAAATACTTTGAATAAGTGTTGGTGAGTTTCTTTTATTTGTTAGAAAAATTGAGTAAAAACGAAGTTTTAATATTAAAATCGGTGCAAAAGGTTTTGCCGGTTATAAAAACCGGCAAAACCTTTTGCACCGATTTTAGAATTTAAACAATTGTAATTCATTTGACGCATATTTTTATTACTTGAGCTAGAATATTTTCATCACCCTTTTGACTCTTGAGTATACATCTGGCACAGTTAGACACAGTTAATCAACTAAGAACCACAACACTGTATATAGAAATATAAATATGCTAGTATATATATATATATATATATATATATATATATATATATATATATATATATATACATGTATGTATGTATATATATACATGCACACACATACATATATATACACACACACATATATATATATACATATATATATATTTATATTTATATTATTCCGAATTTTACAGGGTTTATATAATTGAAAATTCGGTAATCGTTTATATACCAATAAGTCTTAAGTCAAAATGAGATGACTTAAACTGTAAGCTAAAAAAAATTATCATATTTCATAATTGAGCATTCATATATTGTTTTAACAAAATCAAGACATCAAAGAATGGATTGATAGCAACAAATAGTGTATTTCATCGTTAGTTACAATTTTTTCAAGTCTATTCGGACAAATTTCAACCATTGTCGTTTGAAAATTTTCACAGGAACAGCCTTTCGTCAGACTTATTGAATAAAAACACTTTAACAATGAACAGTATCAAGTCCATTTTCCTTATGTGGAAAACATGGGAATATATATATATATATATATATATATATATATATATATATATATATATATATATATATATATATATATATATATATAAAGATTTTTATGGGTACATAATGTTATAATACTTTTAAAGAACACCGAACGTAGTGCCATAATTAATTCCTGAGGTTTTTTTTTATAGTTTAACTAGAAAAGCCATATATATATATATATATATATATATATATATATATATATATATATATATATATATATATATATATATATAACTACTTCATTTATTCACATAAATTTAATATACGAAAGTATAGATTTATGTGTAAACTTTAAGTATTTACTTCAAAAGTGCTCAATACGTAGGTAGAGCTAGTTAGTAATTTATAAAATATATATGGCGATTAAGCTACACTGAATATTCAGCGCATAAGCCTGACGAATCCTATAGTGGATGAAACGCCGAATATTCAGTGTAGCTTAATCGCCATATATATTTTATAAATTACTATATATATATATATATATATATATATATATATATATATATATATATATATTAAAGAACACCGAACGTAGTGCCATAATTAATTAGTGAGGGCTTTTATCTTTGTAGTTTAAAATGACCAACACTACCTCGACAGCAGACGTAGATGTGGACCTTAGAACAGAGAGGGTCGATAGTGTCACAAATACACAATCAGAGTGCAACTGATATTTGAAGAATGTGTTTTGAATTATTTATTTTCTTAATCATTATTAACCGATGCGTGCACTCTCAGCAGCCGCCAATATGAGAGACAACGACACGGCAGAAGAAAGGGGGAAAGAGAAGAATACAATAGGAAAAAAAAAACGTTTGGAGTGGCGGTTGTCGAATGGGTAAACGCGTGGTTACACATCTATATACTATTTGATCTGGACAAATTCTATGCGAAAAAAAAAATGTCTTCAGAATTCCTTTAGAGTCCCGCTCGAGATCTTATAACACCCACAGTGTTAATCTACACGCACTAGACGATCGATTGGAAGGCAATTGCGGAAGTAATCACATTAGAAAATTTCGCATATGCTTAATGCATTTAAGCACAACTGGCTTAGTGTTGCTATCATTTGCAACGTTCATTTGCAACGTTTTTAAAATTTGTAAATAAATAACAAACGCCCACACACATACACAAGAATTAAAGCACGTAACATAAGACTGAGATTGAATAAATTTGTTCATGTAATCAACATATCAGTTTCGAACAAGGCCGCAACATATAATTTTTTTTATAAGAGAGTTACCACTTATCAAGGCCCGAAGGCTACTCGAGGATAAAGGTTAATGAATGTAAGGTGATAATGCAGTAATAGTTAATGGTGTAGATTTGGTAGAATTTGGATTATTTAAGTGGACGGATAAACATGAACTGGTTTACATTAAATTGAAAGCCACCATGTTGTAGGCGGGAAGCAGGCCAGAGGAAACGATGTTCCATAGACGAGCAGTTCTAGGAATGAACCTTTGTTCATGGAATCTGCATTTGGATTTAGAAATAGATAAAGTGAGTAAATTGCTTATAATAGTTGTAGCTAGTCGAATGATTTTTTTTATAAAAGTTTGGCAAAGGGGTTCATAAATTAGAGCTCTGACTGGCTATGAAAATATCGATAAATCTAATGTCTCTTCTGTTAGAAAGATGTTAAGGCGTAGAGGTTAGCCAGGTTATAATTTAACGAATTATGAAAATTATCATAATCTAGTATCTATGTTATTAAAAACAGAATTAAAAAATATATTAAAAAATTGGTGGGTAAAATTGAAAAAAAAAAGACAATATGTTAAACCGAATCGTCATTTAATGTGTCTTATAAACCATTTGGTCGCCAAATTCTGAAAAGGTCTGTTTACTAGAATTTTTAAAAGAAAGAAATGCACGAACTGAAAATCACATTTGGCTTAGGCACAAAGTAATTAATCAAAGAACAATAGACAATTGATAAAAAGAGGAGCAAATACGAAAAAAAAAAAACCAAAAAAATTCCAAGAAAATGCGTCTCGAACAACTTCCATAAAAACTTTGAATCTTCGATCTATAAAGGAATCTACTTCAGAAAATTCAGATATTTCTTCTTTTTTTACATGCCATACTGATGGTAATGCCTCGCGCGCCTTCAAGTGCTAAGAAAGATTTAAGTTTTAAATGTCTGATTCAATGTGAAGCAATAGTCCTTCCACTGTTGAAACAGCACTTTGATATTAGAAATATAAATCTAACAGTTTAAAAAAAAAAACAGAATAGTGTTGGATTTTATTTGAAAAAAAAAATGTATATTTAAGTTCTGAATTTTTTAAGATGAGGGCTGATTGTTTATATTGCTTGTATTGATTGGACTATTGTTTTCATATTGAGTGTTATTTGTGCAACGTTTTGGTAGGATTTGCCTTCGACCGTCCTCAGGCATGTTAGTTGTTGCTTGGAAACGTTGTACAAATAATAATCCGATCAATACAAGTTATATAAATATATTTATTAATGTTGCATTGAAATATTCGATACATAAAAGGGTCTTCTTCAGGAAAATTCAGATTACTTTCTTTCTTTTAGTACTATACTCATCGTAATACATCAACTGTCCTCTTATGTAGTTGAAGATCGAATTTTTTAACATCTCATTTAGTGTGAAGCATCGGTCGTGAAAAATTCACTTTGTAAAAACCACTGTGATATTAGAAATCTAAATTAAAAATGTAACGGTTTAAAAGTGCAGGATTTTTTCAAATAAATACATTTATTCTTTTTCAGGAAAATCCAGATAATATTTTTACTTACTTTTACGGGTCATACTTGTTGTAATGCCTTAAACTTCGTCCGATTTTTATGAAGATATAGGTTTTGAATGTTTGATTCAGTGTGAAACGTCGGTCATACGCCTGTATGTTAAAATAATCTAAAATTCACTGTTTAAAAAAAAAGCGCAGTAATATTTAAATTCAAAAACGAAAGGTTTGAAAGACCAATAGAATACAGTGTTTTTCAATATATATATATATATATATATATATATATATATATATATATATATATATATATATATATATAAACAAATGATTAATAAAACATGTTAAAAGACATCTTGAAAAAGAGTTAAAAACATATTAAATTTTAAAAAGGAAGCACAAGATAAGTGGATAGCCCTTAATCCGCGGAGTTTCGAAGAAATACTCTCCTTCTCATCAGAGGGCAGGAATTAGCAAAATGCGGGATCGGATTTTGCATGTAAAAGTATTCATATTATAAGCTCTATTTCCTTTTCGGTTTTATTGAGCTTTTAGATCTGGTTGAGATTACTTTACTTGCAAATATAAACTCTTTAATATTTATAATATATTTTAAGTTTACCATTTTGATTAACTTGGTAAACTTATTGTAAATAATTTTAAACGTCAAATTCGAGCGGATACATTATAACCGTAGTATATATATATATATATATATATATATATATATATATATATATATATATATATATATATATATATATATATATAAACTAAAATTAAAATATAGATATAGTGATAGTAAGCCTAATAACCCATATTATACTTTTCATTTATAACAAGATTTTGATTTTAGAAACTATTTAAAACTTAAGGCTAAAGATCATAAGGTTTTAAAACAAACTGCAATTCATGGAATCTTGTTTAATTTATATCAAGTGACTATGGATCAAATTCCATGCAAATCGTATACATTTCAATTTTAAATGAGAATTTGTTTTATACTCGAAAAAAAAAACTGACGTTTGGGGAATATTTAATATTCAATGTCATATATATATTGCTTAAATTTCACAAAAAAATCGGAGGAATCTTAATTTCACAAAGGGCTTCCACAATCATTTTACCCCCATTTAATTTGAAAATATATAAATAAATATAGCCCAGATTTGCACCTCTTACCCCAAACAGCTTTGTCCTCAAATCGGTTAATTAGTTAAGGAGTGAATTATGCGCGTACAAATATATAAAGATATATTAACGATACCTTACTTCGTATTGATAGAATTAACATAATAAAAAAAAACGAACTAGGAAGTTTCTCGAAAAAACGTGCGTGCGTTCACTGGTCCATAGAAGTGTCGTCTCTTGAGTCTACGTAGATGAAAGCGTTAAAACGCGCAGTTTCATACCAAACAGAAACAAGATACACTGTTCAAATGAAACCGAACCCAATCCTTGCGATGTGGGTGGTCTTCAGCAAGCTCTCTGTCCCAACCTCTCTCTCCCGCTCTTTAAAATTGCAGTAGAGGGTAATTTACCGACGACCCCCAAGGGTACCCGATATAAAATATATCCTGAAGCAACGTATTGCTACAAATCAACAGCTGAAACATTGAGCCGTTTTTACCAACACAGCTAGGTCAATAATTGAGCTATCATACTGCTAATTTTATTTAGATTATTAATTTAGCTATTTGATCATTAATATTATTTAGAGTGACAATTAAATTACCGTCATACGATTACTAATAAGTTTGATAGTTAATGGAATAACTCCTTATTAATACTTTTTTTTTTAGGTATAATTAGTCTACTTTTGTAACATAGCAAAAATTGGGGTATGTAAATGCATTCGAAATGACGTCACCGGGAAAGAAAAAATAGACCATAAAAAGAGAAAGAGAACGATCACTAGAAATACGTCGATAACGATCGCGATCACATGCAAGATGCGAATGACGATCACGCTTTGGGACGTCAATGCGGTAAAGAGAGAATGAGGAAATAAATGTTGTTGTTACAAAGAACAAGTGAGTTGAAGTTATTTCCTATTCTTTTTCTTCGTCTCGTTTGCGACTGAAACTAGACACAACGTGTGTTGGTTCTCGGACAACGTTACACGTTAAATTAATACTAATTAAAGTGACAGTTGACTTATAGTTATAATATTACTAAGTTGTGTTATAATTGAACTTATTTATCTCTGATACAATAGAGTGGTTACATTATTTAATGTAGTCGCTCCAAAACAAGGCAAGAAACCATTGATGTAAGAAGGTAAAACGTACGAAACATGATTATTGAAAAGACAGAAAATCCCTATCGACATTACTCTTGAAAGATACTGGAATAGGAAGATGTATTATAACGAAGTATCTAAACAGCGAATTGATGAAGACCACTAGACTAATGAGTCAAACGAGCTGGAACAAAGGAAGCAGAAAATGGTCTAAACAGTTCTGACACGTGTCATAAAAATATTTATAGAAGAGACTGAGACTAGCAATATAACGTCTGTTAGAGTGATGGTACGGAGAATAAAAATAATTAAATTATCTTCAGACAAGTTCTAGTTAGTGAGACGTGAACTACTCTTGCATTTTCTGGAAACTTTTCCTGATGGAAGGGGTCGACGTGACTTTAGATAACGTTCTGGATCAGTACAGAAGATTATTTTAATGTAATTGATTACCGAAGAGGACGGATTAACAAGTATTTGTTTGCATTAGATTTTAAGACGACCATATTGTAGCCAGTTGGTAAGTAGTGTTGTGGTATTTTGTTTAACCGATGAAACTTTCAAAGAGAGACGCTTTTTTCCGTGAAAGTTCTTTTAGTGTTTGGTAAAGAGAGAGAGAGAGAGAGAGAGAGAGGGAGAGAGAGAGAGAGAGAGAGGAAAATTCTTCGTTGTGATTGTAGCTAGGCGAGTTTTTGCTGTGAATGTTTTATAGGGAAGGATGCAGAGATTTGACTGAATCTACCACGAATATAACGATACAGTAGAAATAAGCTAGCAATATCCAATCTGTGTAAAAGTGATGTGGGCAAGAGAACCGATCATTTCCTACAAGTCGATTTTGTTCCTTTTGCAGGTAATAAATATTGTTCTGAGCGGCCCGTCTTTGTTTTTTTTTTTTTTTTTTTTTTTTTTTTTCTTGTGGTTACCATTTATCGAGGCCGGGAGACAGATCTAGGATAAGGATTAGGTATAAGGTAGAAGGCGAGAAGATTAGTCACGGTAGGTTGTATAGGACTCGATTATCTAAATAGGAATTTATTCACATTAAATATCATAGCAGCACTCCATCTTAAGGTTCGAAATAATCACATTGACACACAGGTTCTCGTTATATCAGCAAAGTTAAACGACGTTTAACCTGATCAGTACTAAAACGGATGACCGTTTAGGAATACAAGGTGCTGTATGTGCTCCACGCTTTCCATCGTTCTGAATTTATCCTTGGGATGAAGTAGTGCCAACTCAGGAGAGATGTAGTTGGATATTGCGCAACCCTTGCTTTACAACCTACCCACCCTTACAGAGGATAGCTATTGTTTCTAAAGACAACGGAGGCCATGAACGAATGATGACTCCATTTTAAGACATAGTTGGTTAGTCTTTCAGTCTTCTTAAACCATTACCCGCCAGCATCCCATTAATGGGACGCTCAAAGAAGTCGCCATTTTTCAATGGTTACTTGAAAGTAAAACACTTTGCTAGTCTAGTCGTTTTTATTCATGTCTATTCATTCCATAATCATTGATTGGCAAATTTTCCACAAAATTTATGCAGCATTCAGTTTGTTGCTTCACGAGGGAAGAGAGAACAAGAACAAAAAAAATATATCACACGCGGCAACATGGTCCCGAACAATTTTGTCCATGCGACTCGACACGATCCTATACAACTCCATCAATTCGAACCCGAACATCCCCGTTGATTCGATATGACATGATCCCGAACAACACCGTCGACTCAAATCCGAACACCTTCGACGATTTGACGTAATCTCTCAATACCATATGTTACAAGAGCATGACCTCTGGGACAAGATCATAGTGTAGTATCTGTTCTGGTGCTATACTCAAGTTTATTTGTCCTTAGTTGATAAATGGGGGAACCCTTCAATACTAAGGCAATTTTATTTTTGCATATTTCCAGAGTGCCCCTTTTTGGGGAGCTGATTTTTCCCACATTAAAAACGACTTTTGTCACATTTTGGTTTCGTGGGGAAGCGAATACCAACCTTAGGAGTTACTCGCCGAATGACTCTTATCGACTGTTTATTAATAGTCTTTGAACGAACTTAGACATTGGCATACAATTCTTGAGCGCTTCGGTGTATGCTCGTTGCATAATTATCATGTTTTATTTTTTTTTCAGACATTATTCTATAAAGTTATATTTTCTTATATATTTTCTGTTAGCGTTTGTGTACTCATATGTAGGAGTCTTATAAATGTTTTCAGTAATTGTAATAATATGTAATTATGAAATAAAGGATTTATTGTGTATACTTTCTATTATGTATAAACACCAAGCTAACACATTCTGCCAGCGTCCCATAAATGGGCGGTAATTTTTAGCTATTATAAATTTTCATAGAACTCTAACATCTTCAAAATAATCTCTTAAGGATCCATAGACCCTATTTTCATGACCCCCCTAAAAAAAACAACAAAAAACAACAAAAAAAAACATCTAAATGTTTTCCTTAATTCGGCCGCTAATGGATAAAGGGATTTACAGATATAGCATGTACCCCTAAATAGTCGTTGTTTAGTTTTTTTAATTACATATACCTTTTCGAGTTATTTAATGGCGAATCAAATAATTTTGAAACAAAGGGTTTTATGCTTCAAGTTGTTTATTCTTTCGAATATTTATTCATAGTGTTTGGTTTTAGTGTGTTGCAGAGAAAACATTGTTGTTTTTTTTTTGTTGCTTTGCAAAACATGATTGAGTTTTGCAACGGAAAGGGGGAAAACAATAACCCCAATGTTTGGTGCATTTAAGTCAGAAAGCCGACATCTTCAGACAGCATGGTCAGATAGCACACGTTGCAGGAAGTAAACGCCTCAACAACCAATGAAAGAGTTAGGGAACCGAACGGAACAAAGGACGCTTTATTCAGCTTGACATCGCCGCAGTTCAAGAAAGCTATCGGACTAACCCACTCTCGAAAATTCGGAAATAGAATCAGAAATTAGGTGCGGCCAACGCAATACATTGTCCAACAGATTAGATCCACATGCCATTGCTGTGAATTTAGTCCAAGTGAGGGCTCTTATGTCGTGCCAGATTAAGCCGGGCTTTGTAAATAACGATAATCATATGGCAAAGATATCAGATCCTCAAAGGTTTTAGTCATTAAAAACAAAACATTTCGTTTTTTTTTCTTTTAAAGAGAATGGAATGACCCGCTGGAGGCTTAGTATCAGATTATTATCACACTTAAGATTGTCATCAAATGAAAATAAATAAAATAAAGTATATTCTATACAACTGTTCTATTATCTTAGTGATGTTATACACACACCCACACTCATATATATATATATATATATATATATATATATATATATATATATATATATATATATATATATATATGTGTGAAATAAAATACGCTTCAAGTGCGCTTGAAAGACAAATCACAACGTAATATTAAGAAAATAAACAAATATTTTACTTGTTTGAAATTTATAACTCAATCCTCAGTATGTTGTTTTCTTTCATTTTTTCCTCTTACACCCTCGACACACACACGCACACACACACACGCACACACACACACACACACACACACACACATATATACAAAATTATCTACAAAAAATAACTGCATAAAGAGATTAAAATTTCTCGAAGCAATACTAAGTAAAAAAAAAATAAAGCCCAATTTCATTATATCGTATGAATTCAAAGATTTTATTGTTGCCATCATTTTTTCTGATATTTTACAAGTCAGAATTCTTTTTTATAGGAGGGACCACGTGAATGCTACCAACATCCTTAGCGGAAGTGATTACGTGGAACGAACCGGATTTGAACTGAGGACACCTAGGTAATTAGTCTGTGAGGTTAACCACTATATCACTACTCTACTATCTAATAGTTACAAAGTAGCATTTACTATAACAACTAACTTCTTCTTCTTCTTCTTCTTCTTCATCATCATCATCATCATCATCATCATCATCATCATCATCATCATTAACAAATAAAACAAATATGTTATTAATGCAAATAAATACCGTTTAATAACACTGTTAATATATTAACATATTTAACAATTAAAAATAATAATAATAATAATAATAATAATAATAATAATTACTAAATAAACCAATATATTATTAAAGCAAATACAAAATATTGACCAAATAACATTTAATAAAGGTGTTAACATACTAGACCTATTTAACAATTAACAGTTAAAAATAAAATAATAATGAAATAAAAACTAAATAAAATCAATACATAATTACAAGAAATAAATTACACTGTTTCCTTATCCTTCTTGTAGTATCTGTTCTTCAGATGCTGCACTTCTATTTCTTGTTCTCTTTCGGTAGAGGAGAAATCCTTCACGGCTGAGACAATTTTTATTTTTGTACCTTTTCTCAACGTTAAAAAACGACCCTGGTGTCTAACTCTGTCCCGTGGGGAGGCATAGTAAATAGGTACTCTAGTAGACAACTTACAAAAATTAAATTAAATTAAATGAACA
Source organism: Euprymna scolopes (assembly GCF_053919585.1). Taxonomy (NCBI): domain Eukaryota; kingdom Metazoa; phylum Mollusca; class Cephalopoda; order Sepiida; family Sepiolidae; genus Euprymna; species Euprymna scolopes. The sequence goes on along the minus strand of NC_136486.1, from coordinate 37,032,875 downwards.
AAGCCTTTTCTAAAAATATACTACTTCTGATGACGATAACGTGATTGAAATTGTTCTAGGATGATATGGCTGATACAAAATCACTCGGTGCCACAATATAAAATTTATATCTGAGACCAAGTTGAGAAAATCGGAAAAGTTAAAAAAAAAAAAGAAAATTCCTGTCGTATTCAACAAGGCACGCTAAGACAACGATTGTTGCTATAAAAAAAATTAATACAAGCAAACAACACTAATCTCTAAAAAAAAATACATAAATAAAATGGTAAAGGAGAAATAGAGTTATTTTTCTTTTGAATATTTCATGTTTCCTCTTCCTACGTGTTCCATATTGTACTCAAGTCCTGTTTTTTTCAAATATGTATGGGGACATTCGAATCAATAAAAAATAAATTATTTTATGCTAGCTAGAAATCACCAACCTTCAGTTTACAGTAATTACACACACACACACACACACATTCTTTTGTTTGCATGCATAAAGTAAATTTCACAGTGTATAAAAATTATTTCATACTAATAATGTAATCGCACCCTATTCCCAAAAGAGCGGAGATATAACATATGAGAACTATTTGGAATCAAGTCTCCCCTTGCTGTTATTTCAGACCATTTGAAACCATAGCAGAAAAATTTAGTATTTACTCCATTAAAGCCAGAGGTTTGGGGATATATATATATATATATATATATATATATATATATATATATATATATATATATATATATATATATATATAGAGAGAGAGAGAGAGAGAGAGAGAGAGAGAGGGGAGTTGCTAGTCTAGCGGCACTGATGAGTTGTAATACAACGAAACAGGGCTGTATGTTGATAACTATGTATATATATATATATATATATATATATATATATATATTATATATATATATATATATATATATATATATATATATATTAGTGACCTAGAAAGGTCACATGGGAGACAACCAAGCAAAAATAAAAATAAGCAAAATTCATCCCAAAGCGGAAAAACTAAAGCTAAACTGCTAGGACACTATATATACAAATGTAGGCAAATTTTGGCATATTTTATAGGTATGAAAATAAGGTCCTTTTTTACTAATTGTCATAAAATTTTAATAATAGAATAGTATTATAATCTTCAAACTGTGTTCAAATTTATATGTAGTTTCGTCCCACAGAATCAAATATATGAGTATTTCAATATTCAATTTGGCTACAAGTATCTATCTATCTATCTATCTATCTATCTATCTATCTATCTATATATATATATATATATATATATATATATATATATATATATATATATATATATATATATAGA